>NC_091286.1:153801853-154109095 GCF_032444005.1 Ranitomeya imitator
CATGGGCACAAGTGCCAGCTAGACTTAAGGCCTGGGCACAAGTGCAGGCTAGGCTTAAGGCCTGAGCAAAAGTGCAGGCTAGGCTTAAGGCCGGGGCACAGGTGCAGTGCTGGCTAGGATCAAGGCAGGGGGCACAAATGCTGGCTAGGCTTAAGGCATGGGCACAAGTGCCAGCTAGGCTTAAGGCCTGAGCAAAAGTGCAGGCTAGGCTTAAGGCCGGGGCACAGGTGCAGGCTAGGCTTAAGGCCCGGGCACAGGTGCGGGCTAGGCTTATGGCCGGGGCACAGGTGCGGGCTAGGCTTAAGGCCAGGGCACAAGTGCGGGCTAGGCTTAAGGCCGGGGCACAGGTGCGGGCTAGGCTTAAGGCCGGGGCACAGGTGCAGTCAAGGCTTAAGGCCGGGGCACAGGTGCGGGCTAGGCTTAAGGCCGGGGCACAGGTGTGGGCTAGGCTTAAGGCCGAGGCACAGGTGTGGGCTAGGCTTAAGGCCAAGGCACAGGTGCGGGCTAGGCTTCAGGCCGGGGCACAAGTGCGGGCTAGGCTTAAGGCCGGGGCACAAGTGCGGGCTAGGCTTAAGGCCGGGGCACAAGTGCAGTGCGGGCTAGGCTTAAGGCCTGGGCGCAAGTGCAGTGCTGGCTAGGATCAAGGCAGGGGGCACAAATGCTGGCTAGGCTTAAGGCATGGGCACAAGTGCCAGCTAGGCTTAAGGCCTGGGCACAAGTGCAGGCTAGGCTTAAGGCCTGAGCAAAAGTGCAGGCAGGGCTTAAGGCCGGGGAACAAGTGCAGGCTAGGCTTAAGGCCGGGGAACAGGTGCGGGCTAGGCTTAAGGCCGGGGCACAGGTGCGGGCTAGGCTTAAGGCCAGGGCACAAGTGCAGTGCGGGCTAGGCTTAAGGCCAGGGCACAAGTGCAGTGCGGGCTAGGCTTAAGGCCGGGGCACAAGTGCGGGCTAGGCTTAAGGCCGGGGCACAAGTGCGGGCTAGGCTTAAGGCCGGGGCACAAGTGCGGGCTAGGCTTAAGGCCGGGGCACAAGTGCGGGCTAGGCTTAAGGCCTGGGCACAAGTGCAGTGCGGGCTAGGCTTAAGGCAGGGGCACAAGTGCGGGCTAGGCATAAGGCAGGGACACAAGTGCGGGCTAAACATAAGGCAGGGGCACAAGTGCAGGCTAGGCTTTAGGCCTGGGCACAAGTGCGGGCTAGGCTTAAGGCCTGGGCACAAGTGCGAGCTAGGCTTAAGGCCTGAGAAAAAGTGCGGGCTAGGATTAAGGCCTGGGCACAAGTGCGGGCTAGGCTTAAGGCCGGGGCACAAGTGCGGGCTAGGCTTAAGGCTGGGGCACAAGTGCGGGCTAGGCTTAAGGCCGGGGCACAAGTGTGGGCTAGGCATAAGGCAGGGACACAAGTGCGTGCTAGGCATAAGGCAGGGACACAAGTGCGGGCTAAACATAAGGCAGGGGCACAAATGCAGGCTAGGCTTTAGGCCTGGGCACAAGTGCGGGCTAGGCTTAAGGCCTGGGCACAAGTGCGAGCTAGGCTTAAGGCCTGAGAAAAAGTGCGGGCTAGGCTTAAGGCCTGGGCACAAGTGCGGGCTAGGCTTAAGGCCGGGGCACAAGTGCGGGCTAGGCTTAAGGCTGGGGCACAAGTGCGGGCTAGGCTTAAGGCCGGGGCACAAGTGCGGGCTAGGCTTAAGGCCGGGGCACAAGTGCGGGCTAGGCTTAAGGCCGGGGCACAAGTGCGGGCTAGGCTTAAGGCCGGGGCACAAGTGCGGGCTAGGCTTAAGGCCTGGGCACAAGTGCGGGCTAGGCTTAAGTCCGGGGCACAAGTGCGGGCTAGGCTTAAGGCCGGGGCACAAGTGCGGGCTAGGCTTAAGGCCGGGACACAAGTGCCGGCTAGGCTTAAGGCCTGGGCACAAGTGCGGGCTAGGCTTAAGGCCGGGGCACAAGTGCGGGCTAGGCTTAAGGCCGGGACACAAGTGCCGGCTAGGCTTAAGGCCAGGGCACAAGTGCGGGCTAGGTTTAAGGCAGGGGGCACAAGTGCGGGCTAGGCTTAAGGCCGGGGCACAAGTGCGGGCTAGGCATAAGGCAAGGGCACAAGTGCGGGCTAGGCATAAGGCAGGGGCACAAGTGCGGGCTAGGCATAAGGCAGGGGCACAAGTGCGGGCTAGGCATAAGGCAGGGACACAAGTGCGGGCTAAACATAAGGCAGGGGCACAAGTGCAGGCTAGGCTTTAGGCCTGGGCACAAGTGCGGGCTAGGCTTAAGGCCTGGGCACAAGTGCGAGCTAGGCTTAAGGCCTGAGAAAAAGTGCGGGCTAGGATTAAGGCCTGGGCACAAGTGCGGGCTAGGCTTAAGGCCGGGGCACAAGTGCGGGCTAGGCTTAAGGCTGGGGCACAAGTGCGGGCTAGGCTTAAGGCCGGGGCACAAGTGCGGGCTAGGCTTAAGGCCGGGGCACAAGTGCGGGCTAGGCTTAAGGCCGGGGCACAAGTGCGGGCTAGGCTTAAGGCCGGGGCACAAGTGCGGGCTAGGCTTAAGGCCTGGGCACAAGTGCGGGCTAGGCTTAAGTCCGGGGCACAAGTGCGGGCTAGGCCTAAGGCCTGGGCACAAGTGCGGGCTAGGCTTAAGGCCTGGGCACAAGTGTGGGCTAGGCTTAAGGCCTGGGCACAAGTGCGGGCTAGGCTTAAGGCCGGGGCACAAGTGCGGGCTAGGCTTAAGGCCGGGACACAAGTGCCGGCTAGGCTTAAGGCCAGGGCACAAGTGCGGGCTAGGTTTAAGGCAGGGGGCACAAGTGCGGGCTAGGCTTAAGGCCGGGGCACAAGTGCGGGCTAGGCTTAAGGCCGGGGCACAAGTGCGGGCTAGGCTTAAGGCCGGGGCACAAGTGCGGGCTAGGCTTAAGGCCTGGGCACAAGTGCAGTGCGGGCTAGGCTTAAGGCCTGGGCACAAGTGCAGTGCTGGCTAGGATCAAGGCAGGGGGCACAAATGCTGGCTAGGCTTAAGGCATGGGCACAAGTGCCAGCTAGGCTTAAGGCCTGAGCAAAAGTGCAGGCTAGGCTTAAGGCCGGGGCACAGGTGCAGGCTAGGCTTAAGGCCCGGGCACAGGTGCGGGCTAGGCTTATGGCCGGGGCACAGGTGCGGGCTAGGCTTAAGGCCAGGGCACAAGTGCGGGCTAGGCTTAAGGCCGGGGCACAGGTGCGGGCTAGGCTTAAGGCCGGGGCACAGGTGCAGTCAAGGCTTAAGGCCGGGGCACAGGTGCGGGCTAGGCTTAAGGCCGGGGCACAGGTGTGGGCTAGGCTTAAGGCCGAGGCACAGGTGTGGGCTAGGCTTAAGGCCAAGGCACAGGTGCGGGCTAGGCTTCAGGCCGGGGCACAAGTGCGGGCTAGGCTTAAGGCCGGGGCACAAGTGCGGGCTAGGCTTAAGGCCGGGGCACAAGTGCAGTGCGGGCTAGGCTTAAGGCCTGGGCGCAAGTGCAGTGCTGGCTAGGATCAAGGCAGGGGGCACAAATGCTGGCTAGGCTTAAGGCATGGGCACAAGTGCCAGCTAGGCTTAAGGCCTGGGCACAAGTGCAGGCTAGGCTTAAGGCCTGAGCAAAAGTGCAGGCAGGGCTTAAGGCCGGGGAACAGGTGCAGGCTAGGCTTAAGGCCGGGGCACAGGTGCGGGCTAGGCTTAAGGCCGGGGCACAGGTGCGGGCTAGGCTTAAGGCCGGGGCACAAGTGCAGTGCGGGCTAGGCTTAAGGCCGGGGCACAAGTGCAGTGCGGGCTAGGCTTAAGGCCGGGGCACAAGTGCGGGCTAGGCTTAAGGCCGGGGCACAAGTGCGGGCTAGGCTTAAGGCCGGGGCACAAGTGCGGGCTAGGCTTAAGGCCGGGGCACAAGTGCGGGCTAGGCTTAAGGCCTGGGCACAAGTGCAGTGCGGGCTAGGCTTAAGGCCTGGGCGCAAGTGCAGTGCTGGCTAGGATCAAGGCAGGGGGCACAAATGCTGGCTAGGCTTAAGGCATGGGCACAAGTGCCAGCTAGGCTTAAGGCCTGGGCACAAGTGCAGGCTAGGCTTAAGGCCTGAGCAAAAGTGCAGGCTAGGCTTAAGGCCGGGGCACAGGTGCAGGCTAGGCTTAAGGCCGGGGCACAGGTGCGGGCTAGGCTTAAGGCCGGGGCACAGGTGCGGGCTAGGCTTAAGGCCGGGGCTCAAGTGCGGGCTAGGCTTAAGGCCGGGGCACAAGTGCGGGCTAGGCTTAAGGCCGGGGCACAAGTGCGGGCTAGGCATAAGGCAGCGGCACAAGTGCTGGTTAGGTATAAGGCAAGGGCACAAGTGCGGGCTAGGCGTAAGGCAGGGGCACAAGTGCGGGCTAGGCGTAAGGCAGGGGCACAAGTGCGGGCTAGGCATAAGGCAGGGGCACAAGTGCGGGCTAGGCATAAAGCAGGGGCACAAGTGCGGGCTAGGCATAAGGCAGCGGCACAAGTGCGGGCTAAACATAAGGCAGGGGCACAAGTGCAGGCTAGGCTTTAGGCCTGGGCACAATTGCGGGCTAGGCTTAAGGCAGGGGCACAAGTGTGGGCTAGGCTTAAGGCCGGGGCACAAGTGCGGGCTAGGCTTAAGGCCTGGGCACAAGTTCGGGCTAGGCTAAAGGCCTGGGCACAAGTGCGGGCTAGGCTTAAGGCCTGGGCACAAGTGCGGGCTAGGTTTAAGGCATGGGCACAAGTGCAGTGCGGGCTAGGCTTAAGGCCTGGGCACAAGTGCAGTGCTGGCTAGGATCAAGGCAGGGGGCACAAATGCTGGCTAGGCTTAAGGCATGGGCACAAGTGCCAGCTAGGCTTAAGGCCTGGGCACAAGTGCAGGCTAGGCTTAAGGCCTGAGCAAAAGTGCAGGCTAGGCATAAGGCCTGGGCACAAGTGCGGGCTAGGCTTAAGGCATGGGCACAAGTGCAGTGCTGGCTAGGCTTAAGGCCTGGGCACAAGTGCAGTGCTGGCTAGGATCAAGGCAGGGGCACAAGGGCGGGCCTGGCTTAAGGCAGTGGCACAAGGGCGGGCTTGGCTTAAGGCCAGGGCACAAGTGCGGGCTAGGCCTAAGGCCTGGGCACAAGTGCGGGCTTGGCTTAAGGCCTGGGCACAAGTGCGGGCTAGGCTTAAGGCCTGGGCACAAGTGTGGGCTAGGCTTAAGGCCGGGGCACAAGTGCGGGCTAGGCTTAAGGCCGGTGCACAAGTGCAGTGCTGGCTAGGATCAAGGCAGGGGGCACAAGTGCTGGCTAGGCTTAAGGCATGGGCACAAGTGCTGGCTAGGCTTAAGGCATGGGCACAAGTGCTGGCTAGGCTTAAGGCATACAGCTAACTCTTTGCACTCTTTGCATAAAGGGTTAGGCACCCATAGGGGTGAAGAGCTAGCTTTCACCCCTCTACTCTGTACTTGGACATTTAGGACTAGATCCTTTGTTGTACAGTGCGGAGCCTCTCCATAACCCCATGCTCCAAGCGACCAGGCAATTCTTGTCTGTCCTCCGTAAATGGGTAATGCCTTCTTCCCAATTACAGTCGTGCATGCGCATTCAGACGGGACAAGAGCGAAGAATGTAAAGCTGGCCCTATGTGCATAACCAACATGAAGCTGAAGACAAAAACAAACAAACAAGCATTCAAGGGGCTCAAAATTGCGGGCTAGGCTTAAGGCCTGGGCACAAGTGCGGGCTAGGCTTAAGGCCGGGGCACAAGTGCGGGCTAGGCTTAAGGCCGGGGCACAAGTGCGGGCTAGGCTTAAGGCCGGGGCACAAGTGCGGGCTAGGCTTAAGGCCGGGGCACAAGTGCGGGCTAGGCTTAAGGCCGGGGCAGAAGTGCGGGCTAGGCTTAAGGCCGGGGCACAAGTGCGGGCTAGGCTTAAGGCCTGGGCACAAGTGCGGGCTAGGCTTAAGGCCGGGGCACAAGTGCGGGCTAGGCCTAAGGCCTGGGCACAAGTGCGGGCTAGGCTTAAGGCCTGGGCACAAGTGCGGGCTAGGCTTAAGGCCTGGGCACAAGTGCGGGCTAGGCTTAAGGCCGGGGCACAAGTGCGGGCTAGGCTTAAGGCCGGGACACAAGTGCGGGCAAGGCTTAAGGCCGGGGCACAAGTGCGGGCTAGGTTTAAGGCCGGGGCACAAGTGCGGGCTAGGCTTAAGGCCGGGGCACAAGTGCGGGCTAGGCTTAAGGCCGGGGCACAAGTGCGGGCTAGGCTTAAGGCCGGGGCACAAGTTCGGGCTAGGCTTAAGGCCTGGGCACAAGTGCAGTGCGGGCTAGGCTTAAGGCCTGGGCACAAGTGCAGAGCTGGCTAGAATCAAGGCAGGGGGCACAAATGCTGGCTAGGCTTAAGGCATGGGCACAAGTGCCAGCTAGGCTTAAGGCCTGGGCACAAGTGCAGGCTAGGCTTAAGGCCTGAGCAAAAGTGCAGGCTAGGCTTAAGGCCGGGGCACAGGTGCAGGCTAGGCTTAAGGCCGGGGCACAGGTGCGGGCTAGGCTTAAGGCCGGGGCACAAGTGCGGGCTAGGTTTAAGGCCGGGGCACAAGTGCAGGCTAGGCTTAAGGCCGGGGCACAAGTGCGGGCTAGGCTTAAGGCCGGGGCACAAGTGCGGGCTAGGCTTAAGGCCGGGGCACAAGTGCGGGCTAGGCTTAAGGCCTGGGCACAAGTGCAGTGCGGGCTAGGCTTAAGGCCTGGGCACAAGTGCAGTGCTGGCTAGGATCAAGGCAGGGGGCACAAATGCTGGCTAGGCTTAAGGCATGGGCACAAGTGCCAGCTAGGCTTAAGGCCTGGGCACAAGTGCAGGCTAGGCTTAAGGCCTGAGCAAAAGTGCAGGCTAGGCTTAAGGCCGGGGCACAGGTGCAGGCTAGGCTTAAGGCCGGGGCACAGGTGCGGGCTAGGCTTAAGGCCGGGGCACAGGTGCGGGCTAGGCTTAAGGCCGGGGCACAAGTGCAGTGCGGGCTAGGCTTAAGGCCGGGGCACAAGTGCAGTGCGGGCTAGGCTTAAGGCCGGGGCACAAGTGCGGGCTAGGCTTAAGGCCGGGGCACAAGTGTGGGCTAGGCTTAAGGCCGGGACACAAGTGCGGGCTAGGCTTAAGGCCGGGGCACAAGTGCGGGCTAGGCTTATGGCCTGGGCACAAGTGCAGTGCGGGCTAGGCTTAAGGCCTGGGTGCAAGTGCAGTGCTGGCTAGGATCAAGGCAGGGGGCACAAATGCTGGCTAGGTTTAAGTCCGGGGCACAAGTGCAGGCTAGGCTTAAGGCCGGGGCACAAGTGCGGGCTAGGCTTAAGGCCGGGGCACAAGTGCGGGCTAGGCTTAAGGCCGGGGCACAAGTGCGGGCTAGGCTTAAGGCCTGGGCACAAGTGCAGTGCGGGCTAGGCTTAAGGCCTGGGCACAAGTGCAGTGCTGGCTAGGATCAAGGCAGGGGGCACAAATGCTGGCTAGGCTTAAGGCATGGGCACAAGTGCCAGCTAGGCTTAAGGCCTGAGCAAAAGTGCAGGCTAGGCTTAAGGCCGGGGCACAGGTGCAGGCTAGGCTTAAGGCCCGGGCACAGGTGCGGGCTAGGCTTATGGCCGGGGCACAGGTGCGGGCTAGGCTTAAGGCCAGGGCACAAGTGCGGGCTAGGCTTAAGGCCGGGGCACAGGTGCGGGCTAGGCTTAAGGCCGGGGCACAGGTGCAGTCAAGGCTTAAGGCCGGGGCACAGGTGCGGGCTAGGCTTAAGGCCGGGGCACAGGTGTGGGCTAGGCTTAAGGCCGAGGCACAGGTGTGGGCTAGGCTTAAGGCCAAGGCACAGGTGCGGGCTAGGCTTCAGGCCGGGGCACAAGTGCGGGCTAGGCTTAAGGCCGGGGCACAAGTGCGGGCTAGGCTTAAGGCCGGGGCACAAGTGCAGTGCGGGCTAGGCTTAAGGCCTGGGCGCAAGTGCAGTGCTGGCTAGGATCAAGGCAGGGGGCACAAATGCTGGCTAGGCTTAAGGCATGGGCACAAGTGCCAGCTAGGCTTAAGGCCTGGGCACAAGTGCAGGCTAGGCTTAAGGCCTGAGCAAAAGTGCAGGCAGGGCTTAAGGCCGGGGAACAGGTGCAGGCTAGGCTTAAGGCCGGGGCACAGGTGCGGGCTAGGCTTAAGGCCGGGGCACAGGTGCGGGCTAGGCTTAAGGCCAGGGCACAAGTGCAGTGCGGGCTAGGCTTAAGGCCGGGGCACAAGTGCAGTGCGGGCTAGGCTTAAGGCCGGGGCACAAGTGCGGGCTAGGCTTAAGGCCGGGGCACAAGTGCGGGCTAGGCTTAAGGCCGGGGCACAAGTGCGGGCTAGGCTTAAGGCCGGGGCACAAGTGCGGGCTAGGCTTAAGGCCTGGGCACAAGTGCAGTGCGGGCTAGGCTTAAGGCAGGGGCACAAGTGCGGGCTAGGCATAAGGCAGGGACACAAGTGCGGGCTAAACATAAGGCAGGGGCACAAGTGCAGGCTAGGCTTTAGGCCTGGGCACAAGTGCGGGCTAGGCTTAAGGCCTGGGCACAAGTGCGAGCTAGGCTTAAGGCCTGAGAAAAAGTGCGGGCTAGGATTAAGGCCTGGGCACAAGTGCGGGCTAGGCTTAAGGCCGGGGCACAAGTGCGGGCTAGGCTTAAGGCTGGGGCACAAGTGCGGGCTAGGCTTAAGGCCGGGGCACAAGTGCGGGCTAGGCATAAGGCAGGGACACAAGTGCGTGCTAGGCATAAGGCAGGGACACAAGTGCGGGCTAAACATAAGGCAGGGGCACAAATGCAGGCTAGGCTTTAGGCCTGGGCACAAGTGCGGGCTAGGCTTAAGGCCTGGGCACAAGTGCGAGCTAGGCTTAAGGCCTGAGAAAAAGTGCGGGCTAGGCTTAAGGCCTGGGCACAAGTGCGGGCTAGGCTTAAGGCCGGGGCACAAGTGCGGGCTAGGCTTAAGGCTGGGGCACAAGTGCGGGCTAGGCTTAAGGCCGGGGCACAAGTGCGGGCTAGGCTTAAGGCCGGGGCACAAGTGCGGGCTAGGCTTAAGGCCGGGGCACAAGTGCGGGCTAGGCTTAAGGCCGGGGCACAAGTGCGGGCTAGGCTTAAGGCCTGGGCACAAGTGCGGGCTAGGCTTAAGTCCGGGGCACAAGTGCGGGCTAGGCCTAAGGCCTGGGCACAAGTGCGGGCTAGGCTTAAGGCCTGGGCACAAGTGTGGGCTAGGCTTAAGGCCTGGGCACAAGTGCGGGCTAGGCTTAAGGCCGGGGCACAAGTGCGGGCTAGGCTTAAGGCCGGGACACAAGTGCCGGCTAGGCTTAAGGCCTGGGCACAAGTGCGGGCTAGGCTTAAGGCCGGGGCACAAGTGCGGGCTAGGCTTAAGGCCGGGACACAAGTGCCGGCTAGGCTTAAGGCCAGGGCACAAGTGCGGGCTAGGTTTAAGGCAGGGGACACAAGTGCGGGCTAGGCTTAAGGCCAGGGCACAAGTGCGGGCTAGGCATAAGGCAAGGGCACAAGTGCGGGCTAGGCATAAGGCAGGGGCACAAGTGCGGGCTAGGCATAAGGCAGGGGCACAAGTGCGGGCTAGGCATAAGGCAGGGACACAAGTGCGGGCTAAACATAAGGCAGGGGCACAAGTGCAGGCTAGGCTTTAGGCCTGGGCACAAGTGCGGGCTAGGCTTAAGGCCTGGGCACAAGTGCGAGCTAGGCTTAAGGCCTGAGAAAAAGTGCGGGCTAGGATTAAGGCCTGGGCACAAGTGCGGGCTAGGCTTAAGGCCGGGGCACAAGTGCGGGCTAGGCTTAAGGCTGGGGCACAAGTGCGGGCTAGGCTTAAGGCCGGGGCACAAGTGCGGGCTAGGCTTAAGGCCGGGGCACAAGTGCGGGCTAGGCTTAAGGCCGGGGCACAAGTGCGGGCTAGGCTTAAGGCCGGGGCACAAGTGCGGGCTAGGCTTAAGGCCTGGGCACAAGTGCGGGCTAGGCTTAAGTCCGGGGCAAAAGTGCGGGCTAGGCCTAAGGCCTGGGCACAAGTGCGGGCTAGGCTTAAGGCCTGGGCACAAGTGTGGGCTAGGCTTAAGGCCTGGGCACAAGTGCGGGCTAGGCTTAAGGCCGGGGCACAAGTGCGGGCTAGGCTTGAGGCCGGGACACAAGTGCCGGCTAGGCTTAAGGCCAGGGCACAAGTGCGGGCTAGGTTTAAGGCAGGGGGCACAAGTGCGGGCTAGGCTTAAGGCCGGGGCACAAGTGCGGGCTAGGCTTAAGGCCGGGGCACAAGTGCGGGCTAGGCTTAAGGCCGGGGCACAAGTGCGGGCTAGGCTTAAGGCCTGGGCACAAGTGCAGTGCGGGCTAGGCTTAAGGCCTGGGCACAAGTGCAGTGCTGGCTAGGATCAAGGCAGGGGGCACAAATGCTGGCTAGGCTTAAGGCATGGGCACAAGTGCCAGCTAGGCTTAAGGCCTGAGCAAAAGTGCAGGCTAGGCTTAAGGCCGGGGCACAGGTGCAGGCTAGGCTTAAGGCCCGGGCACAGGTGCGGGCTAGGCTTATGGCCGGGGCACAGGTGCGGGCTAGGCTTAAGGCCAGGGCACAAGTGCGGGCTAGGCTTAAGGCCGGGGCACAGGTGCGGGCTAGGCTTAAGGCCGGGGCACAGGTGCAGTCAAGGCTTAAGGCCGGGGCACAGGTGCGGGCTAGGCTTAAGGCCGGGGCACAGGTGTGGGCTAGGCTTAAGGCCGAGGCACAGGTGTGGGCTAGGCTTAAGGCCAAGGCACAGGTGCGGGCTAGGCTTCAGGCCGGGGCACAAGTGCGGGCTAGGCTTAAGGCCGGGGCACAAGTGCGGGCTAGGCTTAAGGCCGGGGCACAAGTGCAGTGCGGGCTAGGCTTAAGGCCTGGGCGCAAGTGCAGTGCTGGCTAGGATCAAGGCAGGGGGCACAAATGCTGGCTAGGCTTAAGGCATGGGCACAAGTGCCAGCTAGGCTTAAGGCCTGGGCACAAGTGCAGGCTAGGCTTAAGGCCTGAGCAAAAGTGCAGGCAGGGCTTAAGGCCGGGGAACAGGTGCAGGCTAGGCTTAAGGCCGGGGCACAGGTGCGGGCTAGGCTTAAGGCCGGGGCACAGGTGCGGGCTAGGCTTAAGGCCGGGGCACAAGTGCAGTGCGGGCTAGGCTTAAGGCCGGGGCACAAGTGCAGTGCGGGCTAGGCTTAAGGCCGGGGCACAAGTGCGGGCTAGGCTTAAGGCCGGGGCACAAGTGCGGGCTAGGCTTAAGGCCGGGGCACAAGTGCGGGCTAGGCTTAAGGCCGGGGCACAAGTGCGGGCTAGGCTTAAGGCCTGGGCACAAGTGCAGTGCGGGCTAGGCTTAAGGCCTGGGCGCAAGTGCAGTGCTGGCTAGGATCAAGGCAGGGGGCACAAATGCTGGCTAGGCTTAAGGCATGGGCACAAGTGCCAGCTAGGCTTAAGGCCTGGGCACAAGTGCAGGCTAGGCTTAAGGCCTGAGCAAAAGTGCAGGCTAGGCTTAAGGCCGGGGCACAGGTGCAGGCTAGGCTTAAGGCCGGGGCACAGGTGCGGGCTAGGCTTAAGGCCGGGGCACAGGTGCGGGCTAGGCTTAAGGCCGGGGCTCAAGTGCGGGCTAGGCTTAAGGCCGGGGCACAAGTGCGGGCTAGGCTTAAGGCCGGGGCACAAGTGCGGGCTAGGCATAAGGCAGCGGCACAAGTGCTGGTTAGGTATAAGGCAAGGGCACAAGTGCGGACTAGGCGTAAGGCAGGGGCACAAGTGCGGGCTAGGCGTAAGGCAGGGGCACAAGTGCGGGCTAGGCATAAGGCAGGGGCACAAGTGCGGGCTAGGCATAAAGCAGGGGCACAAGTGCGGGCTAGGCATAAGGCAGCGGCACAAGTGCGGGCTAAACATAAGGCAGGGGCACAAGTGCAGGCTAGGCTTTAGGCCTGGGCACAATTGCGGGCTAGGCTTAAGGCAGGGGCACAAGTGTGGGCTAGGCTTAAGGCCGGGGCACAAGTGCGGGCTAGGCTTAAGGCCTGGGCACAAGTTCGGGCTAGGCTAAAGGCCTGGGCACAAGTGCGGGCTAGGCTTAAGGCCTGGGCACAAGTGCGGGCTAGGTTTAAGGCATGGGCACAAGTGCAGTGCGGGCTAGGCTTAAGGCCTGGGCACAAGTGCAGTGCTGGCTAGGATCAAGGCAGGGGGCACAAATGCTGGCTAGGCTTAAGGCATGGGCACAAGTGCCAGCTAGGCTTAAGGCCTGGGCACAAGTGCAGGCTAGGCTTAAGGCCTGAGCAAAAGTGCAGGCTAGGCATAAGGCCTGGGCACAAGTGCGGGCTAGGCTTAAGGCATGGGCACAAGTGCAGTGCTGGCTAGGCTTAAGGCCTGGGCACAAGTGCAGTGCTGGCTAGGATCAAGGCAGGGGCACAAGGGCGGGCCTGGCTTAAGGCAGTGGCACAAGGGCGGGCTTGGCTTAAGGCCAGGGCACAAGTGCGGGCTAGGCCTAAGGCCTGGGCACAAGTGCGGGCTTGGCTTAAGGCCTGGGCACAAGTGCGGGCTAGGCTTAAGGCCTGGGCACAAGTGTGGGCTAGGCTTAAGGCCGGGGCACAAGTGCGGGCTAGGCTTAAGGCCGGTGCACAAGTGCAGTGCTGGCTAGGATCAAGGCAGGGGGCACAAGTGCTGGCTAGGCTTAAGGCATGGGCACAAGTGCTGGCTAGGCTTAAGGCATGGGCACAAGTGCTGGCTAGGCTTAAGGCATACAGCTAACTCTTTGCACTCTTTGCATAAAGGGTTAGGCACCCATAGGGGTGAAGAGCTAGCTTTCACCCCTCTACTCTGTACTTGGACATTTAGGACTAGATCCTTTGTTGTACAGTGCGGAGCCTCTCCATAACCCCATGCTCCAAGCGACCAGGCAATTCTTGTCTGTCCTCCGTAAAGGGGTAATGCCTTCTTCCCAATTACAGTCGTGCATGCGCATTCAGACGGGACAAGAGCGAAGAATGTAAAGCTGGCCCTATGTGCATAACCAACATGAAGCTGAAGACAAAAACAAACAAACAAGCATTCAAGGGGCTCAAAATTGCGGGCTAGGCTTAAGGCCTGGGCACAAGTGCGGGCTAGGCTTAAGGCCGGGGCACAAGTGCGGGCTAGGCTTAAGGCCGGGGCACAAGTGCGGGCTAGGCTTAAGGCCGGGGCACAAGTGCGGGCTAGGCTTAAGGCCGGGGCACAAGTGCGGGCTAGGCTTAAGGCCGGGGCAGAAGTGCGGGCTAGGCTTAAGGCCGGGGCACAAGTGCGGGCTAGGCTTAAGGCCTGGGCACAAGTGCGGGCTAGGCTTAAGGCCGGGGCACAAGTGCGGGCTAGGCCTAAGGCCTGGGCACAAGTGCGGGCTAGGCTTAAGGCCTGGGCACAAGTGCGGGCTAGGCTTAAGGCCTGGGCACAAGTGCGGGCTAGGCTTAAGGCCGGGGCACAAGTGCGGGCTAGGCTTAAGGCCGGGACACAAGTGCGGGCAAGGCTTAAGGCCGGGGCACAAGTGCGGGCTAGGTTTAAGGCCGGGGCACAAGTGCGGGCTAGGCTTAAGGCCGGGGCACAAGTGCGGGCTAGGCTTAAGGCCGGGGCACAAGTGCGGGCTAGGCTTAAGGCCGGGGCACAAGTTCGGGCTAGGCTTAAGGCCTGGGCACAAGTGCAGTGCGGGCTAGGCTTAAGGCCTGGGCACAAGTGCAGAGCTGGCTAGAATCAAGGCAGGGGGCACAAATGCTGGCTAGGCTTAAGGCATGGGCACAAGTGCCAGCTAGGCTTAAGGCCTGGGCACAAGTGCAGGCTAGGCTTAAGGCCTGAGCAAAAGTGCAGGCTAGGCTTAAGGCCGGGGCACAGGTGCAGGCTAGGCTTAAGGCCGGGGCACAGGTGCGGGCTAGGCTTAAGGCCGGGGCACAAGTGCGGGCTAGGTTTAAGGCCGGGGCACAAGTGCAGGCTAGGCTTAAGGCCGGGGCACAAGTGCGGGCTAGGCTTAAGGCCGGGGCACAAGTGCGGGCTAGGCTTAAGGCCGGGGCACAAGTGCGGGCTAGGCTTAAGGCCTGGGCACAAGTGCAGTGCGGGCTAGGCTTAAGGCCTGGGCACAAGTGCAGTGCTGGCTAGGATCAAGGCAGGGGGCACAAATGCTGGCTAGGCTTAAGGCATGGGCACAAGTGCCAGCTAGGCTTAAGGCCTGGGCACAAGTGCAGGCTAGGCTTAAGGCCTGAGCAAAAGTGCAGGCTGGGCTTAAGGCCGGGGCACAGGTGCAGGCTAGGCTTAAGGCCGGGGCACAGGTGCGGGCTAGGCTTAAGGCCGGGGCACAGGTGCGGGCTAGGCTTAAGGCCGGGGCACAAGTGCAGTGCGGGCTAGGCTTAAGGCCGGGGCACAAGTGCAGTGCGGGCTAGGCTTAAGGCCGGGGCACAAGTGCGGGCTAGGCTTAAGGCCGGGGCACAAGTGCGGGCTAGGCTTATGGCCTGGGCACAAGTGCAGTGCGGGCTAGGCTTAAGGCCTGGGTGCAAGTGCAGTGCTGGCTAGGATCAAGGCAGGGGGCACAAATGCTGGCTAGGTTTAAGTCCGGGGCACAAGTGCAGGCTAGGCTTAAGGCCGGGGCACAAGTGCGGGCTAGGCTTAAGGCCGGGGCACAAGTGCGGGCTAGGCTTAAGGCCGGGGCACAAGTGCGGGCTAGGCTTAAGGCCTGGGCACAAGTGCAGTGCGGGCTAGGCTTAAGGCCTGGGCACAAGTGCAGTGCTGGCTAGGATCAAGGCAGGGGGCACAAATGCTGGCTAGGCTTAAGGCATGGGCACAAGTGCCAGCTAGGCTTAAGGCCTGGGCACAAGTGCAGGCTAGGCTTAAGGCCTGAGCAAAAGTGCAGGCTAGGCTTAAGGCCGGGGCACAGGTGCAGGCTAGGCTTAAGGCCGGGGCACAGGTGCGGGCTAGGCTTAAGGCCGGGGCACAGGTGCGGGCTAGGCTTAAGGCCGGGGCACAAGTGCAGTGCGGGCTAGGCTTAAGGCCGGGGCACAAGTGCAGTGCGGGCTAGGCTTAAGGCCGGGGCACAAGTGCGGGCTAGGCTTAAGGCCGGGGCACAAGTGTGGGCTAGGCTTAAGGCCGGGACACAAGTGCGGGCTAGGCTTAAGGCCGGGGCACAAGTGCGGGCTAGGCTTAAGGCCTGGGCACAAGTGCAGTGCGGGCTAGGCTTAAGGCCTGGGCACAAGTGCAGTGCTGGCTAGGATCAAGGCAGGGGGCACAAATGCTGGCTAGGCTTAAGGCATGGGCACAAGTGCCAGCTAGGCTTAAGGCCTGGGCACAAGTGCAGGCTAGGCTTAAGGCCTGAGCAAAAGTGCAGGCTAGGCTTAAGGCCGGGGCACAGGTGCAGGCTAGGCTTAAGGCCGGGGCACAGGTGCGGGCTAGGCTTAAGGCCGGGGCACAGGTGCGGGCTAGGCTTAAGGCCGGGGCACAAGTGCAGTGCGGGCTAGGCTTAAGGCCGGGGCACAAGTGCAGTGCGGGCTAGGCTTAAGGCCGGGGCACAAGTGCGGGCTAGGCTTAAGGCCGGGGCACAAGTGTGGGCTAGGCTTAAGGCCGGGACACAAGTGCGGGCTAGGCTTAAGGCCGGGGCACAAGTGCGGGCTAGGCTTATGGCCTGGGCACAAGTGCAGTGCGGGCTAGGCTTAAGGCCTGGGTGCAAGTGCAGTGCTGGCTAGGATCAAGGCAGGGGGCACAAATGCTGGCTAGGTTTAAGTCCGGGGCACAAGTGCAGGCTAGGCTTAAGGCCGGGGCACAAGTGCGGGCTAGGCTTAAGGCCGGGGCACAAGTGCGGGCTAGGCTTAAGGCCGGGGCACAAGTGCGGGCTAGGCTTAAGGCCTGGGCACAAGTGCAGTGCGGGCTAGGCTTAAGGCCTGGGCACAAGTGCAGTGCTGGCTAGGATCAAGGCAGGGGGCACAAATGCTGGCTAGGCTTAAGGCATGGGCACAAGTGCCAGCTAGGCTTAAGGCCTGGGCACAAGTGCAGGCTAGGCTTAAGGCCTGAGCAAAAGTGCAGGCTAGGCTTAAGGCCGGGGCACAGGTGCAGGCTAGGCTTAAGGCCGGGGCACAGGTGCGGGCTAGGCTTAAGGCCGGGGCACAGGTGCGGGCTAGGCTTAAGGCCGGGGCACAAGTGCAGTGCGGGCTAGGCTTAAGGCCGGGGCACAAGTGCAGTGCGGGCTAGGCTTAAGGCCGGGGCACAAGTGCGGGCTAGGCTTAAGGCCGGGGCACAAGTGTGGGCTAGGCTTAAGGCCGGGACACAAGTGCGGGCTAGGCTTAAGGCCGGGGCACAAGTGCGGGCTAGGCTTATGGCCTGGGCACAAGTGCAGTGCGGGCTAGGCTTAAGGCCTGGGTGCAAGTGCAGTGCTGGCTAGGATCAAGGCAGGGGGCACAAATGCTGGCTAGGCTTAAGGCATGGGCACAAGTGCCAGCTAGGCTTAAGGCCTGGGCTCAAGTGCAGGCTAGGCTTAAGGCCTGAGCAAAAGTGCAGGCTAGGCTTAAGGCCGGGGCACAGGTGCAGGCTAGGCTTAAGGCCGGGGCACAGGTGCGGGCTAGGCTTAAGGCCGGGGCACAGGTGCGGGCTAGGCATAAGGCAGCGGCACAAGTGCGGGCTAAACATAAGGCAGGGGCACAAGTGCAGGCTAGGCTTTAGGCCGGGGCACAAGTGCGGGCTAGGCTTAAGGCCAGGGCACAGGTGCGGGCTAGGCTTAAGGCCGGGGCACAGGTGCGGGCTAGGCTTAAGGCCAGGGCACAGGTGCGGGCTAGGCTTAAGGCCGGGGCACAGGTGCGGGCTAGGCTTAAGGCCTGGGCACAAGTGCAGGCTAGGCTTAAGGCCTGAGCAAAAGTGCAGGCTAGGCTTAAGGCCGGGGCACAGCTGCAGGCTAGGCTTAAGGCCGGGGCACAGGTGCGGGCTAGGCTTAAGGCCAGGGCACAAGTGCGGGCTAGGCTTAAGGCCGGGGCACAAGTGCGGGCTAGGCTTAAGGCCGGGGCACAAGTGCGGGCTAGGCATAAGGCAGCGGCACAAGTGCTGGTTAGGCATAAGGCAAGGGCACAAGTGCGGGCTAGGCATAAGGCAGGGGCACAAGTGCGGGCTAGGCATAAGGCAGGGGCACAAGTGCGGGCTAGGCATAAGGCAGGGACACAAGTGCGGGCTAAACATAAGGCAGGGGCACAAGTGCAGGCTAGGCTTTAGGCCTGGGCACAAGTGCGGGCTAGGCTTAAGGCCTGGGCACAAGTGCGAGCTAGGCTTAAGGCCTGAGAAAAAGTGCGGGCTAGGCTTAAGGCCTGGGCACAAGTGCGGGCTAGGCTTAAGGCCGGGGCACAAGTGCGGGCTAGGCTTAAGGCTGGGGCACAAGTGCGGGCTAGGCTTAAGGCCGGGGCACAAGTGCGGGCTAGGCTTAAGGCCGGGGCTCAAGTGCGGGCTAGGCTTAAGGCCGGGGCACAAGTGCGGGCTAGGCTTAAGGCCGGGGCACAAGTGCGGGCTAGGCATAAGGCAGCGGCACAAGTGCTGGTTAGGTATAAGGCAAGGGCACAAGTGCGGACTAGGCGTAAGGCAGGGGCACAAGTGCGGGCTAGGCGTAAGGCAGGGGCACAAGTGCGGGCTAGGCATAAGGCAGGGGCACAAGTGCGGGCTAGGCATAAAGCAGGGGCACAAGTGCGGGCTAGGCATAAGGCAGCGGCACAAGTGCGGGCTAAACATAAGGCAGGGGCACAAGTGCAGGCTAGGCTTTAGGCCTGGGCACAATTGCGGGCTAGGCTTAAGGCAGGGGCACAAGTGTGGGCTAGGCTTAAGGCCGGGGCACAAGTGCGGGCTAGGCTTAAGGCCTGGGCACAAGTTCGGGCTAGGCTAAAGGCCTGGGCACAAGTGCGGGCTAGGCTTAAGGCCTGGGCACAAGTGCGGGCTAGGTTTAAGGCATGGGCACAAGTGCAGTGCGGGCTAGGCTTAAGGCCTGGGCACAAGTGCAGTGCTGGCTAGGATCAAGGCAGGGGGCACAAATGCTGGCTAGGCTTAAGGCATGGGCACAAGTGCCAGCTAGGCTTAAGGCCTGGGCACAAGTGCAGGCTAGGCTTAAGGCCTGAGCAAAAGTGCAGGCTAGGCATAAGGCCTGGGCACAAGTGCGGGCTAGGCTTAAGGCATGGGCACAAGTGCAGTGCTGGCTAGGCTTAAGGCCTGGGCACAAGTGCAGTGCTGGCTAGGATCAAGGCAGGGGCACAAGGGCGGGCCTGGCTTAAGGCAGTGGCACAAGGGCGGGCTTGGCTTAAGGCCAGGGCACAAGTGCGGGCTAGGCCTAAGGCCTGGGCACAAGTGCGGGCTTGGCTTAAGGCCTGGGCACAAGTGCGGGCTAGGCTTAAGGCCTGGGCACAAGTGTGGGCTAGGCTTAAGGCCGGGGCACAAGTGCGGGCTAGGCTTAAGGCCGGTGCACAAGTGCAGTGCTGGCTAGGATCAAGGCAGGGGGCACAAGTGCTGGCTAGGCTTAAGGCATGGGCACAAGTGCTGGCTAGGCTTAAGGCATGGGCACAAGTGCTGGCTAGGCTTAAGGCATACAGCTAACTCTTTGCACTCTTTGCATAAAGGGTTAGGCACCCATAGGGGTGAAGAGCTAGCTTTCACCCCTCTACTCTGTACTTGGACATTTAGGACTAGATCCTTTGTTGTACAGTGCGGAGCCTCTCCATAACCCCATGCTCCAAGCGACCAGGCAATTCTTGTCTGTCCTCCGTAAAGGGGTAATGCCTTCTTCCCAATTACAGTCGTGCATGCGCATTCAGACGGGACAAGAGCGAAGAATGTAAAGCTGGCCCTATGTGCATAACCAACATGAAGCTGAAGACAAAAACAAACAAACAAGCATTCAAGGGGCTCAAAATTGCGGGCTAGGCTTAAGGCCTGGGCACAAGTGCGGGCTAGGCTTAAGGCCGGGGCACAAGTGCGGGCTAGGCTTAAGGCCGGGGCACAAGTGCGGGCTAGGCTTAAGGCCGGGGCACAAGTGCGGGCTAGGCTTAAGGCCGGGGCACAAGTGCGGGCTAGGCTTAAGGCCGGGGCAGAAGTGCGGGCTAGGCTTAAGGCCGGGGCACAAGTGCGGGCTAGGCTTAAGGCCTGGGCACAAGTGCGGGCTAGGCTTAAGGCCGGGGCACAAGTGCGGGCTAGGCCTAAGGCCTGGGCACAAGTGCGGGCTAGGCTTAAGGCCTGGGCACAAGTGCGGGCTAGGCTTAAGGCCTGGGCACAAGTGCGGGCTAGGCTTAAGGCCGGGGCACAAGTGCGGGCTAGGCTTAAGGCCGGGACACAAGTGCGGGCAAGGCTTAAGGCCGGGGCACAAGTGCGGGCTAGGTTTAAGGCCGGGGCACAAGTGCGGGCTAGGCTTAAGGCCGGGGCACAAGTGCGGGCTAGGCTTAAGGCCGGGGCACAAGTGCGGGCTAGGCTTAAGGCCGGGGCACAAGTTCGGGCTAGGCTTAAGGCCTGGGCACAAGTGCAGTGCGGGCTAGGCTTAAGGCCTGGGCACAAGTGCAGAGCTGGCTAGAATCAAGGCAGGGGGCACAAATGCTGGCTAGGCTTAAGGCATGGGCACAAGTGCCAGCTAGGCTTAAGGCCTGGGCACAAGTGCAGGCTAGGCTTAAGGCCTGAGCAAAAGTGCAGGCTAGGCTTAAGGCCGGGGCACAGGTGCAGGCTAGGCTTAAGGCCGGGGCACAGGTGCGGGCTAGGCTTAAGGCCGGGGCACAAGTGCGGGCTAGGTTTAAGGCCGGGGCACAAGTGCAGGCTAGGCTTAAGGCCGGGGCACAAGTGCGGGCTAGGCTTAAGGCCGGGGCACAAGTGCGGGCTAGGCTTAAGGCCGGGGCACAAGTGCGGGCTAGGCTTAAGGCCTGGGCACAAGTGCAGTGCGGGCTAGGCTTAAGGCCTGGGCACAAGTGCAGTGCTGGCTAGGATCAAGGCAGGGGGCACAAATGCTGGCTAGGCTTAAGGCATGGGCACAAGTGCCAGCTAGGCTTAAGGCCTGGGCACAAGTGCAGGCTAGGCTTAAGGCCTGAGCAAAAGTGCAGGCTAGGCTTAAGGCCGGGGCACAGGTGCAGGCTAGGCTTAAGGCCGGGGCACAGGTGCGGGCTAGGCTTAAGGCCGGGGCACAGGTGCGGGCTAGGCTTAAGGCCGGGGCACAAGTGCAGTGCGGGCTAGGCTTAAGGCCGGGGCACAAGTGCAGTGCGGGCTAGGCTTAAGGCCGGGGCACAAGTGCGGGCTAGGCTTAAGGCCGGGGCACAAGTGTGGGCTAGGCTTAAGGCCGGGACACAAGTGCGGGCTAGGCTTAAGGCCGGGGCACAAGTGCGGGCTAGGCTTATGGCCTGGGCACAAGTGCAGTGCGGGCTAGGCTTAAGGCCTGGGTGCAAGTGCAGTGCTGGCTAGGATCAAGGCAGGGGGCACAAATGCTGGCTAGGTTTAAGTCCGGGGCACAAGTGCAGGCTAGGCTTAAGGCCGGGGCACAAGTGCGGGCTAGGCTTAAGGCCGGGGCACAAGTGCGGGCTAGGCTTAAGGCCGGGGCACAAGTGCGGGCTAGGCTTAAGGCCTGGGCACAAGTGCAGTGCGGGCTAGGCTTAAGGCCTGGGCACAAGTGCAGTGCTGGCTAGGATCAAGGCAGGGGGCACAAATGCTGGCTAGGCTTAAGGCATGGGCACAAGTGCCAGCTAGGCTTAAGGCCTGGGCACAAGTGCAGGCTAGGCTTAAGGCCTGAGCAAAAGTGCAGGCTAGGCTTAAGGCCGGGGCACAGGTGCAGGCTAGGCTTAAGGCCGGGGCACAGGTGCGGGCTAGGCTTAAGGCCGGGGCACAGGTGCGGGCTAGGCTTAAGGCCGGGGCACAAGTGCAGTGCGGGCTAGGCTTAAGGCCGGGGCACAAGTGCAGTGCGGGCTAGGCTTAAGGCCGGGGCACAAGTGCGGGCTAGGCTTAAGGCCGGGGCACAAGTGTGGGCTAGGCTTAAGGCCGGGACACAAGTGCGGGCTAGGCTTAAGGCCGGGGCACAAGTGCGGGCTAGGCTTAAGGCCTGGGCACAAGTGCAGTGCGGGCTAGGCTTAAGGCCTGGGCACAAGTGCAGTGCTGGCTAGGATCAAGGCAGGGGGCACAAATGCTGGCTAGGCTTAAGGCATGGGCACAAGTGCCAGCTAGGCTTAAGGCCTGGGCACAAGTGCAGGCTAGGCTTAAGGCCTGAGCAAAAGTGCAGGCTAGGCTTAAGGCCGGGGCACAGGTGCAGGCTAGGCTTAAGGCCGGGGCACAGGTGCGGGCTAGGCTTAAGGCCGGGGCACAGGTGCGGGCTAGGCTTAAGGCCGGGGCACAAGTGCAGTGCGGGCTAGGCTTAAGGCCGGGGCACAAGTGCAGTGCGGGCTAGGCTTAAGGCCGGGGCACAAGTGCGGGCTAGGCTTAAGGCCGGGGCACAAGTGTGGGCTAGGCTTAAGGCCGGGACACAAGTGCGGGCTAGGCTTAAGGCCGGGGCACAAGTGCGGGCTAGGCTTATGGCCTGGGCACAAGTGCAGTGCGGGCTAGGCTTAAGGCCTGGGTGCAAGTGCAGTGCTGGCTAGGATCAAGGCAGGGGGCACAAATGCTGGCTAGGTTTAAGTCCGGGGCACAAGTGCAGGCTAGGCTTAAGGCCGGGGCACAAGTGCGGGCTAGGCTTAAGGCCGGGGCACAAGTGCGGGCTAGGCTTAAGGCCGGGGCACAAGTGCGGGCTAGGCTTAAGGCCTGGGCACAAGTGCAGTGCGGGCTAGGCTTAAGGCCTGGGCACAAGTGCAGTGCTGGCTAGGATCAAGGCAGGGGGCACAAATGCTGGCTAGGCTTAAGGCATGGGCACAAGTGCCAGCTAGGCTTAAGGCCTGGGCACAAGTGCAGGCTAGGCTTAAGGCCTGAGCAAAAGTGCAGGCTAGGCTTAAGGCCGGGGCACAGGTGCAGGCTAGGCTTAAGGCCGGGGCACAGGTGCGGGCTAGGCTTAAGGCCGGGGCACAGGTGCGGGCTAGGCTTAAGGCCGGGGCACAAGTGCAGTGCGGGCTAGGCTTAAGGCCGGGGCACAAGTGCAGTGCGGGCTAGGCTTAAGGCCGGGGCACAAGTGCGGGCTAGGCTTAAGGCCGGGGCACAAGTGTGGGCTAGGCTTAAGGCCGGGACACAAGTGCGGGCTAGGCTTAAGGCCGGGGCACAAGTGCGGGCTAGGCTTATGGCCTGGGCACAAGTGCAGTGCGGGCTAGGCTTAAGGCCTGGGTGCAAGTGCAGTGCTGGCTAGGATCAAGGCAGGGGGCACAAATGCTGGCTAGGCTTAAGGCATGGGCACAAGTGCCAGCTAGGCTTAAGGCCTGGGCTCAAGTGCAGGCTAGGCTTAAGGCCTGAGCAAAAGTGCAGGCTAGGCTTAAGGCCGGGGCACAGGTGCAGGCTAGGCTTAAGGCCGGGGCACAGGTGCGGGCTAGGCTTAAGGCCGGGGCACAGGTGCGGGCTAGGCATAAGGCAGCGGCACAAGTGCGGGCTAAACATAAGGCAGGGGCACAAGTGCAGGCTAGGCTTTAGGCCGGGGCACAAGTGCGGGCTAGGCTTAAGGCCAGGGCACAGGTGCGGGCTAGGCTTAAGGCCGGGGCACAGGTGCGGGCTAGGCTTAAGGCCAGGGCACAGGTGCGGGCTAGGCTTAAGGCCGGGGCACAGGTGCGGGCTAGGCTTAAGGCCTGGGCACAAGTGCAGGCTAGGCTTAAGGCCTGAGCAAAAGTGCAGGCTAGGCTTAAGGCCGGGGCACAGCTGCAGGCTAGGCTTAAGGCCGGGGCACAGGTGCGGGCTAGGCTTAAGGCCAGGGCACAAGTGCGGGCTAGGCTTAAGGCCGGGGCACAAGTGCGGGCTAGGCTTAAGGCCGGGGCACAAGTGCGGGCTAGGCATAAGGCAGCGGCACAAGTGCTGGTTAGGCATAAGGCAAGGGCACAAGTGCGGGCTAGGCATAAGGCAGGGGCACAAGTGCGGGCTAGGCATAAGGCAGGGGCACAAGTGCGGGCTAGGCATAAGGCAGGGACACAAGTGCGGGCTAAACATAAGGCAGGGGCACAAGTGCAGGCTAGGCTTTAGGCCTGGGCACAAGTGCGGGCTAGGCTTAAGGCCTGGGCACAAGTGCGAGCTAGGCTTAAGGCCTGAGAAAAAGTGCGGGCTAGGCTTAAGGCCTGGGCACAAGTGCGGGCTAGGCTTAAGGCCGGGGCACAAGTGCGGGCTAGGCTTAAGGCTGGGGCACAAGTGCGGGCTAGGCTTAAGGCCGGGGCACAAGTGCGGGCTAGGCTTAAGGCCGGGGCACAAGTGCGGGCTAGGCTTAAGGCCGGGGCACAAGTGCGGGCTAGGCTTAAGGCCGGGGCACAAGTGCGGGCTAGGCTTAAGGCCTGGGCACAAGTGCGGGCTAGGCTTAAGTCCGGGGCACAAGTGCGGGCTAGGCCTAAGGCCTGGGCACAAGTGCGGGCTAGGCTTAAGGCCTGGGCACAAGTGCGGGCTAGGCTTAAGGCCGGGGCACAAGTGCGGGCTAGGTTTAAGGCCAGGGCACAAGTGCGGGCTAGGCTTAAGGCCGGGGCACAAGTGCGGGCTAGGCTTAAGGCCGGGGCACAAGTGCGGGCTAGGCATAAGGCAGCGGCACAAGTGCTGGTTAGGCATAAGGCAAGGGCACAAGTGCGGGCTAGGCATAAGGCAGGGGCACAAGTGCGGGCTAGGCATAAGGCAGGGGCACAAGTGCGGGCTAGGCATAAGGCAGGGACACAAGTGCGGGCTAAACATAAGGCAGGGGCACAAGTGCAGGCTAGGCTTTAGGCCTGGGCACAAGTGCGGGCTAGGCTTAAGGCCTGGGCACAAGTGCGAGCTAGGCTTAAGGCCTGAGAAAAAGTGCGGGCTAGGCTTAAGGCCTGGGCACAAGTGCGGGCTAGGCTTAAGGCCGGGGCACAAGTGCGGGCTAGGCTTAAGGCCGGGGCACAAGTGCGGGCTAGGCTTAAGGCCGGGGCACAAGTGCGGGCTAGGCTTAAGGCCGGGGCACAAGTGCGGGCTAGGCTTAAGGCCGGGGCACAAGTGCGGGCTAGGCTTAAGGCCGGGGCACAAGTGCGGGCTAGGCTTAAGGCCGGGGCTCAAGTGCGGGCTAGGCTTAAGGCCGGGGCACAAGTGCGGGCTAGGCTTAAGGCCGGGGCACAAGTGCGGGCTAGGCATAAGGCAGCGGCACAAGTGCTGGTTAGGTATAAGGCAAGGGCACAAGTGCGGACTAGGCGTAAGGCAGGGGCACAAGTGCGGGCTAGGCGTAAGGCAGGGGCACAAGTGCGGGCTAGGCATAAGGCAGGGGCACAAGTGCGGGCTAGGCATAAAGCAGGGGCACAAGTGCGGGCTAGGCATAAGGCAGCGGCACAAGTGCGGGCTAAACATAAGGCAGGGGCACAAGTGCAGGCTAGGCTTTAGGCCTGGGCACAATTGCGGGCTAGGCTTAAGGCAGGGGCACAAGTGTGGGCTAGGCTTAAGGCCGGGGCACAAGTGCGGGCTAGGCTTAAGGCCTGGGCACAAGTTCGGGCTAGGCTAAAGGCCTGGGCACAAGTGCGGGCTAGGCTTAAGGCCTGGGCACAAGTGCGGGCTAGGTTTAAGGCATGGGCACAAGTGCAGTGCGGGCTAGGCTTAAGGCCTGGGCACAAGTGCAGTGCTGGCTAGGATCAAGGCAGGGGGCACAAATGCTGGCTAGGCTTAAGGCATGGGCACAAGTGCCAGCTAGGCTTAAGGCCTGGGCACAAGTGCAGGCTAGGCTTAAGGCCTGAGCAAAAGTGCAGGCTAGGCATAAGGCCTGGGCACAAGTGCGGGCTAGGCTTAAGGCATGGGCACAAGTGCAGTGCTGGCTAGGCTTAAGGCCTGGGCACAAGTGCAGTGCTGGCTAGGATCAAGGCAGGGGCACAAGGGCGGGCCTGGCTTAAGGCAGTGGCACAAGGGCGGGCTTGGCTTAAGGCCAGGGCACAAGTGCGGGCTAGGCCTAAGGCCTGGGCACAAGTGCGGGCTTGGCTTAAGGCCTGGGCACAAGTGCGGGCTAGGCTTAAGGCCTGGGCACAAGTGTGGGCTAGGCTTAAGGCCGGGGCACAAGTGCGGGCTAGGCTTAAGGCCGGTGCACAAGTGCAGTGCTGGCTAGGATCAAGGCAGGGGGCACAAGTGCTGGCTAGGCTTAAGGCATGGGCACAAGTGCTGGCTAGGCTTAAGGCATGGGCACAAGTGCTGGCTAGGCTTAAGGCATACAGCTAACTCTTTGCACTCTTTGCATAAAGGGTTAGGCACCCATAGGGGTGAAGAGCTAGCTTTCACCCCTCTACTCTGTACTTGGACATTTAGGACTAGATCCTTTGTTGTACAGTGCGGAGCCTCTCCATAACCCCATGCTCCAAGCGACCAGGCAATTCTTGTCTGTCCTCCGTAAAGGGGTAATGCCTTCTTCCCAATTACAGTCGTGCATGCGCATTCAGACGGGACAAGAGCGAAGAATGTAAAGCTGGCCCTATGTGCATAACCAACATGAAGCTGAAGACAAAAACAAACAAACAAGCATTCAAGGGGCTCAAAATTGCGGGCTAGGCTTAAGGCCTGGGCACAAGTGCGGGCTAGGCTTAAGGCCGGGGCACAAGTGCGGGCTAGGCTTAAGGCCGGGGCACAAGTGCGGGCTAGGCTTAAGGCCGGGGCACAAGTGCGGGCTAGGCTTAAGGCCGGGGCACAAGTGCGGGCTAGGCTTAAGGCCGGGGCAGAAGTGCGGGCTAGGCTTAAGGCCGGGGCACAAGTGCGGGCTAGGCTTAAGGCCTGGGCACAAGTGCGGGCTAGGCTTAAGGCCGGGGCACAAGTGCGGGCTAGGCCTAAGGCCTGGGCACAAGTGCGGGCTAGGCTTAAGGCCTGGGCACAAGTGCGGGCTAGGCTTAAGGCCTGGGCACAAGTGCGGGCTAGGCTTAAGGCCGGGGCACAAGTGCGGGCTAGGCTTAAGGCCGGGACACAAGTGCGGGCAAGGCTTAAGGCCGGGGCACAAGTGCGGGCTAGGTTTAAGGCCGGGGCACAAGTGCGGGCTAGGCTTAAGGCCGGGGCACAAGTGCGGGCTAGGCTTAAGGCCGGGGCACAAGTGCGGGCTAGGCTTAAGGCCGGGGCACAAGTTCGGGCTAGGCTTAAGGCCTGGGCACAAGTGCAGTGCGGGCTAGGCTTAAGGCCTGGGCACAAGTGCAGAGCTGGCTAGAATCAAGGCAGGGGGCACAAATGCTGGCTAGGCTTAAGGCATGGGCACAAGTGCCAGCTAGGCTTAAGGCCTGGGCACAAGTGCAGGCTAGGCTTAAGGCCTGAGCAAAAGTGCAGGCTAGGCTTAAGGCCGGGGCACAGGTGCAGGCTAGGCTTAAGGCCGGGGCACAGGTGCGGGCTAGGCTTAAGGCCGGGGCACAAGTGCGGGCTAGGTTTAAGGCCGGGGCACAAGTGCAGGCTAGGCTTAAGGCCGGGGCACAAGTGCGGGCTAGGCTTAAGGCCGGGGCACAAGTGCGGGCTAGGCTTAAGGCCGGGGCACAAGTGCGGGCTAGGCTTAAGGCCTGGGCACAAGTGCAGTGCGGGCTAGGCTTAAGGCCTGGGCACAAGTGCAGTGCTGGCTAGGATCAAGGCAGGGGGCACAAATGCTGGCTAGGCTTAAGGCATGGGCACAAGTGCCAGCTAGGCTTAAGGCCTGGGCACAAGTGCAGGCTAGGCTTAAGGCCTGAGCAAAAGTGCAGGCTAGGCTTAAGGCCGGGGCACAGGTGCAGGCTAGGCTTAAGGCCGGGGCACAGGTGCGGGCTAGGCTTAAGGCCGGGGCACAGGTGCGGGCTAGGCTTAAGGCCGGGGCACAAGTGCAGTGCGGGCTAGGCTTAAGGCCGGGGCACAAGTGCAGTGCGGGCTAGGCTTAAGGCCGGGGCACAAGTGCGGGCTAGGCTTAAGGCCGGGGCACAAGTGTGGGCTAGGCTTAAGGCCGGGACACAAGTGCGGGCTAGGCTTAAGGCCGGGGCACAAGTGCGGGCTAGGCTTATGGCCTGGGCACAAGTGCAGTGCGGGCTAGGCTTAAGGCCTGGGTGCAAGTGCAGTGCTGGCTAGGATCAAGGCAGGGGGCACAAATGCTGGCTAGGTTTAAGTCCGGGGCACAAGTGCAGGCTAGGCTTAAGGCCGGGGCACAAGTGCGGGCTAGGCTTAAGGCCGGGGCACAAGTGCGGGCTAGGCTTAAGGCCGGGGCACAAGTGCGGGCTAGGCTTAAGGCCTGGGCACAAGTGCAGTGCGGGCTAGGCTTAAGGCCTGGGCACAAGTGCAGTGCTGGCTAGGATCAAGGCAGGGGGCACAAATGCTGGCTAGGCTTAAGGCATGGGCACAAGTGCCAGCTAGGCTTAAGGCCTGGGCACAAGTGCAGGCTAGGCTTAAGGCCTGAGCAAAAGTGCAGGCTAGGCTTAAGGCCGGGGCACAGGTGCAGGCTAGGCTTAAGGCCGGGGCACAGGTGCGGGCTAGGCTTAAGGCCGGGGCACAGGTGCGGGCTAGGCTTAAGGCCGGGGCACAAGTGCAGTGCGGGCTAGGCTTAAGGCCGGGGCACAAGTGCAGTGCGGGCTAGGCTTAAGGCCGGGGCACAAGTGCGGGCTAGGCTTAAGGCCGGGGCACAAGTGTGGGCTAGGCTTAAGGCCGGGACACAAGTGCGGGCTAGGCTTAAGGCCGGGGCACAAGTGCGGGCTAGGCTTAAGGCCTGGGCACAAGTGCAGTGCGGGCTAGGCTTAAGGCCTGGGCACAAGTGCAGTGCTGGCTAGGATCAAGGCAGGGGGCACAAATGCTGGCTAGGCTTAAGGCATGGGCACAAGTGCCAGCTAGGCTTAAGGCCTGGGCACAAGTGCAGGCTAGGCTTAAGGCCTGAGCAAAAGTGCAGGCTAGGCTTAAGGCCGGGGCACAGGTGCAGGCTAGGCTTAAGGCCGGGGCACAGGTGCGGGCTAGGCTTAAGGCCGGGGCACAGGTGCGGGCTAGGCTTAAGGCCGGGGCACAAGTGCAGTGCGGGCTAGGCTTAAGGCCGGGGCACAAGTGCAGTGCGGGCTAGGCTTAAGGCCGGGGCACAAGTGCGGGCTAGGCTTAAGGCCGGGGCACAAGTGTGGGCTAGGCTTAAGGCCGGGACACAAGTGCGGGCTAGGCTTAAGGCCGGGGCACAAGTGCGGGCTAGGCTTATGGCCTGGGCACAAGTGCAGTGCGGGCTAGGCTTAAGGCCTGGGTGCAAGTGCAGTGCTGGCTAGGATCAAGGCAGGGGGCACAAATGCTGGCTAGGTTTAAGTCCGGGGCACAAGTGCAGGCTAGGCTTAAGGCCGGGGCACAAGTGCGGGCTAGGCTTAAGGCCGGGGCACAAGTGCGGGCTAGGCTTAAGGCCGGGGCACAAGTGCGGGCTAGGCTTAAGGCCTGGGCACAAGTGCAGTGCGGGCTAGGCTTAAGGCCTGGGCACAAGTGCAGTGCTGGCTAGGATCAAGGCAGGGGGCACAAATGCTGGCTAGGCTTAAGGCATGGGCACAAGTGCCAGCTAGGCTTAAGGCCTGGGCACAAGTGCAGGCTAGGCTTAAGGCCTGAGCAAAAGTGCAGGCTAGGCTTAAGGCCGGGGCACAGGTGCAGGCTAGGCTTAAGGCCGGGGCACAGGTGCGGGCTAGGCTTAAGGCCGGGGCACAGGTGCGGGCTAGGCTTAAGGCCGGGGCACAAGTGCAGTGCGGGCTAGGCTTAAGGCCGGGGCACAAGTGCAGTGCGGGCTAGGCTTAAGGCCGGGGCACAAGTGCGGGCTAGGCTTAAGGCCGGGGCACAAGTGTGGGCTAGGCTTAAGGCCGGGACACAAGTGCGGGCTAGGCTTAAGGCCGGGGCACAAGTGCGGGCTAGGCTTATGGCCTGGGCACAAGTGCAGTGCGGGCTAGGCTTAAGGCCTGGGTGCAAGTGCAGTGCTGGCTAGGATCAAGGCAGGGGGCACAAATGCTGGCTAGGCTTAAGGCATGGGCACAAGTGCCAGCTAGGCTTAAGGCCTGGGCTCAAGTGCAGGCTAGGCTTAAGGCCTGAGCAAAAGTGCAGGCTAGGCTTAAGGCCGGGGCACAGGTGCAGGCTAGGCTTAAGGCCGGGGCACAGGTGCGGGCTAGGCTTAAGGCCGGGGCACAGGTGCGGGCTAGGCATAAGGCAGCGGCACAAGTGCGGGCTAAACATAAGGCAGGGGCACAAGTGCAGGCTAGGCTTTAGGCCGGGGCACAAGTGCGGGCTAGGCTTAAGGCCAGGGCACAGGTGCGGGCTAGGCTTAAGGCCGGGGCACAGGTGCGGGCTAGGCTTAAGGCCAGGGCACAGGTGCGGGCTAGGCTTAAGGCCGGGGCACAGGTGCGGGCTAGGCTTAAGGCCTGGGCACAAGTGCAGGCTAGGCTTAAGGCCTGAGCAAAAGTGCAGGCTAGGCTTAAGGCCGGGGCACAGCTGCAGGCTAGGCTTAAGGCCGGGGCACAGGTGCGGGCTAGGCTTAAGGCCAGGGCACAAGTGCGGGCTAGGCTTAAGGCCGGGGCACAAGTGCGGGCTAGGCTTAAGGCCGGGGCACAAGTGCGGGCTAGGCATAAGGCAGCGGCACAAGTGCTGGTTAGGCATAAGGCAAGGGCACAAGTGCGGGCTAGGCATAAGGCAGGGGCACAAGTGCGGGCTAGGCATAAGGCAGGGGCACAAGTGCGGGCTAGGCATAAGGCAGGGACACAAGTGCGGGCTAAACATAAGGCAGGGGCACAAGTGCAGGCTAGGCTTTAGGCCTGGGCACAAGTGCGGGCTAGGCTTAAGGCCTGGGCACAAGTGCGAGCTAGGCTTAAGGCCTGAGAAAAAGTGCGGGCTAGGCTTAAGGCCTGGGCACAAGTGCGGGCTAGGCTTAAGGCCGGGGCACAAGTGCGGGCTAGGCTTAAGGCTGGGGCACAAGTGCGGGCTAGGCTTAAGGCCGGGGCACAAGTGCGGGCTAGGCTTAAGGCCGGGGCACAAGTGCGGGCTAGGCTTAAGGCCGGGGCACAAGTGCGGGCTAGGCTTAAGGCCGGGGCACAAGTGCGGGCTAGGCTTAAGGCCTGGGCACAAGTGCGGGCTAGGCTTAAGTCCGGGGCACAAGTGCGGGCTAGGCCTAAGGCCTGGGCACAAGTGCGGGCTAGGCTTAAGGCCTGGGCACAAGTGCGGGCTAGGCTTAAGGCCGGGGCACAAGTGCGGGCTAGGTTTAAGGCCAGGGCACAAGTGCGGGCTAGGCTTAAGGCCGGGGCACAAGTGCGGGCTAGGCTTAAGGCCGGGGCACAAGTGCGGGCTAGGCATAAGGCAGCGGCACAAGTGCTGGTTAGGCATAAGGCAAGGGCACAAGTGCGGGCTAGGCATAAGGCAGGGGCACAAGTGCGGGCTAGGCATAAGGCAGGGGCACAAGTGCGGGCTAGGCATAAGGCAGGGACACAAGTGCGGGCTAAACATAAGGCAGGGGCACAAGTGCAGGCTAGGCTTTAGGCCTGGGCACAAGTGCGGGCTAGGCTTAAGGCCTGGGCACAAGTGCGAGCTAGGCTTAAGGCCTGAGAAAAAGTGCGGGCTAGGCTTAAGGCCTGGGCACAAGTGCGGGCTAGGCTTAAGGCCGGGGCACAAGTGCGGGCTAGGCTTAAGGCCGGGGCACAAGTGCGGGCTAGGCTTAAGGCCGGGGCACAAGTGCGGGCTAGGCTTAAGGCCGGGGCACAAGTGCGGGCTAGGCTTAAGGCCGGGGCACAAGTGCGGGCTAGGCTTAAGGCCGGGGCACAAGTGCGGGCTAGGCTTAAGGCCTGGGCACAAGTGCGGGCTAGGCTTAAGTCCGGGGCACAAGTGCGGGCTAGGCCTAAGGCCTGGGCACAAGTGCGGGCTAGGCTTAAGGCCTGGGCACAAGTGCGGGCTAGGCTTAAGGCCTGGGCACAAGTGCGGGCTAGGCTTAAGGCCGGGGCACAAGTGCGGGCTAGGCTTAAGGCCGGGACACAAGTGCGGGCTAGGCTTAAGGCCGGGGCACAAGTGCGGGCTAGGTTTAAGGCCGGGGCACAAGTGCGGGCTAGGCTTAAGGCCGGGGCACAAGTGCGGGCTAGGCTTAAGGCCGGGGCACAAGTGCGGGCTAGGTTTAAGGCCGGGGCACAAGTGCGGGCTAGGCTTAAGGCCGGGGCACAAGTGCGGGCTAGGCTTAAGGCCGGGGCACAAGTGCGGGCTAGGCTTAAGGCCGGGGCACAAGTGCGGGCTAGGCTTAAGGCCGGTGCACAAGTGCGGGCTAGGCTTAAGGCCTGGGCACAAGTGCAGTGCGGGCTAGGCTTAAGGCCTGGGCACAAGTGCAGTGCTGGCTAGGATCAAGGCAGGGGGCACAAATGCTGGCTAGGCTTAAGGCATGGGCACAAGTGCCAGCTAGGCTTAAGGCCTGAGCAAGAGTGCAGGCTAGGCTTAAGGCCGGGGCACAGGTGCAGGCTAGGCTTAAGGCCGGGGCACAGGTGCGGGCTAGGCTTATGGCCGGGGCACAGGTGCGGGCTAGGCTTAAGGCCGGGGCACAAGTGCGGGCTAGGCTTGAGGCCGGGGCACAAGTGCAGTGCGGGCTAGGCTTAAGGCCTGGGCGCAAGTGCAGTGCTGGCTAGGATCAAGGCAGGGGGCACAAATGCTGGCTAGGCTTAAGGCATGGGCACAAGTGCCAGCTAGGCTTAAGGCCTGGGCACAAGTGCAGGCTAGGCTTAAGGCCTGAGCAAAAGTGCAGGCAAGGCTTAAGGCCGGGGCACAGGTGCAGGCTAGGCTTAAGGCCGGGGCACAGGTGCGGGCTAGGCTTAAGGCCGGGGCACAGGTGCGGGCTAGGCTTAAGGCTGGGGCACAAGTGCAGTGCGGGCTAGGCTTAAGGCCGGGGCACAAGTGCAGTGCGGGCTAGGCTTAAGGCCGGGGCACAAGTGCGGGCTAGGCTTAAGGCCGGGGCACAAGTGCGGGCTAGGCTTAAGGCCGGGGCACAAGTGCGGGCTAGGCTTAAGGCCGGGGCACAAGTGCAGGCTAGGCTTAAGGCCGGGGCACAAGTGCGGGCTAGGCTTAAGGCCTGGGCACAAGTGCAGTGCGGGCTAGGCTTAAGGCCTGGGCGCAAGTGCAGTGCTGGCTAGGATCAAGGCAGGGGGCACAAATGCTGGCTAGGCTTAAGGCATGGGCACAAGTGCCAGCTAGGCTTAAGGCCTGGGCACAAGTGCAGGCTAGGCTTAAGGCCTGAGCAAAAGTGCAGGCTAGGCTTAAGGCCGGGGCACAGGTGCAGGCTAGGCTTAAGGCCGGGGCACAGGTGCGGGCTAGGCTTAAGGCCGGGGCACAGGTGCGGGCTAGGCTTAAGGCCAGGGCTCAAGTGCGGGCAAGGCTTAAGGCCGGGGCACAAGTGCGGGCTAGGCTTAAGGCCGGGGCACAAGTGCGGGCTAGGCATAAGGCAGCGGCACAAGTGCTGGTTAGGTATAAGGCAAGGGCACAAGTGCGGGCTAGGCTTAAGGCAGGGGCACAAGTGCGGGCTAGGCGTAAGGCAGGGGCACAAGTGCGGGCTAGGCATAAGGCAGGGGCACAAGTGCGGGCTAGGCATAAGGCAGGGGCACAAGTGCGGGCTAGGCATAAGGCAGCGGCACAAGTGCGGGCTAAACATAAGGCAGGGGCACAAGTGCAGGCTAGGCTTTAGGCCTGGGCACAATTGCGGGCTAGGCTTAAGGCCGGGGCACAAGTGTGGGCTAGGCTTAAGGCCGGGGCACAAGTGCGGGCTAGGCTTAAGGCCTGGGCAAAAGTTCGGGCTAGGCTTAAGGCCTGGGCACAAGTGCGGGCTAGGCTTAAGGCCTGGGCACAAGTGCGGGCTAGGCTTAAGGCCTGGGCACAAGTGCAGTGCGGGCTAGGCTTAAGGCCTGGGCACAAGTGCAGTGCTGGCTAGGATCAAGGCAGGGGGCACAAATGCTGGCTAGGCTTAAGGCATGGGCACAAGTGCCAGCTAGGCTTAAGGCCTGGGCACAAGTGCAGGCTAGGCTTAAGGCCTGAGCAAAAGTGCAGGCTAGGCATAAGGCCTGGGCACAAGTGCGGGCTAGGCTTAAGGCATGGGCACAAGTGCAGTGCTGGCTAGGCTTAAGGCCTGGGCACAAGTGCAGTGCTGGCTAGGATCAAGGCAGGGGCACAAGGGCGGGCCTGGCTTAAGGCAGGGGCACAAGGGCGGGCTTGGCTTAAGGCCAGGGCACAAGTGCAGTGCTGGCTAGGATCAAGGCAGGGGGCACAAGTGCTGGCTAGGCTTAAGGCATGGGCACAAGTGCTGGCTAGGCTTAAGGCATGGGCACAAGTGCTGGCTAGGCTTAAGGCATACAGCTAACTCTTTGCACTCTTTGCATAAAGGGTTAGGCACCCATAGGGGTGAAGAGCTAGCTTTCACCCCTCTACTCTGTACTTGGACATTTAGGACTAGATCCTTTGTTGTACAGTGCGGAGCCTCTCCATAACCCCATGCTCCAAGCGACCAGGCAATTCTTGTCTGTCCTCCGTAAATGGGTAATGCCTTCTTCCCAATTACAGTCGTGCATGCGCATTCAGACGGGACAAGAGCGAAGAATGTAAAGCTGGCCCTATGTGCATAACCAACATGAAGCTGAAGACAAAAACAAACAAACAAGCATTCAAGGGGCTCAAAATTGCGGGCTAGGCTTAAGGCCTGGGCACAAGTGCGGGCTAGGCTTAAGGCCGGGGCACAAGTGCGGGCTAGGCTTAAGGCCGGGGCACAAGTGCGGGCTAGGCTTAAGGCCGGGGCACAAGTGCGGGCTAGGCTTAAGGCCGGGGCACAAGTGCGGGCTAGGCATAAGGCAGCGGCACAAGTGCTGGTTAGGTATAAGGCAAGGGCACAAGTGCGGGCTAGGCGTAAGGCAGGGGCACAAGTGCGGGCTAGGCGTAAGGCAGGGGCACAAGTGCGGGCTAGGCATAAGGCAGGGGCACAAGTGCGGGCTAGGCATAAGGCAGGGGCACAAGTGCGGGCTAGGCTTAAGGCCTGGGCACAAGTGCGGGCTAGGCTTAAGGCCGGGGCACAAGTGCGGGCTAGGCTTAAGGCCGGGACACAAGTGCGGGCTAGGCTTAAGGCCGGGGCACAAGTGCGGGCTAGGTTTAAGGCCGGGGCACAAGTGTGGGCTAGGCTTAAGGCCGGGGCACAAGTGCGGGCTAGGCTTAAGGCCGGGGCACAAGTGCGGGCTAGGCTTAAGGCCGGGGCACAAGTGCGGGCTAGGCTTAAGGCCTGGGCACAAGTGCAGTGCGGGCTAGGCTTAAGGCCTGGGCACAAGTGCAGTGCTGGCTAGGATCAAGGCAGGGGGCACAAATGCTGGCTAGGCTTAAGGCATGGGCACAAGTGCCAGCTAGGCTTAAGGCCTGAGCAAGAGTGCAGGCTAGGCTTAAGGCCGGGGCACAGGTGCAGGCTAGGCTTAAGGCCGGGGCACAGGTGCGGGCTAGGCTTATGGCCGGGGCACAGGTGCGGGCTAGGCTTAAGGCCGGGGCACAAGTGCGGGCTAGGCTTAAGGCCGGGGCACAAGTGCAGTGCGGGCTAGGCTTAAGGCCTGGGCGCAAGTGCAGTGCTGGCTAGGATCAAGGCAGGGGGCACAAATGCTGGCTAGGCTTAAGGCATGGGCACAAGTGCCAGCTAGGCTTAAGGCCTGGGCACAAGTGCAGGCTAGGCTTAAGGCCTGAGCAAAAGTGCAGGCAGGGCTTAAGGCCGGGGCACAGGTGCAGGCTAGGCTTAAGGCCGGGGCACAGGTGCGGGCTAGGCTTAAGGCCGGGGCACAGGTGCGGGCTAGGCTTAAGGCTGGGGCACAAGTGCAGTGCGGGCTAGGCTTAAGGCCGGGGCACAAGTGCAGTGCGGGCTAGGCTTAAGGCCGGGGCACAAGTGCGGGCTAGGCTTAAGGCCGGGGCACAAGTGCGGGCTAGGCTTAAGGCCGGGGCACAAGTGCAGGCTAGGCTTAAGGCCGGGGCACAAGTGCGGGCTAGGCTTAAGGCCTGGGCACAAGTGCAGTGCGGGCTAGGCTTAAGGCCTGGGCGCAAGTGCAGTGCTGGCTAGGATCAAGGCAGGGGGCACAAATGCTGGCTAGGCTTAAGGCATGGGCACAAGTGCCAGCTAGGCTTAAGGCCTGGGCACAAGTGCAGGCTAGGCTTAAGGCCTGAGCAAAAGTGCAGGCTAGGCTTAAGGCCGGGGCACAGGTGCAGGCTAGGCTTAAGGCCGGGGCACAGGTGCGGGCTAGGCTTAAGGCCGGGGCACAGGTGCGGGCTAGGCTTAAGGCCAGGGCTCAAGTGCGGGCAAGGCTTAAGGCCGGGGCACAAGTGCGGGCTAGGCTTAAGGCCGGGGCACAAGTGCGGGCTAGGCATAAGGCAGCGGCACAAGTGCTGGTTAGGTATAAGGCAAGGGCACAAGTGCGGGCTAGGCGTAAGGCAGGGGCACAAGTGCGGGCTAGGCGTAAGGCAGGGGCACAAGTGCGGGCTAGGCATAAGGCAGGGGCACAAGTGCAGGCTAGGCATAAGGCAGGGGCACAAGTGCGGGCTAGGCATAAGGCAGCGGCACAAGTGCGGGCTAAACATAAGGCAGGGGCACAAGTGCAGGCTAGGCTTTAGGCCTGGGCACAATTGCGGGCTAGGCTTAAGGCCGGGGCACAAGTGTGGGCTAGGCTTAAGGCCGGGGCACAAGTGCGGGCTAGGCTTAAGGCCTGGGCAAAAGTTCGGGCTAGGCTTAAGGCCTGGGCACAAGTGCGGGCTAGGCTTAAGGCCTGGGCACAAGTGCGGGCTAGGCTTAAGGCCTGGGCACAAGTGCAGTGCGGGCTAGGCTTAAGGCCTGGGCACAAGTGCAGTGCTGGCTAGGATCAAGGCAGGGGGCACAAATGCTGGCTAGGCTTAAGGCATGGGCACAAGTGCCAGCTAGGCTTAAGGCCTGGGCACAAGTGCAGGCTAGGCTTAAGGCCTGAGCAAAAGTGCAGGCTAGGCATAAGGCCTGGGCACAAGTGCGGGCTAGGCTTAAGGCATGGGCACAAGTGCAGTGCTGGCTAGGCTTAAGGCCTGGGCACAAGTGCAGAGCTGGCTAGAATCAAGGCAGGGGGCACAAATGCTGGCTAGGCTTAAGGCATGGGCACAAGTGCCAGCTAGGCTTAAGGCCTGGGCACAAGTGCAGGCTAGGCTTAAGGCCTGAGCAAAAGTGCAGGCTAGGCTTAAGGCCGGGGCACAGGTGCAGGCTAGGCTTAAGGCCGGGGCACAGGTGCGGGCTAGGCTTAAGGCCGGGGCACAAGTGCGGGCTAGGTTTAAGGCCGGGGCACAAGTGCAGGCTAGGCTTAAGGCCGGGGCACAAGTGCGGGCTAGGCTTAAGGCCGGGGCACAAGTGCGGGCTAGGCTTAAGGCCGGGGCACAAGTGCGGGCTAGGCTTAAGGCCTGGGCACAAGTGCAGTGCGGGCTAGGCTTAAGGCCTGGGCACAAGTGCAGTGCTGGCTAGGATCAAGGCAGGGGGCACAAATGCTGGCTAGGCTTAAGGCATGGGCACAAGTGCCAGCTAGGCTTAAGGCCTGGGCACAAGTGCAGGCTAGGCTTAAGGCCTGAGCAAAAGTGCAGGCTGGGCTTAAGGCCGGGGCACAGGTGCAGGCTAGGCTTAAGGCCGGGGCACAGGTGCGGGCTAGGCTTAAGGCCGGGGCACAGGTGCGGGCTAGGCTTAAGGCCGGGGCACAAGTGCAGTGCGGGCTAGGCTTAAGGCCGGGGCACAAGTGCAGTGCGGGCTAGGCTTAAGGCCGGGGCACAAGTGCGGGCTAGGCTTAAGGCCGGGGCACAAGTGCGGGCTAGGCTTATGGCCTGGGCACAAGTGCAGTGCGGGCTAGGCTTAAGGCCTGGGTGCAAGTGCAGTGCTGGCTAGGATCAAGGCAGGGGGCACAAATGCTGGCTAGGTTTAAGTCCGGGGCACAAGTGCAGGCTAGGCTTAAGGCCGGGGCACAAGTGCGGGCTAGGCTTAAGGCCGGGGCACAAGTGCGGGCTAGGCTTAAGGCCGGGGCACAAGTGCGGGCTAGGCTTAAGGCCTGGGCACAAGTGCAGTGCGGGCTAGGCTTAAGGCCTGGGCACAAGTGCAGTGCTGGCTAGGATCAAGGCAGGGGGCACAAATGCTGGCTAGGCTTAAGGCATGGGCACAAGTGCCAGCTAGGCTTAAGGCCTGGGCACAAGTGCAGGCTAGGCTTAAGGCCTGAGCAAAAGTGCAGGCTAGGCTTAAGGCCGGGGCACAGGTGCAGGCTAGGCTTAAGGCCGGGGCACAGGTGCGGGCTAGGCTTAAGGCCGGGGCACAGGTGCGGGCTAGGCTTAAGGCCGGGGCACAAGTGCAGTGCGGGCTAGGCTTAAGGCCGGGGCACAAGTGCAGTGCGGGCTAGGCTTAAGGCCGGGGCACAAGTGCGGGCTAGGCTTAAGGCCGGGGCACAAGTGTGGGCTAGGCTTAAGGCCGGGACACAAGTGCGGGCTAGGCTTAAGGCCGGGGCACAAGTGCGGGCTAGGCTTAAGGCCTGGGCACAAGTGCAGTGCGGGCTAGGCTTAAGGCCTGGGCACAAGTGCAGTGCTGGCTAGGATCAAGGCAGGGGGCACAAATGCTGGCTAGGCTTAAGGCATGGGCACAAGTGCCAGCTAGGCTTAAGGCCTGGGCACAAGTGCAGGCTAGGCTTAAGGCCTGAGCAAAAGTGCAGGCTAGGCTTAAGGCCGGGGCACAGGTGCAGGCTAGGCTTAAGGCCGGGGCACAGGTGCGGGCTAGGCTTAAGGCCGGGGCACAGGTGCGGGCTAGGCTTAAGGCCGGGGCACAAGTGCAGTGCGGGCTAGGCTTAAGGCCGGGGCACAAGTGCAGTGCGGGCTAGGCTTAAGGCCGGGGCACAAGTGCGGGCTAGGCTTAAGGCCGGGGCACAAGTGTGGGCTAGGCTTAAGGCCGGGACACAAGTGCGGGCTAGGCTTAAGGCCGGGGCACAAGTGCGGGCTAGGCTTATGGCCTGGGCACAAGTGCAGTGCGGGCTAGGCTTAAGGCCTGGGTGCAAGTGCAGTGCTGGCTAGGATCAAGGCAGGGGGCACAAATGCTGGCTAGGTTTAAGTCCGGGGCACAAGTGCAGGCTAGGCTTAAGGCCGGGGCACAAGTGTGGGCTAGGCTTAAGGCCGGGGCACAAGTGCGGGCTAGGCTTAAGGCCGGGGCACAAGTGCGGGCTAGGCTTAAGGCCTGGGCACAAGTGCAGTGCGGGCTAGGCTTAAGGCCTGGGCACAAGTGCAGTGCTGGCTAGGATCAAGGCAGGGGGCACAAATGCTGGCTAGGCTTAAGGCATGGGCACAAGTGCCAGCTAGGCTTAAGGCCTGGGCACAAGTGCAGGCTAGGCTTAAGGCCTGAGCAAAAGTGCAGGCTAGGCTTAAGGCCGGGGCACAGGTGCAGGCTAGGCTTAAGGCCGGGGCACAGGTGCGGGCTAGGCTTAAGGCCGGGGCACAGGTGCGGGCTAGGCTTAAGGCCGGGGCACAAGTGCAGTGCGGGCTAGGCTTAAGGCCGGGGCACAAGTGCAGTGCGGGCTAGGCTTAAGGCCGGGGCACAAGTGCGGGCTAGGCTTAAGGCCGGGGCACAAGTGTGGGCTAGGCTTAAGGCCGGGACACAAGTGCGGGCTAGGCTTAAGGCCGGGGCACAAGTGCGGGCTAGGCTTATGGCCTGGGCACAAGTGCAGTGCGGGCTAGGCTTAAGGCCTGGGTGCAAGTGCAGTGCTGGCTAGGATCAAGGCAGGGGGCACAAATGCTGGCTAGGCTTAAGGCATGGGCACAAGTGCCAGCTAGGCTTAAGGCCTGGGCTCAAGTGCAGGCTAGGCTTAAGGCCTGAGCAAAAGTGCAGGCTAGGCTTAAGGCCGGGGCACAGGTGCAGGCTAGGCTTAAGGCCGGGGCACAGGTGCGGGCTAGGCTTAAGGCCGGGGCACAGGTGCGGGCTAGGCATAAGGCAGCGGCACAAGTGCGGGCTAAACATAAGGCAGGGGCACAAGTGCAGGCTAGGCTTTAGGCCGGGGCACAAGTGCGGGCTAGGCTTAAGGCCAGGGCACAGGTGCGGGCTAGGCTTAAGGCCGGGGCACAGGTGCGGGCTAGGCTTAAGGCCAGGGCACAGGTGCGGGCTAGGCTTAAGGCCGGGGCACAGGTGCGGGCTAGGCTTAAGGCCTGGGCACAAGTGCAGGCTAGGCTTAAGGCCTGAGCAAAAGTGCAGGCTAGGCTTAAGGCCGGGGCACAGCTGCAGGCTAGGCTTAAGGCCGGGGCACAGGTGCGGGCTAGGCTTAAGGCCAGGGCACAAGTGCGGGCTAGGCTTAAGGCCGGGGCACAAGTGCGGGCTAGGCTTAAGGCCGGGGCACAAGTGCGGGCTAGGCATAAGGCAGCGGCACAAGTGCTGGTTAGGCATAAGGCAAGGGCACAAGTGCGGGCTAGGCATAAGGCAGGGGCACAAGTGCGGGCTAGGCATAAGGCAGGGGCACAAGTGCGGGCTAGGCATAAGGCAGGGACACAAGTGCGGGCTAAACATAAGGCAGGGGCACAAGTGCAGGCTAGGCTTTAGGCCTGGGCACAAGTGCGGGCTAGGCTTAAGGCCTGGGCACAAGTGCGAGCTAGGCTTTAGGCCTGAGAAAAAGTGCGGGCTAGGCTTAAGGCCTGGGCACAAGTGCGGGCTAGGCTTAAGGCCGGGGCACAAGTGCGGGCTAGGCTTAAGGCTGGGGCACAAGTGCGGGCTAGGCTTAAGGCCGGGGCACAAGTGCGGGCTAGGCTTAAGGCCGGGGCTCAAGTGCGGGCTAGGCTTAAGGCCGGGGCACAAGTGCGGGCTAGGCTTAAGGCCGGGGCACAAGTGCGGGCTAGGCATAAGGCAGCGGCACAAGTGCTGGTTAGGTATAAGGCAAGGGCACAAGTGCGGACTAGGCGTAAGGCAGGGGCACAAGTGCGGGCTAGGCGTAAGGCAGGGGCACAAGTGCGGGCTAGGCATAAGGCAGGGGCACAAGTGCGGGCTAGGCATAAAGCAGGGGCACAAGTGCGGGCTAGGCATAAGGCAGCGGCACAAGTGCGGGCTAAACATAAGGCAGGGGCACAAGTGCAGGCTAGGCTTTAGGCCTGGGCACAATTGCGGGCTAGGCTTAAGGCAGGGGCACAAGTGTGGGCTAGGCTTAAGGCCGGGGCACAAGTGCGGGCTAGGCTTAAGGCCTGGGCACAAGTTCGGGCTAGGCTAAAGGCCTGGGCACAAGTGCGGGCTAGGCTTAAGGCCTGGGCACAAGTGCGGGCTAGGTTTAAGGCATGGGCACAAGTGCAGTGCGGGCTAGGCTTAAGGCCTGGGCACAAGTGCAGTGCTGGCTAGGATCAAGGCAGGGGGCACAAATGCTGGCTAGGCTTAAGGCATGGGCACAAGTGCCAGCTAGGCTTAAGGCCTGGGCACAAGTGCAGGCTAGGCTTAAGGCCTGAGCAAAAGTGCAGGCTAGGCATAAGGCCTGGGCACAAGTGCGGGCTAGGCTTAAGGCATGGGCACAAGTGCAGTGCTGGCTAGGCTTAAGGCCTGGGCACAAGTGCAGTGCTGGCTAGGATCAAGGCAGGGGCACAAGGGCGGGCCTGGCTTAAGGCAGTGGCACAAGGGCGGGCTTGGCTTAAGGCCAGGGCACAAGTGCGGGCTAGGCCTAAGGCCTGGGCACAAGTGCGGGCTTGGCTTAAGGCCTGGGCACAAGTGCGGGCTAGGCTTAAGGCCTGGGCACAAGTGTGGGCTAGGCTTAAGGCCGGGGCACAAGTGCGGGCTAGGCTTAAGGCCGGTGCACAAGTGCAGTGCTGGCTAGGATCAAGGCAGGGGGCACAAGTGCTGGCTAGGCTTAAGGCATGGGCACAAGTGCTGGCTAGGCTTAAGGCATGGGCACAAGTGCTGGCTAGGCTTAAGGCATACAGCTAACTCTTTGCACTCTTTGCATAAAGGGTTAGGCACCCATAGGGGTGAAGAGCTAGCTTTCACCCCTCTACTCTGTACTTGGACATTTAGGACTAGATCCTTTGTTGTACAGTGCGGAGCCTCTCCATAACCCCATGCTCCAAGCGACCAGGCAATTCTTGTCTGTCCTCCGTAAAGGGGTAATGCCTTCTTCCCAATTACAGTCGTGCATGCGCATTCAGACGGGACAAGAGCGAAGAATGTAAAGCTGGCCCTATGTGCATAACCAACATGAAGCTGAAGACAAAAACAAACAAACAAGCATTCAAGGGGCTCAAAATTGCGGGCTAGGCTTAAGGCCTGGGCACAAGTGCGGGCTAGGCTTAAGGCCGGGGCACAAGTGCGGGCTAGGCTTAAGGCCGGGGCACAAGTGCGGGCTAGGCTTAAGGCCGGGGCACAAGTGCGGGCTAGGCTTAAGGCCGGGGCACAAGTGCGGGCTAGGCTTAAGGCCGGGGCAGAAGTGCGGGCTAGGCTTAAGGCCGGGGCACAAGTGCGGGCTAGGCTTAAGGCCTGGGCACAAGTGCGGGCTAGGCTTAAGGCCGGGGCACAAGTGCGGGCTAGGCCTAAGGCCTGGGCACAAGTGCGGGCTAGGCTTAAGGCCTGGGCACAAGTGCGGGCTAGGCTTAAGGCCTGGGCACAAGTGCGGGCTAGGCTTAAGGCCGGGGCACAAGTGCGGGCTAGGCTTAAGGCCGGGACACAAGTGCGGGCAAGGCTTAAGGCCGGGGCACAAGTGCGGGCTAGGTTTAAGGCCGGGGCACAAGTGCGGGCTAGGCTTAAGGCCGGGGCACAAGTGCGGGCTAGGCTTAAGGCCGGGGCACAAGTGCGGGCTAGGCTTAAGGCCGGGGCACAAGTTCGGGCTAGGCTTAAGGCCTGGGCACAAGTGCAGTGCGGGCTAGGCTTAAGGCCTGGGCACAAGTGCAGAGCTGGCTAGAATCAAGGCAGGGGGCACAAATGCTGGCTAGGCTTAAGGCATGGGCACAAGTGCCAGCTAGGCTTAAGGCCTGGGCACAAGTGCAGGCTAGGCTTAAGGCCTGAGCAAAAGTGCAGGCTAGGCTTAAGGCCGGGGCACAGGTGCAGGCTAGGCTTAAGGCCGGGGCACAGGTGCGGGCTAGGCTTAAGGCCGGGGCACAAGTGCGGGCTAGGTTTAAGGCCGGGGCACAAGTGCAGGCTAGGCTTAAGGCCGGGGCACAAGTGCGGGCTAGGCTTAAGGCCGGGGCACAAGTGCGGGCTAGGCTTAAGGCCGGGGCACAAGTGCGGGCTAGGCTTAAGGCCTGGGCACAAGTGCAGTGCGGGCTAGGCTTAAGGCCTGGGCACAAGTGCAGTGCTGGCTAGGATCAAGGCAGGGGGCACAAATGCTGGCTAGGCTTAAGGCATGGGCACAAGTGCCAGCTAGGCTTAAGGCCTGGGCACAAGTGCAGGCTAGGCTTAAGGCCTGAGCAAAAGTGCAGGCTAGGCTTAAGGCCGGGGCACAGGTGCAGGCTAGGCTTAAGGCCGGGGCACAGGTGCGGGCTAGGCTTAAGGCCGGGGCACAGGTGCGGGCTAGGCTTAAGGCCGGGGCACAAGTGCAGTGCGGGCTAGGCTTAAGGCCGGGGCACAAGTGCAGTGCGGGCTAGGCTTAAGGCCGGGGCACAAGTGCGGGCTAGGCTTAAGGCCGGGGCACAAGTGTGGGCTAGGCTTAAGGCCGGGACACAAGTGCGGGCTAGGCTTAAGGCCGGGGCACAAGTGCGGGCTAGGCTTATGGCCTGGGCACAAGTGCAGTGCGGGCTAGGCTTAAGGCCTGGGTGCAAGTGCAGTGCTGGCTAGGATCAAGGCAGGGGGCACAAATGCTGGCTAGGTTTAAGTCCGGGGCACAAGTGCAGGCTAGGCTTAAGGCCGGGGCACAAGTGCGGGCTAGGCTTAAGGCCGGGGCACAAGTGCGGGCTAGGCTTAAGGCCGGGGCACAAGTGCGGGCTAGGCTTAAGGCCTGGGCACAAGTGCAGTGCGGGCTAGGCTTAAGGCCTGGGCACAAGTGCAGTGCTGGCTAGGATCAAGGCAGGGGGCACAAATGCTGGCTAGGCTTAAGGCATGGGCACAAGTGCCAGCTAGGCTTAAGGCCTGGGCACAAGTGCAGGCTAGGCTTAAGGCCTGAGCAAAAGTGCAGGCTAGGCTTAAGGCCGGGGCACAGGTGCAGGCTAGGCTTAAGGCCGGGGCACAGGTGCGGGCTAGGCTTAAGGCCGGGGCACAGGTGCGGGCTAGGCTTAAGGCCGGGGCACAAGTGCAGTGCGGGCTAGGCTTAAGGCCGGGGCACAAGTGCAGTGCGGGCTAGGCTTAAGGCCGGGGCACAAGTGCGGGCTAGGCTTAAGGCCGGGGCACAAGTGTGGGCTAGGCTTAAGGCCGGGACACAAGTGCGGGCTAGGCTTAAGGCCGGGGCACAAGTGCGGGCTAGGCTTAAGGCCTGGGCACAAGTGCAGTGCGGGCTAGGCTTAAGGCCTGGGCACAAGTGCAGTGCTGGCTAGGATCAAGGCAGGGGGCACAAATGCTGGCTAGGCTTAAGGCATGGGCACAAGTGCCAGCTAGGCTTAAGGCCTGGGCACAAGTGCAGGCTAGGCTTAAGGCCTGAGCAAAAGTGCAGGCTAGGCTTAAGGCCGGGGCACAGGTGCAGGCTAGGCTTAAGGCCGGGGCACAGGTGCGGGCTAGGCTTAAGGCCGGGGCACAGGTGCGGGCTAGGCTTAAGGCCGGGGCACAAGTGCAGTGCGGGCTAGGCTTAAGGCCGGGGCACAAGTGCAGTGCGGGCTAGGCTTAAGGCCGGGGCACAAGTGCGGGCTAGGCTTAAGGCCGGGGCACAAGTGTGGGCTAGGCTTAAGGCCGGGACACAAGTGCGGGCTAGGCTTAAGGCCGGGGCACAAGTGCGGGCTAGGCTTATGGCCTGGGCACAAGTGCAGTGCGGGCTAGGCTTAAGGCCTGGGTGCAAGTGCAGTGCTGGCTAGGATCAAGGCAGGGGGCACAAATGCTGGCTAGGTTTAAGTCCGGGGCACAAGTGCAGGCTAGGCTTAAGGCCGGGGCACAAGTGCGGGCTAGGCTTAAGGCCGGGGCACAAGTGCGGGCTAGGCTTAAGGCCGGGGCACAAGTGCGGGCTAGGCTTAAGGCCTGGGCACAAGTGCAGTGCGGGCTAGGCTTAAGGCCTGGGCACAAGTGCAGTGCTGGCTAGGATCAAGGCAGGGGGCACAAATGCTGGCTAGGCTTAAGGCATGGGCACAAGTGCCAGCTAGGCTTAAGGCCTGGGCACAAGTGCAGGCTAGGCTTAAGGCCTGAGCAAAAGTGCAGGCTAGGCTTAAGGCCGGGGCACAGGTGCAGGCTAGGCTTAAGGCCGGGGCACAGGTGCGGGCTAGGCTTAAGGCCGGGGCACAGGTGCGGGCTAGGCTTAAGGCCGGGGCACAAGTGCAGTGCGGGCTAGGCTTAAGGCCGGGGCACAAGTGCAGTGCGGGCTAGGCTTAAGGCCGGGGCACAAGTGCGGGCTAGGCTTAAGGCCGGGGCACAAGTGTGGGCTAGGCTTAAGGCCGGGACACAAGTGCGGGCTAGGCTTAAGGCCGGGGCACAAGTGCGGGCTAGGCTTATGGCCTGGGCACAAGTGCAGTGCGGGCTAGGCTTAAGGCCTGGGTGCAAGTGCAGTGCTGGCTAGGATCAAGGCAGGGGGCACAAATGCTGGCTAGGCTTAAGGCATGGGCACAAGTGCCAGCTAGGCTTAAGGCCTGGGCTCAAGTGCAGGCTAGGCTTAAGGCCTGAGCAAAAGTGCAGGCTAGGCTTAAGGCCGGGGCACAGGTGCAGGCTAGGCTTAAGGCCGGGGCACAGGTGCGGGCTAGGCTTAAGGCCGGGGCACAGGTGCGGGCTAGGCATAAGGCAGCGGCACAAGTGCGGGCTAAACATAAGGCAGGGGCACAAGTGCAGGCTAGGCTTTAGGCCGGGGCACAAGTGCGGGCTAGGCTTAAGGCCAGGGCACAGGTGCGGGCTAGGCTTAAGGCCGGGGCACAGGTGCGGGCTAGGCTTAAGGCCAGGGCACAGGTGCGGGCTAGGCTTAAGGCCGGGGCACAGGTGCGGGCTAGGCTTAAGGCCTGGGCACAAGTGCAGGCTAGGCTTAAGGCCTGAGCAAAAGTGCAGGCTAGGCTTAAGGCCGGGGCACAGCTGCAGGCTAGGCTTAAGGCCGGGGCACAGGTGCGGGCTAGGCTTAAGGCCAGGGCACAAGTGCGGGCTAGGCTTAAGGCCGGGGCACAAGTGCGGGCTAGGCTTAAGGCCGGGGCACAAGTGCGGGCTAGGCATAAGGCAGCGGCACAAGTGCTGGTTAGGCATAAGGCAAGGGCACAAGTGCGGGCTAGGCATAAGGCAGGGGCACAAGTGCGGGCTAGGCATAAGGCAGGGGCACAAGTGCGGGCTAGTCATAAGGCAGGGACACAAGTGCGGGCTAAACATAAGGCAGGGGCACAAGTGCAGGCTAGGCTTTAGGCCTGGGCACAAGTGCGGGCTAGGCTTAAGGCCTGGGCACAAGTGCGAGCTAGGCTTAAGGCCTGAGAAAAAGTGCGGGCTAGGCTTAAGGCCTGGGCACAAGTGCGGGCTAGGCTTAAGGCCGGGGCACAAGTGCGGGCTAGGCTTAAGGCTGGGGCACAAGTGCGGGCTAGGCTTAAGGCCGGGGCACAAGTGCGGGCTAGGCTTAAGGCCGGGGCACAAGTGCGGGCTAGGCTTAAGGCCGGGGCACAAGTGCGGGCTAGGCTTAAGGCCGGGGCACAAGTGCGGGCTAGGCTTAAGGCCTGGGCACAAGTGCGGGCTAGGCTTAAGTCCGGGGCACAAGTGCGGGCTAGGCCTAAGGCCTGGGCACAAGTGCGGGCTAGGCTTAAGGCCTGGGCACAAGTGCGGGCTAGGCTTAAGGCCGGGGCACAAGTGCGGGCTAGGTTTAAGGCCAGGGCACAAGTGCGGGCTAGGCTTAAGGCCGGGGCACAAGTGCGGGCTAGGCTTAAGGCCGGGGCACAAGTGCGGGCTAGGCATAAGGCAGCGGCACAAGTGCTGGTTAGGCATAAGGCAAGGGCACAAGTGCGGGCTAGGCATAAGGCAGGGGCACAAGTGCGGGCTAGGCATAAGGCAGGGGCACAAGTGCGGGCTAGGCATAAGGCAGGGACACAAGTGCGGGCTAAACATAAGGCAGGGGCACAAGTGCAGGCTAGGCTTTAGGCCTGGGCACAAGTGCGGGCTAGGCTTAAGGCCTGGGCACAAGTGCGAGCTAGGCTTAAGGCCTGAGAAAAAGTGCGGGCTAGGCTTAAGGCCTGGGCACAAGTGCGGGCTAGGCTTAAGGCCGGGGCACAAGTGCGGGCTAGGCTTAAGGCCGGGGCACAAGTGCGGGCTAGGCTTAAGGCCGGGGCACAAGTGCGGGCTAGGCTTAAGGCCGGGGCACAAGTGCGGGCTAGGCTTAAGGCCGGGGCACAAGTGCGGGCTAGGCTTAAGGCCGGGGCACAAGTGCGGGCTAGGCTTAAGGCCTGGGCACAAGTGCGGGCTAGGCTTAAGTCCGGGGCACAAGTGCGGGCTAGGCCTAAGGCCTGGGCACAAGTGCGGGCTAGGCTTAAGGCCTGGGCACAAGTGCGGGCTAGGCTTAAGGCCTGGGCACAAGTGCGGGCTAGGCTTAAGGCCGGGGCACAAGTGCGGGCTAGGCTTAAGGCCGGGACACAAGTGCGGGCTAGGCTTAAGGCCGGGGCACAAGTGCGGGCTAGGTTTAAGGCCGGGGCACAAGTGCGGGCTAGGCTTAAGGCCGGGGCACAAGTGCGGGCTAGGCTTAAGGCCGGGGCACAAGTGCGGGCTAGGTTTAAGGCCGGGGCACAAGTGCGGGCTAGGCTTAAGGCCGGGGCACAAGTGCGGGCTAGGCTTAAGGCCGGGGCACAAGTGCGGGCTAGGCTTAAGGCCGGGGCACAAGTGCGGGCTAGGCTTAAGGCCGGTGCACAAGTGCGGGCTAGGCTTAAGGCCTGGGCACAAGTGCAGTGCGGGCTAGGCTTAAGGCCTGGGCACAAGTGCAGTGCTGGCTAGGATCAAGGCAGGGGGCACAAATGCTGGCTAGGCTTAAGGCATGGGCACAAGTGCCAGCTAGGCTTAAGGCCTGAGCAAGAGTGCAGGCTAGGCTTAAGGCCGGGGCACAGGTGCAGGCTAGGCTTAAGGCCGGGGCACAGGTGCGGGCTAGGCTTATGGCCGGGGCACAGGTGCGGGCTAGGCTTAAGGCCGGGGCACAAGTGCGGGCTAGGCTTGAGGCCGGGGCACAAGTGCAGTGCGGGCTAGGCTTAAGGCCTGGGCGCAAGTGCAGTGCTGGCTAGGATCAAGGCAGGGGGCACAAATGCTGGCTAGGCTTAAGGCATGGGCACAAGTGCCAGCTAGGCTTAAGGCCTGGGCACAAGTGCAGGCTAGGCTTAAGGCCTGAGCAAAAGTGCAGGCAGGGCTTAAGGCCGGGGCACAGGTGCAGGCTAGGCTTAAGGCCGGGGCACAGGTGCGGGCTAGGCTTAAGGCCGGGGCACAGGTGCGGGCTAGGCTTAAGGCTGGGGCACAAGTGCAGTGCGGGCTAGGCTTAAGGCCGGGGCACAAGTGCAGTGCGGGCTAGGCTTAAGGCCGGGGCACAAGTGCGGGCTAGGCTTAAGGCCGGGGCACAAGTGCGGGCTAGGCTTAAGGCCGGGGCACAAGTGCGGGCTAGGCTTAAGGCCGGGGCACAAGTGCGGGCTAGGCTTAAGGCCTGGGCACAAGTGCAGTGCGGGCTAGGCTTAAGGCCTGGGCGCAAGTGCAGTGCTGGCTAGGATCAAGGCAGGGGGCACAAATGCTGGCTAGGCTTAAGGCATGGGCACAAGTGCCAGCTAGGCTTAAGGCCTGGGCACAAGTGCAGGCTAGGCTTAAGGCCTGAGCAAAAGTGCAGGCTAGGCTTAAGGCCGGGGCACAGGTGCAGGCTAGGCTTAAGGCCGGGGCACAGGTGCGGGCTAGGCTTAAGGCCGGGGCACAGGTGCGGGCTAGGCTTAAGGCCAGGGCTCAAGTGCGGGCAAGGCTTAAGGCCGGGGCACAAGTGCGGGCTAGGCTTAAGGCCGGGGCACAAGTGCGGGCTAGGCATAAGGCAGCGGCACAAGTGCTGGTTAGGTATAAGGCAAGGGCACAAGTGCGGGCTAGGCGTAAGGCAGGGGCACAAGTGCGGGCTAGGCGTAAGGCAGGAGCACAAGTGCGGGCTAGGCATAAGGCAGGGGCACAAGTGCGGGCTAGGCATAAGGCAGGGGCACAAGTGCGGGCTAGGCATAAGGCAGCGGCACAAGTGCGGGCTAAACATAAGGCAGGGGCACAAGTGCAGGCTAGGCTTTAGGCCTGGGCACAATTGCGGGCTAGGCTTAAGGCCGGGGCAAAAGTGTGGGCTAGGCTTAAGGCCGGGGCACAAGTGCGGGCTAGGCTTAAGGCCTGGGCAAAAGTTCGGGCTAGGCTTAAGGCCTGGGCACAAGTGCGGGCTAGGCTTAAGGCCTGGGCACAAGTGCGGGCTAGGCTTAAGGCCTGGGCACAAGTGCAGTGCGGGCTAGGCTTAAGGCCTGGGCACAAGTGCAGTGCTGGCTAGGATCAAGGCAGGGGGCACAAATGCTGGCTAGGCTTAAGGCATGGGCACAAGTGCCAGCTAGGCTTAAGGCCTGGGCACAAGTGCAGGCTAGGCTTAAGGCCTGAGCAAAAGTGCAGGCTAGGCATAAGGCCTGGGCACAAGTGCGGGCTAGGCTTAAGGCATGGGCACAAGTGCAGTGCTGGCTAGGCTTAAGGCCTGGGCACAAGTGCAGTGCTGGCTAGGATCAAGGCAGGGGCACAAGGGCGGGCCTGGCTTAAGGCAGGGGCACAAGGGCGGGCTTGGCTTAAGGCCAGGGCACAAGTGCAGTGCTGGCTAGGATCAAGGCAGGGGGCACAAGTGCTGGCTAGGCTTAAGGCATGGGCACAAGTGCTGGCTAGGCTTAAGGCATGGGCACAAGTGCTGGCTAGGCTTAAGGCATACAGCTAACTCTTTGCACTCTTTGCATAAAGGGTTAGGCACCCATAGGGGTGAAGAGCTAGCTTTCACCCCTCTACTCTGTACTTGGACATTTAGGACTAGATCCTTTGTTGTACAGTGCGGAGCCTCTCCATAACCCCATGCTCCAAGCGACCAGGCAATTCTTGTCTGTCCTCCGTAAATGGGTAATGCCTTCTTCCCAATTACAGTCGTGCATGCGCATTCAGACGGGACAAGAGCGAAGAATGTAAAGCTGGCCCTATGTGCATAACCAACATGAAGCTGAAGACAAAAACAAACAAACAAGCATTCAAGGGGCTCAAAATTGCGGGCTAGGCTTAAGGCCTGGGCACAAGTGCGGGCTAGGCTTAAGGCCGGGGCACAAGTGCGGGCTAGGCTTAAGGCCGGGGCACAAGTGCGGGCTAGGCTTAAGGCCGGGGCACAAGTGCGGGCTAGGCTTAAGGCCGGGGCACAAGTGCGGGCTAGGCATAAGGCAGCGGCACAAGTGCTGGTTAGGTATAAGGCAAGGGCACAAGTGCGGGCTAGGCGTAAGGCAGGGGCACAAGTGCGGGCTAGGCGTAAGGCAGGGGCACAAGTGCGGGCTAGGCATAAGGCAGGGGCACAAGTGCGGGCTAGGCATAAGGCAGGGGCACAAGTGCGGGCTAGGCTTAAGGCCTGGGCACAAGTGCGGGCTAGGCTTAAGGCCGGGGCACAAGTGCGGGCTAGGCTTAAGGCCGGGACACAAGTGCGGGCTAGGCTTAAGGCCGGGGCACAAGTGCGGGCTAGGTTTAAGGCCGGGGCACAAGTGTGGGCTAGGCTTAAGGCCGGGGCACAAGTGCGGGCTAGGCTTAAGGCCGGGGCACAAGTGCGGGCTAGGCTTAAGGCCGGGGCACAAGTGCGGGCTAGGCTTAAGGCCTGGGCACAAGTGCAGTGCGGGCTAGGCTTAAGGCCTGGGCACAAGTGCAGTGCTGGCTAGGATCAAGGCAGGGGGCACAAATGCTGGCTAGGCTTAAGGCATGGGCACAAGTGCCAGCTAGGCTTAAGGCCTGAGCAAGAGTGCAGGCTAGGCTTAAGGCCGGGGCACAGGTGCAGGCTAGGCTTAAGGCCGGGGCACAGGTGCGGGCTAGGCTTATGGCCGGGGCACAGGTGCGGGCTAGGCTTAAGGCCGGGGCACAAGTGCGGGCTAGGCTTAAGGCCGGGGCACAAGTGCAGTGCGGGCTAGGCTTAAGGCCTGGGCGCAAGTGCAGTGCTGGCTAGGATCAAGGCAGGGGGCACAAATGCTGGCTAGGCTTAAGGCATGGGCACAAGTGCCAGCTAGGCTTAAGGCCTGGGCACAAGTGCAGGCTAGGCTTAAGGCCTGAGCAAAAGTGCAGGCAGGGCTTAAGGCCGGGGCACAGGTGCAGGCTAGGCTTAAGGCCGGGGCACAGGTGCGGGCTAGGCTTAAGGCCGGGGCACAGGTGCGGGCTAGGCTTAAGGCTGGGGCACAAGTGCAGTGCGGGCTAGGCTTAAGGCCGGGGCACAAGTGCAGTGCGGGCTAGGCTTAAGGCCGGGGCACAAGTGCGGGCTAGGCTTAAGGCCGGGGCACAAGTGCGGGCTAGGCTTAAGGCCGGGGCACAAGTGCAGGCTAGGCTTAAGGCCGGGGCACAAGTGCGGGCTAGGCTTAAGGCCTGGGCACAAGTGCAGTGCGGGCTAGGCTTAAGGCCTGGGCGCAAGTGCAGTGCTGGCTAGGATCAAGGCAGGGGGCACAAATGCTGGCTAGGCTTAAGGCATGGGCACAAGTGCCAGCTAGGCTTAAGGCCTGGGCACAAGTGCAGGCTAGGCTTAAGGCCTGAGCAAAAGTGCAGGCTAGGCTTAAGGCCGGGGCACAGGTGCAGGCTAGGCTTAAGGCCGGGGCACAGGTGCGGGCTAGGCTTAAGGCCGGGGCACAGGTGCGGGCTAGGCTTAAGGCCAGGGCTCAAGTGCGGGCAAGGCTTAAGGCCGGGGCACAAGTGCGGGCTAGGCTTAAGGCCGGGGCACAAGTGCGGGCTAGGCATAAGGCAGCGGCACAAGTGCTGGTTAGGTATAAGGCAAGGGCACAAGTGCGGGCTAGGCGTAAGGCAGGGGCACAAGTGCGGGCTAGGCGTAAGGCAGGGGCACAAGTGCGGGCTAGGCATAAGGCAGGGGCACAAGTGCAGGCTAGGCATAAGGCAGGGGCACAAGTGCGGGCTAGGCATAAGGCAGCGGCACAAGTGCGGGCTAAACATAAGGCAGGGGCACAAGTGCAGGCTAGGCTTTAGGCCTGGGCACAATTGCGGGCTAGGCTTAAGGCCGGGGCACAAGTGTGGGCTAGGCTTAAGGCCGGGGCACAAGTGCGGGCTAGGCTTAAGGCCTGGGCAAAAGTTCGGGCTAGGCTTAAGGCCTGGGCACAAGTGCGGGCTAGGCTTAAGGCCTGGGCACAAGTGCGGGCTAGGCTTAAGGCCTGGGCACAAGTGCAGTGCGGGCTAGGCTTAAGGCCTGGGCACAAGTGCAGTGCTGGCTAGGATCAAGGCAGGGGGCACAAATGCTGGCTAGGCTTAAGGCATGGGCACAAGTGCCAGCTAGGCTTAAGGCCTGGGCACAAGTGCAGGCTAGGCTTAAGGCCTGAGCAAAAGTGCAGGCTAGGCATAAGGCCTGGGCACAAGTGCGGGCTAGGCTTAAGGCATGGGCACAAGTGCAGTGCTGGCTAGGCTTAAGGCCTGGGCACAAGTGCAGTGCTGGCTAGGATCAAGGCAGGGGCACAAGGGCGGGCCTGGCTTAAGGCAGGGGCACAAGGGCGGGCTTGGCTTAAGGCCAGGGCACAAGTGCAGTGTTGGCTAGGATCAAGGCAGGGGGCACAAGTGCTGGCTAGGCTTAAGGCATGGGCACAAGTGCTGGCTAGGCTTAAGGCATGGGCACAAGTGCTGGCTAGGCTTAAGGCATACAGCTAACTCTTTGCACTCTTTGCATAAAGGGTTAGGCACCCATAGGGGTGAAGAGCTAGCTTTCACCCCTCTACTCTGTACTTGGACATTTAGGACTAGATCCTTTGTTGTACAGTGCGGAGCCTCTCCATAACCCCATGCTCCAAGCGACCAGGCAATTCTTGTCTGTCCTCCGTAAATGGGTAATGCCTTCTTCCCAATTACAGTCGTGCATGCGCATTCAGACGGGACAAGAGCGAAGAATGTAAAGCTGGCCCTATGTGCATAACCAACATGAAGCTGAAGACAAAAACAAACAAACAAGCATTCAAGGGGCTCAAAATTGCGGGCTAGGCTTAAGGCCTGGGCACAAGTGCGGGCTAGGCTTAAGGCCGGGGCACAAGTGCGGGCTAGGCTTAAGGCCGGGGCACAAGTGCGGGCTAGGCTTAAGGCCGGGGCACAAGTGCGGGCTAGGCTTAAGGCCGGGGCACAAGTGCGGGCTAGGCTTAAGGCCGGGGCAGAAGTGCGGGCTAGGCTTAAGGCCGGGGCACAAGTGCGGGCTAGGCTTAAGGCCTGGGCACAAGTGCGGGCTAGGCTTAAGGCCGGGGCACAAGTGCGGGCTAGGCCTAAGGCCTGGGCACAAGTGCGGGCTAGGCTTAAGGCCTGGGCACAAGTGCGGGCTAGGCTTAAGGCCTGGGCACAAGTGCGGGCTAGGCTTAAGGCCGGGGCACAAGTGCGGGCTAGGCTTAAGGCCGGGACACAAGTGCGGGCAAGGCTTAAGGCCGGGGCACAAGTGCGGGCTAGGTTTAAGGCCGGGGCACAAGTGCGGGCTAGGCTTAAGGCCGGGGCACAAGTGCGGGCTAGGCTTAAGGCCGGGGCACAAGTGCGGGCTAGGCTTAAGGCCGGGGCACAAGTTCGGGCTAGGCTTAAGGCCTGGGCACAAGTGCAGTGCGGGCTAGGCTTAAGGCCTGGGCACAAGTGCAGAGCTGGCTAGAATCAAGGCAGGGGGCACAAATGCTGGCTAGGCTTAAGGCATGGGCACAAGTGCCAGCTAGGCTTAAGGCCTGGGCACAAGTGCAGGCTAGGCTTAAGGCCTGAGCAAAAGTGCAGGCTAGGCTTAAGGCCGGGGCACAGGTGCAGGCTAGGCTTAAGGCCGGGGCACAGGTGCGGGCTAGGCTTAAGGCCGGGGCACAAGTGCGGGCTAGGTTTAAGGCCGGGGCAAAAGTGCGGGCTAGGCTTAAGGCCGGGGCACAAGTGCGGGCTAGGCTTAAGGCCGGGGCACAAGTGCGGGCTAGGCTTAAGCCGGGGCACAAGTGCGGGCTAGGCCTAAGGCCTGGGCACAAGTGCAGTGCAGGCTAGGCTTAAGGCCTGGGCACAAGTGCAGTGCTGGCTAGGATCAAGGCAGGGGGCACAAATGCTGGCTAGGCTTAAGGCATGGGCACAAGTGCCAGCTAGGCTTAAGGCCTGGGCACAAGTGCAGGCTAGGCTTAAGGCCTGAGCAAAAGTGCAGGCTAGGCTTAAGGCCGGGGCACAGGTGCAGGCTAGGCTTAAGGCCGGGGCACAGGTGCGGGCTAGGCTTAAGGCCGGGGCACAGGTGCGGGCTAGGCTTAAGGCCGGGGCACAAGTGCAGTGCGGGCTAGGCTTAAGGCCGGGGCACAAGTGCAGTGCGGGCTAGGCTTAAGGCCGGGGCACAAGTGCGGGCTAGGCTTAAGGCCGGGGCACAAGTGCGGGCTAGGCTTAAGGCCGGGACACAAGTGCGGGCTAGGCTTAAGGCCGGGGCACAAGTGCGGGCTAGGCTTATGGCCTGGGCACAAGTGCAGTGCGGGCTAGGCTTAAGGCCTGGGTGCAAGTGCAGTGCTGGCTAGGATCAAGGCAGGGGGCACAAATGCTGGCTAGGCTTAAGGCATGGGCACAAGTGCCAGCTAGGCTTAAGGCCTGGGCACAAGTGCAGGCTAGGCTTAAGGCCTGAGCAAAAGTGCAGGCTAGGCTTAAGGCCGGGGCACAGGTGCAGGCTAGGCTTAAGGCCGGGGCACAGGTGCGGGCTAGGCTTAAGGCCGGGGCACAGGTGCGGGCTAGGCATAAGGCAGCGGCACAAGTGCGGGCTAAACATAAGGCAGGGGCACAAGTGCAGGCTAGGCTTTAGGCCGGGGCACAAGTGCGGGCTAGGCTTAAGGCCAGGGCACAGGTGCGGGCTAGGCTTAAGGCCGGGGCACAGGTGCGGGCTAGGCTTAAGGCCAGGGCACAGGTGCGGGCTAGGCTTAAGGCCGGGGCACAGGTGCGGGCTAGGCTTAAGGCCTGAGCACAAGTGCAGGCTAGGCTTAAGGCCTGAGCAAAAGTGCAGGCTAGGCTTAAGGCCGGGGCACAGCTGCAGGCTAGGCTTAAGGCCGGGGCACAGGTGCGGGCTAGGCTTAAGGCCAGGGCACAAGTGCGGGCTAGGCTTAAGGCCGGGGCACAAGTGCGGGCTAGGCTTAAGGCCAGGGCACAAGTGCGGGCTAGGCATAAGGCAGCGGCACAAGTGCTGGTTAGGCATAAGGCAAGGGCACAAGTGCGGGCTAGGCATAAGGCAGGGGCACAAGTGTAGGCTAGGCATAAGGCAGGGGCACAAGTGCGGGCTAGGCATAAGGCAGGGACACAAGTGCGGGCTAAACATAAGGCAGGGGCACAAGTGCAGGCTAGGCTTTAGGCCTGGGCACAAGTGCGGGCTAGGCTTAAGGCCTGGGCACAAGTGCGAGCTAGGCTCAAGGCCTGAGAAAAAGTGCGGGCTAGGCTTAAGGCCTGGGCACAAGTGCGGGCTAGGCTTAAGGCCGAGGCACAAGTGCGGGCTAGGCTTAAGGCTGGGGCACAAGTGCGGGCTAGGCTTAAGGCCGGGGCACAAGTGCGGGCTAGGCTTAAGGCCGGGGCACAAGTGCGGGCTAGGCTTAAGGCCGGGGCACAAGTGCGGGCTAGGCTTAAGGCCGGGGCACAAGTGCGGGCTAGGCTTAAGGCCTGGGCACAAGTGCGGGCTAGGCTTAAGTCCGGGGCACAAGTGCGGGCTAGGCCTAAGGCCTGGGCACAAGTGCGGGCTAGGCTTAAGGCCTGGGCACAAGTGCGGGCTAGGCTTAAGGCCTGGGCACAAGTGCGGGCTAGGCTTAAGGCCGGGGCACAAGTGCGGGCTAGGCTTAAGGCCGGGACACAAGTGCGGGCTAGGCTTAAGGCCGGGGCACAAGTGCGGGCTAGGTTTAAGGCCGGGGCACAAGTGCGGGCTAGGCTTAAGGCCGGGGCACAAGTGCGGGCTAGGCTTAAGGCCGGGGCACAAGTGCGGGCTAGGCTTAAGGCCGGGGCACAAGTGCGGGCTAGGCTTAAGGCCTGGGCACAAGTGCAGTGCGGGCTAGGCTTAAGGCCTGGGCACAAGTGCAGTGCTGGCTAGGATCAAGGCAGGGGGCACAAATGCTGGCTAGGCTTAAGGCATGGGCACAAGTGCCAGCTAGGCTTAAGGCCTGAGCAAGAGTGCAGGCTAGGCTTAAGGCCGGGGCACAGGTGCGGGCTAGGCTTATGGCCGGGGCACAGGTGCGGGCTAGGCTTAAGGCCAGGGCACAAGTGCGGGCTAGGCTTAAGGCCGGGGCACAAGTGCGGGCTAGGCTTAAGGCCGGGGCACAAGTGCGGGCTAGGCTTAAGGCCGGGGCACAAGTGCAGTGCGGGCTAGGCTTAAGGCCTGGGCGCAAGTGCAGTGCTGGCTAGGATCAAGGCAGGGGGCACAAATGCTGGCTAGGCTTAAGGCATGGGCACAAGTGCCAGCTAGGCTTAAGGCCTGGGCACAAGTGCAGGCTAGGCTTAAGGCCTGAGCAAAAGTGCAGGCAGGGCTTAAGGCCGGGGCACAGGTGCAGGCTAGGCTTAAGGCCGGGGCACAGGTGCGGGCTAGGCTTAAGGCCGGGGCACAGGTGCGGGCTAGGCTTAAGGCCGGGGCACAAGTGCAGTGCGGGCTAGGCTTAAGGCCGGGGCACAAGTGCAGTGCGGGCTAGGCTTAAGGCCGGGGCACAAGTGCGGGCTAGGCTTAAGGCCGGGGCACAAGTGCGGGCTAGGCTTAAGGCCGGGGCACAAGTGCAGGCTAGGCTTAAGGCCGGGGCACAAGTGCGGGCTAGGCTTAAGGCCTGGGCACAAGTGCAGTGCGGGCTAGGCTTAAGGCCTGGGCGCAAGTGCAGTGCTGGCTAGGATCAAGGCAGGGGGCACAAATGCTGGCTAGGCTTAAGGCATGGGCACAAGTGCCAGCTAGGCTTAAGGCCTGGGCACAAGTGCAGGCTAGGCTTAAGGCCTGAGCAAAAGTGCAGGCTAGGCTTAAGGCCGGGGCACAGGTGCAGGCTAGGCTTAAGGCCGGGGCACAGGTGCGGGCTAGGCTTAAGGCCGGGGCACAGGTGCGGGCTAGGCTTAAGGCCGGGGCTCAAGTGCGGGCAAGGCTTAAGGCCGGGGCACAAGTGCGGGCTAGGCTTAAGGCCGGGGCACAAGTGCGGGCTAGGCATAAGGCAGCGGCACAAGTGCTGGTTAGGTATAAGGCAAGGGCACAAGTGCGGGCTAGGCGTAAGGCAGGGGCACAAGTGCGGGCTAGGCGTAAGGCAGGGGCACAAGTGCGGGCTAGGCATAAGGCAGGGGCACAAGTGCGGGCTAGGCATAAGGCAGGGGCACAAGTGCGGGCTAGGCATAAGGCAGCGGCACAAGTGCGGGCTAAACATAAGGCAGGGGCACAAGTGCAGGCTAGGCTTTAGGCCTGGGCACAATTGCGGGCTAGGCTTAAGGCCGGGGCACAAGTGTGGGCTAGGCTTAAGGCCGGGGCACAAGTGCGGGCTAGGCTTAAGGCCTGGGCAAAAGTTCGGGCTAGGCTTAAGGCCTGGGCACAAGTGCGGGCTAGGCTTAAGGCCTGGGCACAAGTGCGGGCTAGGCTTAAGGCCTGGGCACAAGTGCAGTGCGGGCTAGGCTTAAGGCCTGGGCACAAGTGCAGTGCTGGCTAGGATCAAGGCAGGGGGCACAAATGCTGGCTAGGCTTAAGGCATGGGCACAAGTGCCAGCTAGGCTTAAGGCATGGGCACAAGTGCAGTGCTGGCTAGGCTTAAGGCCTGGGCACAAGTGCAGTGCTGGCTAGGATCAAGGCAGGGGCACAAGGGCGGGCCTGGCTTAAGGCAGGGGCACAAGGGCGGGCTTGGCTTAAGGCCAGGGCACAAGTGCGGGCTAGGCCTAAGGCCTGGGCACAAGTGCAGGCTTGGCTTAAGGCCTGGGCACAAGTGCGGGCTAGGCTTAAGGCCTGGGCACAAGTGTGGGCTAGGCTTAAGGCCGGGGCACAAGTGCGGGCTAGGCTTAAGGCCTGGGCACAAGTGCAGTGCTGGCTAGGATCAAGGCAGGGGGCACAAGTGCTGGCTAGGCTTAAGGCATGGGCACAAGTGCTGGCTAGGCTTAAGGCATGGGCACAAGTGCTGGCTAGGCTTAAGGCATACAGCTAACTCTTTGCACTCTTTGCATAAAGGGTTAGGCACCCATAGGGGTGAAGAGCTAGCTTTCACCCCTCTACTCTGTACTTTGACATTTAGGACTAGATCCTTTGTTGTACAGTGCGGAGCCTCTCCATAACCCCATGCTCCAAGCGACCAGGCAATTCTTGTCTGTCCTCCGTAAATGGGTAATGCCTTCTTCCCAATTACAGTCGTGCATGCGCATTCAGACGGGACAAGAGCGAAGAATGTAAAGCTGGCCCTATGTTCATAACCAACATGAAGCTGAAAACAAAAACAAACAAACAAGCATTCAAGGGGCTCAAAAGTGCGGGCTAGGCTTAAGGCCTGGGCACAAGTGCGGGCTAGGCTTAAGGCCGGGGCACAAGTGCGGGCTAGGCTTAAGGCCGGGGCACAAGTGCGGGCTAGGCTTAAGGCCGGGGCACAAGTGCGGGCTAGGCTTAAGGCCGGGGCAGAAGTGCGGGCTAGGCTTAAGGCCGGGGCACAAGTGCGGGCTAGGCTTAAGGCCGGGGCACAAGTGCGGGCTAGGCTTAAGGCCGGGGCAGAAGTGCGGGCTAGGCTTAAGGCCGGGGCACAAGTGCGGGCTAGGCTTAAGGCCTGGACACAAGTGCGGGCTAGGCTTAAGGCCGGGGCACAAGTGCGGGCTAGGCCTAAGGCCTGGGCACAAGTGCGGGCTAGGCTTAAGGCCTGGGCACAAGTGCGGGCTAGGCTTAAGGCCTGGGCACAAGTGCGGGCTAGGCTTAAGGCCGGGGCACAAGTGCGGGCTAGGCTTAAGGCCGGGACACAAGTGCGGGCAAGGCTTAAGGCCGAGGCACAAGTGCGGGCTAGGTTTAAGGCCGGGGCACAAGTGCGGGCTAGGCTTAAGGCCGGGGCACAAGTGCGGGCTAGGCTTAAGGCCGGGGCACAAGTGCGGGCTAGGCTTAAGGCCGGGGCACAAGTTCGGGCTAGGCTTAAGGCCTGGGCACAAGTGCAGTGCGGGCTAGGCTTAAGGCCTGGGCACAAGTGCAGAGCTGGCTAGAATCAAGGCAGGGGGCACAAATGCTGGCTAGGCTTAAGGCATGGGCACAAGTGCCAGCTAGGCTTAAGGCCTGGGCACAAGTGCAGGCTAGGCTTAAGGCCTGAGCAAACGTGCAGGCTAGGCTTAAGGCCGGGGCACAGGTGCAGGCTAGGCTTAAGGCCGTGGCACAGGTGCGGGCTAGGCTTAAGGCCGGGGCACAAGTGCGGGCTAGGTTTAAGGCCGGGGCACAAGTGCGGGCTAGGCTTAAGGCCGGGGCACAAGTGCGGGCTAGGCTTAAGGCCGGGGCACAAGTGCGGGCTAGGCTTAAGGCCGGGGCACAAGTGCGGGCTAGGCTTAAGGCCTGGGCACAAGTGCAGTGCGGGCTAGGCTTAAGGCCTGGGCACAAGTGCAGTGCTGGCTAGGATCAAGGCAGGGGGCACAAATGCTGGCTAGGCTTAAGACATGGGCACAAGTGCCAGCTAGGCTTAAGGCCTGGGCACAAGTGCAGGCTAGGCTTAAGGCCTGAGCAAAAGTGCAGGCTAGGCTTAAGGCCGGGGCACAGGTGCAGGCTAGGCTTAAGGCTGGGGCACAGGTGCGGGCTAGGCTTAAGGCCGGGGCACAGGTGCGGGCTAGGCTTAAGGCCGGGGCACAAGTGCAGTGTGGGCTAGGCTTAAGGCCGGGGCACAAGTGCAGTGCGGGCTAGGCTTAAGGCCGGGGAACAAGTGCGGGCTAGGCTTAAGGCCGGGGCACAAGTGCGGGCTAGGCTTAAGGCCGGGGCACAAGTGCGGGCTAGGCTTAAGGCCGGGGCACAAGTGCGGGCTAGGCTTATGGCCTGGGCACAAGTGCAGTGCGGGCTAGGCTTAAGGCCTGGGTGCAAGTGCAGTGCTGGCTACGATCAAGGCAGGGGGCACAAATGCTGGCTAGGCTTAAGGCATGGGCACAAGTGCCAGCTAGGCTTAAGGCCTGGGCACAAGTGCAGGCTAGGCTTAAGGCCTGAGCAAAAGTGCAGGCTAGGCTTAAGGCCGGGGCACAGGTGCAGGCTAGGCTTAAGGCCGGGGCACAGGTGCGGGCTAGGCTTAAGGCCGGGGCACAGGTGCGGGCTAGGCATAAGGCAGCGGCACAAGTGCGGGCTAAACATAAGGCAGGGGCACAACTGCAGGCTAGGCTTTAGGCCTGGGCACAAGTGCGGGCTAGGCTTAAGGCCAGGGCACAGGTGCGGGCTAGGCTTAAGGCCGGGGCACAGGTGCGGGCTAGGCTTAAGGCCAGGGCACAGGTGCGGGCTAGGCTTAAGGCCGGGGCACAGGTGCGGGCTAGGCTTAAGGCCTGGGCACAAGTGCAGGCTAGGCTTAAGGCCTGAGCAAAAGTGCAGGCTAGGCTTAAGGCCGGGGCACAGGTGCAGGCTAGGCTTAAGGCCGGGGCACAGGTGCGGGCTAGGCTTAAGGCCAGGGCACAAGTGCGGGCTAGGCTTAAGGCCGGGGCACAAGTGCGGGCTAGGCTTAAGGCCGGGGCACAAGTGCGGGCTAGGCATAAGGCAGTGGCACAAGTGCTGGTTAGGCATAAGGCAAGGGCACAAGTGCGGGCTAGGCATAAGGCAGGGGCACAAGTGCGGGCTAGGCATAAGGCAGGGGCACAAGTGCGGGCTAGGCATAAGGCAGGGACACAAGTGCGGGCTAAACATAAGGCAGGGGCACAAGTGCAGGCTAGGCTTTAGGCCTGGGCACAAGTGCGGGCTAGGCTTAAGGCCTGGGCACAAGTGCGAGCTAGGCTTAAGGCCTGAGAAAAAGTGCGGGCTAGGCTTAAGGCCTGGGCACAAGTGCGGGCTAGGCATAAGGCAGCGGCACAAGTGCGGGCTAAACATAAGGCAGGGGCACAAGTGCAGGCTAGGCTTTAGGCCTGGGCACAATTGCGGGCTAGGCTTAAGGCCGGGGCACAAGTGTGGGCTAGGCTTAAGGCCGGGGCACAAGTGCGGGCTAGGCTTAAGGCCTGGGCACAAGTTCGGGCTAGGCTTAAGGCCTGGGCACAAGTGCGGGCTAGGCTTAAGGCCTGGGCACAAGTGCGGGCTAGGCTTAAGGCCTGGGCACAAGTGCAGTGCGGGCTAGGCTTAAGGCCTGGGCACAAGTGCAGTGCTGGCTAGGATCAAGGCAAGGGGCACAAATGCTGGCTAGGCTTAAGGCATGGGCACAAGTGCCAGCTAGGCTTAAGGCCTGGGCACAAGTGCAGGCTAGGCTTAAGGCCTGAGCAAAAGTGCAGGCAGGGCTTAAGGCCGGGGCACAGGTGCAGGCTAGGCTTAAGGCCGGGGCACAGGTGCGGGCTAGGCTTAAGGCCGGGGCACAGGTGCGGGCTAGGCTTAAGGCCGGGGCACAAGTGCAGTGCGGGCTAGGCTTAAGGCCGGGGCACAAGTGCGGGCTAGGCTTAAGGCCTGGGCACAAGTGCAGTGCGGGCTAGGCTTAAGGCCTGGGCACAAGTGCAGTGCTGGCTAGGATCAAGGCAGGGGGCACAAATGCTGGCTAGGCTTAAGGCATGGGCACAAGTGCCAGCTAGGCTTAAGGCCTGGGCACAAGTGCAGGCTAGGCTTAAGGCCTGAGCAAAAGTGCAGGCAGGGCTTAAGGCCGGGGCACAGGTGCAGGCTAGGCTTAAGGCCGGGGCACAGGTGCGGGCTAGGCTTAAGGCCGGGGCACAGGTGCGGGCTAGGCTTAAGGCCGGGGCACAAGTGCAGTGCGGGCTAGGCTTAAGGCCGGGGCACAAGTGCAGTGCGGGCTAGGCTTAAGGCCGGGGCACAAGTGCGGGCTAGGCTTAAGGCCGGGGCACAAGTGCGGGCTAGGCTTAAGGCCGGGGCACAAGTGCAGGCTAGGCTTAAGGCCGGGGCACAAGTGCGGGCTAGGCTTAAGGCCTGGGCACAAGTGCAGTGCGGGCTAGGCTTAAGGCCTGGGCGCAAGTGCAGTGCTGGCTAGGATCAAGGCAGGGGGCACAAATGCTGGCTAGGCTTAAGGCATGGGCACAAGTGCCAGCTAGGCTTAAGGCCTGGGCACAAGTGCAGGCTAGGCTTAAGGCCTGAGCAAAAGTGCAGGCTAGGCTTAAGGCCGGGGCACAGGTGCAGGCTAGGCTTAAGGCCGGGGCACAGGTGCGGGCTAGGCTTAAGGCCGGGGCACAGGTGCGGGCTAGGCTTAAGGCCGGGGCTCAAGTGCGGGCAAGGCTTAAGGCCGGGGCACAAGTGCGGGCTAGGCTTAAGGCCGGGGCACAAGTGCGGGCTAGGCATAAGGCAGCGGCACAAGTGCTGGTTAGGTATAAGGCAAGGGCACAAGTGCGGGCTAGGCGTAAGGCAGGGGCACAAGTGCGGGCTAGGCGTAAGGCAGGGGCACAAGTGCGGGCTAGGCATAAGGCAGGGACACAAGTGCGGGCTAGGCATAAGGCAGGGGCACAAGTGCGGGCTAGGCATAAGGCAGCGGCACAAGTGCGGGCTAAACATAAGGCAGGGGCACAAGTGCAGGCTAGGCTTTAGGCCTGGGCACAATTGCGGGCTAGGCTTAAGGCCGGGGCACAAGTGTGGGCTAGGCTTAAGGCCGGGGCACAAGTGCGGGCTAGGCTTAAGGCCTGGGCAAAAGTTCGGGCTAGGCTTAAGGCCTGGGCACAAGTGCGGGCTAGGCTTAAGGCCTGGGCACAAGTGCGGGCTAGGCTTAAGGCCTGGGCACAAGTGCAGTGCGGGCTAGGCTTAAGGCCTGGGCACAAGTGCAGTGCTGGCTAGGATCAAGGCAGGGGGCACAAATGCTGGCTAGGCTTAAGGCATGGGCACAAGTGCCAGCTAGGCTTAAGGCCTGGGCACAAGTGCAGGCTAGGCTTAAGGCCTGAGCAAAAGTGCAGGCTAGGCATAAGGCCTGGGCACAAGTGCGGGCTAGGCTTAAGGCATGGGCACAAGTGCAGTGCTGGCTAGGCTTAAGGCCTGGGCACAAGTGCAGTGCTGGCTAGGATCAAGGCAGGGGCACAAGGGCGGGCCTGGCTTAAGGCAGGGGCACAAGGGCGGGCTTGGCTTAAGGCCAGGGCACAAGTGCGGGCTAGGCCTAAGGCCTGGGCACAAGTGCAGGCTTGGCTTAAGGCCTGGGCACAAGTGCGGGCTAGGCTTAAGGCCTGGGCACAAGTGTGGGCTAGGCTTAAGGCCGGGGCACAAGTGCGGGCTAGGCTTAAGGCCTGGGCACAAGTGCAGTGCTGGCTAGGATCAAGGCAGGGGGCACAAGTGCTGGCTAGGCTTAAGGCATGGGCACAAGTGCTGGCTAGGCTTAAGGCATGGGCACAAGTGCTGGCTAGGCTTAAGGCATACAGCTAACTCTTTGCACTCTTTGCATAAAGGGTTAGGCACCCATAGGGGTGAAGAGCTAGCTTTCACCCCTCTACTCTGTACTTTGACATTTAGGACTAGATCCTTTGTTGTACAGTGCGGAGCCTCTCCATAACCCCATGCTCCAAGCGACCAGGCAATTCTTGTCTGTCCTCCGTAAATGGGTAATGCCTTCTTCCCAATTACAGTCGTGCATGCGCATTCAGACGGGACAAGAGCGAAGAATGTAAAGCTGGCCCTATGTTCATAACCAACATGAAGCTGAAAACAAAAACAAACAAACAAGCATTCAAGGGGCTCAAAAGTGCGGGCTAGGCTTAAGGCCTGGGCACAAGTGCGGGCTAGGCTTAAGGCCGGGGCACAAGTGCGGGCTAGGCTTAAGGCCGGGGCACAAGTGCGGGCTAGGCTTAAGGCCGGGGCACAAGTGCGGGCTAGGCTTAAGGCCGGGGCAGAAGTGCGGGCTAGGCTTAAGGCCGGGGCACAAGTGCGGGCTAGGCTTAAGGCCGGGGCACAAGTGCGGGCTAGGCTTAAGGCCGGGGCAGAAGTGCGGGCTAGGCTTAAGGCCGGGGCACAAGTGCGGGCTAGGCTTAAGGCCTGGACACAAGTGCGGGCTAGGCTTAAGGCCGGGGCACAAGTGCGGGCTAGGCCTAAGGCCTGGGCACAAGTGCGGGCTAGGCTTAAGGCCTGGGCACAAGTGCGGGCTAGGCTTAAGGCCTGGGCACAAGTGCGGGCTAGGCTTAAGGCCGGGGCACAAGTGCGGGCTAGGCTTAAGGCCGGGACACAAGTGCGGGCAAGGCTTAAGGCCGAGGCACAAGTGCGGGCTAGGTTTAAGGCCGGGGCACAAGTGCGGGCTAGGCTTAAGGCCTGGGCACAAGTGCAGTGCTGGCTAGGATCAAGGCAGGGGGCACAAATGCTGGCTAGGCTTAAGACATGGGCACAAGTGCCAGCTAGGCTTAAGGCCTGGGCACAAGTGCAGGCTAGGCTTAAGGCCTGAGCAAAAGTGCAGGCTAGGCTTAAGGCCGGGGCACAGGTGCAGGCTAGGCTTAAGGCTGGGGCACAGGTGCGGGCTAGGCTTAAGGCCGGGGCACAGGTGCGGGCTAGGCTTAAGGCCGGGGCACAAGTGCAGTGTGGGCTAGGCTTAAGGCCGGGGCACAAGTGCAGTGCGGGCTAGGCTTAAGGCCGGGGAACAAGTGCGGGCTAGGCTTAAGGCCGGGGCACAAGTGCGGGCTAGGCTTAAGGCCGGGGCACAAGTGCGGGCTAGGCTTAAGGCCGGGGCACAAGTGCGGGCTAGGCTTATGGCCTGGGCACAAGTGCAGTGCGGGCTAGGCTTAAGGCCTGGGTGCAAGTGCAGTGCTGGCTACGATCAAGGCAGGGGGCACAAATGCTGGCTAGGCTTAAGGCATGGGCACAAGTGCCAGCTAGGCTTAAGGCCTGGGCACAAGTGCAGGCTAGGCTTAAGGCCTGAGCAAAAGTGCAGGCTAGGCTTAAGGCCGGGGCACAGGTGCAGGCTAGGCTTAAGGCCGGGGCACAGGTGCGGGCTAGGCTTAAGGCCGGGGCACAGGTGCGGGCTAGGCATAAGGCAGCGGCACAAGTGCGGGCTAAACATAAGGCAGGGGCACAACTGCAGGCTAGGCTTTAGGCCTGGGCACAAGTGCGGGCTAGGCTTAAGGCCAGGGCACAGGTGCGGGCTAGGCTTAAGGCCGGGGCACAGGTGCGGGCTAGGCTTAAGGCCAGGGCACAGGTGCGGGCTAGGCTTAAGGCCGGGGCACAGGTGCGGGCTAGGCTTAAGGCCTGGGCACAAGTGCAGGCTAGGCTTAAGGCCTGAGCAAAAGTGCAGGCTAGGCTTAAGGCCGGGGCACAGGTGCAGGCTAGGCTTAAGGCCGGGGCACAGGTGCGGGCTAGGCTTAAGGCCAGGGCACAAGTGCGGGCTAGGCTTAAGGCCGGGGCACAAGTGCGGGCTAGGCTTAAGGCCGGGGCACAAGTGCGGGCTAGGCATAAGGCAGTGGCACAAGTGCTGGTTAGGCATAAGGCAAGGGCACAAGTGCGGGCTAGGCATAAGGCAGGGGCACAAGTGCGGGCTAGGCATAAGGCAGGGGCACAAGTGCGGGCTAGGCATAAGGCAGGGACACAAGTGCGGGCTAAACATAAGGCAGGGGCACAAGTGCAGGCTAGGCTTTAGGCCTGGGCACAAGTGCGGGCTAGGCTTAAGGCCTGGGCACAAGTGCGAGCTAGGCTTAAGGCCTGAGAAAAAGTGCGGGCTAGGCTTAAGGCCTGGGCACAAGTGCGGGCTAGGCATAAGGCAGCGGCACAAGTGCGGGCTAAACATAAGGCAGGGGCACAAGTGCAGGCTAGGCTTTAGGCCTGGGCACAATTGCGGGCTAGGCTTAAGGCCGGGGCACAAGTGTGGGCTAGGCTTAAGGCCGGGGCACAAGTGCGGGCTAGGCTTAAGGCCTGGGCACAAGTTCGGGCTAGGCTTAAGGCCTGGGCACAAGTGCGGGCTAGGCTTAAGGCCTGGGCACAAGTGCGGGCTAGGCTTAAGGCCTGGGCACAAGTGCAGTGCGGGCTAGGCTTAAGGCCTGGGCACAAGTGCAGTGCTGGCTAGGATCAAGGCAGGGGGCACAAATGCTGGCTAGGCTTAAGGCATGGGCACAAGTGCCAGCTAGGCTTAAGGCCTGGGCACAAGTGCAGGCTAGGCTTAAGGCCTGAGCAAAAGTGCAGGCTAGGCATAAGGCCTGGGCACAAGTGCGGGCTAGGCTTAAGGCATGGGCACAAGTGCAGTGCTGGCTAGGCTTAAGGCCTGGGCACAAGTGCAGTGCTGGCTAGGATCAAGGCAGGGGCACAAGGGCGGGCCTGGCTTAAGGCAGGGGCACAAGGGCGGGCTTGGCTTAAGGCCAGGGCACAAGTGCGGGCTAGGCCTAAGGCCTGGGCACAAGTGCAGGCTTGGCTTAAGGCCTGGGCACAAGTGCGGGCTAGGCTTAAGGCCTGGGCACAAGTGTGGGCTAGGCTTAAGGCCGGGGCACAAGTGCGGGCTAGGCTTAAGGCCTGGGCACAAGTGCAGTGCTGGCTAGGATCAAGGCAGGGGGCACAAGTGCTGGCTAGGCTTAAGGCATGGGCACAAGTGCTGGCTATTCTTAAGGCATGGGCACAAGTGCTGGCTAGGCTTAAGGCATACAGCTAACTCTTTGCACTCTTTGCATAAAGGGTTAGGCACCCATAGGGGTGAAGAGCTAGCTTTCACCCCTCTACTCTGTACTTTGACATTTAGGACTAGATCCTTTGTTGTACAGTGCGGAGCCTCTCCATAACCCCATGCTCCAAGCGACCAGGCAATTCTTGTCTGTCCTCCGTAAATGGGTAATGCCTTCTTCCCAATTACAGTCGTGCATGCGCATTCAGACGGGACAAGAGCGAAGAATGTAAAGCTGGCCCTATGTGCATAACCAACATGAAGCTGAAGACAAAAACAAACAAACAAGCATTCAAGGGGCTCAAAAGTGCGGGCTAGGCTTAAGGCCTGGGCACAAGTGCGGGCTAGGCTTAAGGCCGGGGCACAAGTGCGGGCTAGGCTTAAGGCCGGGGCACAAGTGCGGGCTAGGCTTAAGGCCGGGGCACAAGTGCGGGCTAGGCTTAAGGCCGGGGCACAAGTGCGGGCTAGGCTTAAGGCCGGGGCAGAAGTGCGGGCTAGGCTTAAGGCCGGTGCACAAGTGCGGGCTAGGCTTAAGGCCGGGGCACAAGTGCGGGCTAGGCTTAAGGCCGGGGCACAAGTGCGGGCTAGGCTTAAGGCCGGGGCACAAGTTCGGGCTAGGCTTAAGGCCTGGGCACAAGTGCAGTGCGGGCTAGGCTTAAGGCCTGGGCACAAGTGCAGAGCTGGCTAGAATCAAGGCAGGGGGCACAAATGCTGGCTAGGCTTAAGGCATGGGCACAAGTGCCAGCTAGGCTTAAGGCCTGGGCACAAGTGCAGGCTAGGCTTAAGGCCTGAGCAAACGTGCAGGCTAGGCTTAAGGCCGGGGCACAGGTGCAGGCTAGGCTTAAGGCCGTGGCACAGGTGCGGGCTAGGCTTAAGGCCGGGGCACAAGTGCGGGCTAGGTTTAAGGCCGGGGCACAAGTGCGGGCTAGGCTTAAGGCCGGGGCACAAGTGCGGGCTAGGCTTAAGGCCGGGGCACAAGTGCGGGCTAGGCTTAAGGCCGGGGCACAAGTGCGGGCTAGGCTTAAGGCCTGGGCACAAGTGCAGTGCGGGCTAGGCTTAAGGCCTGGGCACAAGTGCAGTGCTGGCTAGGATCAAGGCAGGGGGCACAAATGCTGGCTAGGCTTAAGACATGGGCACAAGTGCCAGCTAGGCTTAAGGCCTGGGCACAAGTGCAGGCTAGGCTTAAGGCCTGAGCAAAAGTGCAGGCTAGGCTTAAGGCCGGGGCACAGGTGCAGGCTAGGCTTAAGGCCGGGGCACAGGTGCGGGCTAGGCTTAAGGCCGGGGCACAGGTGCGGGCTAGGCATAAGGCAGCGGCACAAGTGCGGGCTAAACATAAGGCAGGGGCACAACTGCAGGCTAGGCTTTAGGCCTGGGCACAAGTGCGGGCTAGGCTTAAGGCCAGGGCACAGGTGCGGGCTAGGCTTAAGGCCGGGGCACAGGTGCGGGCTAGGCTTAAGGCCAGGGCACAGGTGCGGGCTAGGCTTAAGGCCGGGGCACAGGTGCGGGCTAGGCTTAAGGCCTGGGCACAAGTGCAGGCTAGGCTTAAGGCCTGAGCAAAAGTGCAGGCTAGGCTTAAGGCCGGGGCACAGGTGCAGGCTAGGCTTAAGGCCGGGGCACAGGTGCGGGCTAGGCTTAAGGCCAGGGCACAAGTGCGGGCTAGGCTTAAGGCCGGGGCACAAGTGCGGGCTAGGCTTAAGGCCGGGGCACAAGTGCGGGCTAGGCATAAGGCAGTGGCACAAGTGCTGGTTAGGCATAAGGCAAGGGCACAAGTGCGGGCTAGGCATAAGGCAGGGGCACAAGTGCGGGCTAGGCATAAGGCAGGGGCACAAGTGCGGGCTAGGCATAAGGCAGGGACACAAGTGCGGGCTAAACATAAGGCAGGGGCACAAGTGCAGGCTAGGCTTTAGGCCTGGGCACAAGTGCGGGCTAGGCTTAAGGCCTGGGCACAAGTGCGAGCTAGGCTTAAGGCCTGAGAAAAAGTGCGGGCTAGGCTTAAGGCCTGGGCACAAGTGCGGGCTAGGCATAAGGCAGCGGCACAAGTGCGGGCTAAACATAAGGCAGGGGCACAAGTGCAGGCTAGGCTTTAGGCCTGGGCACAATTGCGGGCTAGGCTTAAGGCCGGGGCACAAGTGTGGGCTAGGCTTAAGGCCGGGGCACAAGTGCGGGCTAGGCTTAAGGCCTGGGCACAAGTTCGGGCTAGGCTTAAGGCCTGGGCACAAGTGCGGGCTAGGCTTAAGGCCTGGGCACAAGTGCGGGCTAGGCTTAAGGCCTGGGCACAAGTGCAGTGCGGGCTAGGCTTAAGGCCTGGGCACAAGTGCAGTGCTGGCTAGGATCAAGGCAGGGGGCACAAATGCTGGCTAGGCTTAAGGCATGGGCACAAGTGCCAGCTAGGCTTAAGGCCTGGGCACAAGTGCAGGCTAGGCTTAAGGCCTGAGCAAAAGTGCAGGCAGGGCTTAAGGCCGGGGCACAGGTGCAGGCTAGGCTTAAGGCCGGGGCACAGGTGCGGGCTAGGCTTAAGGCCGGGGCACAGGTGCGGGCTAGGCTTAAGGCCGGGGCACAAGTGCAGTGCGGGCTAGGCTTAAGGCCGGGGCACAAGTGCGGGCTAGGCTTAAGGCCTGGGCACAAGTGCAGTGCGGGCTAGGCTTAAGGCCTGGGCACAAGTGCAGTGCTGGCTAGGATCAAGGCAGGGGGCACAAATGCTGGCTAGGCTTAAGGCATGGGCACAAGTGCCAGCTAGGCTTAAGGCCTGGGCACAAGTGCAGGCTAGGCTTAAGGCCTGAGCAAAAGTGCAGGCAGGGCTTAAGGCCGGGGCACAGGTGCAGGCTAGGCTTAAGGCCGGGGCACAGGTGCGGGCTAGGCTTAAGGCCGGGGCACAGGTGCGGGCTAGGCTTAAGGCCGGGGCACAAGTGCAGTGCGGGCTAGGCTTAAGGCCGGGGCACAAGTGCAGTGCGGGCTAGGCTTAAGGCCGGGGCACAAGTGCGGGCTAGGCTTAAGGCCGGGGCACAAGTGCGGGCTAGGCTTAAGGCCGGGGCACAAGTGCAGGCTAGGCTTAAGGCCGGGGCACAAGTGCGGGCTAGGCTTAAGGCCTGGGCACAAGTGCAGTGCGGGCTAGGCTTAAGGCCTGGGCGCAAGTGCAGTGCTGGCTAGGATCAAGGCAGGGGGCACAAATGCTGGCTAGGCTTAAGGCATGGGCACAAGTGCCAGCTAGGCTTAAGGCCTGGGCACAAGTGCAGGCTAGGCTTAAGGCCTGAGCAAAAGTGCAGGCTAGGCTTAAGGCCGGGGCACAGGTGCAGGCTAGGCTTAAGGCCGGGGCACAGGTGCGGGCTAGGCTTAAGGCCGGGGCACAGGTGCGGGCTAGGCTTAAGGCCGGGGCTCAAGTGCGGGCAAGGCTTAAGGCCGGGGCACAAGTGCGGGCTAGGCTTAAGGCCGGGGCACAAGTGCGGGCTAGGCATAAGGCAGCGGCACAAGTGCTGGTTAGGTATAAGGCAAGGGCACAAGTGCGGGCTAGGCGTAAGGCAGGGGCACAAGTGCGGGCTAGGCGTAAGGCAGGGGCACAAGTGCGGGCTAGGCATAAGGCAGGGGCACAAGTGCGGGCTAGGCATAAGGCAGGGGCACAAGTGCGGGCTAGGCATAAGGCAGCGGCACAAGTGCGGGCTAAACATAAGGCAGGGGCACAAGTGCAGGCTAGGCTTTAGGCCTGGGCACAATTGCGGGCTAGGCTTAAGGCCGGGGCACAAGTGTGGGCTAGGCTTAAGGCCGGGGCACAAGTGCGGGCTAGGCTTAAGGCCTGGGCAAAAGTTCGGGCTAGGCTTAAGGCCTGGGCACAAGTGCGGGCTAGGCTTAAGGCCTGGGCACAAGTGCGGGCTAGGCTTAAGGCCTGGGCACAAGTGCAGTGCGGGCTAGGCTTAAGGCCTGGGCACAAGTGCAGTGCTGGCTAGGATCAAGGCAGGGGGCACAAATGCTGGCTAGGCTTAAGGCATGGGCACAAGTGCCAGCTAGGCTTAAGGCCTGGGCACAAGTGCAGGCTAGGCTTAAGGCCTGAGCAAAAGTGCAGGCTAGGCATAAGGCCTGGGCACAAGTGCGGGCTAGGCTTAAGGCATGGGCACAAGTGCAGTGCTGGCTAGGCTTAAGGCCTGGGCACAAGTGCAGTGCTGGCTAGGATCAAGGCAGGGGCACAAGGGCGGGCCTGGCTTAAGGCAGGGGCACAAGGGCGGGCTTGGCTTAAGGCCAGGGCACAAGTGCGGGCTAGGCCTAAGGCCTGGGCACAAGTGCAGGCTTGGCTTAAGGCCTGGGCACAAGTGCGGGCTAGGCTTAAGGCCTGGGCACAAGTGTGGGCTAGGCTTAAGGCCGGGGCACAAGTGCGGGCTAGGCTTAAGGCCTGGGCACAAGTGCAGTGCTGGCTAGGATCAAGGCAGGGGGCACAAGTGCTGGCTAGGCTTAAGGCATGGGCACAAGTGCTGGCTAGGCTTAAGGCATGGGCACAAGTGCTGGCTAGGCTTAAGGCATACAGCTAACTCTTTGCACTCTTTGCATAAAGGGTTAGGCACCCATAGGGGTGAAGAGCTAGCTTTCACCCCTCTACTCTGTACTTTGACATTTAGGACTAGATCCTTTGTTGTACAGTGCGGAGCCTCTCCATAACCCCATGCTCCAAGCGACCAGGCAATTCTTGTCTGTCCTCCGTAAATGGGTAATGCCTTCTTCCCAATTACAGTCGTGCATGCGCATTCAGACGGGACAAGAGCGAAGAATGTAAAGCTGGCCCTATGTTCATAACCAACATGAAGCTGAAAACAAAAACAAACAAACAAGCATTCAAGGGGCTCAAAAGTGCGGGCTAGGCTTAAGGCCTGGGCACAAGTGCGGGCTAGGCTTAAGGCCGGGGCACAAGTGCGGGCTAGGCTTAAGGCCGGGGCACAAGTGCGGGCTAGGCTTAAGGCCGGGGCACAAGTGCGGGCTAGGCTTAAGGCCGGGGCAGAAGTGCGGGCTAGGCTTAAGGCCGGGGCACAAGTGCGGGCTAGGCTTAAGGCCGGGGCACAAGTGCGGGCTAGGCTTAAGGCCGGGGCAGAAGTGCGGGCTAGGCTTAAGGCCGGGGCACAAGTGCGGGCTAGGCTTAAGGCCTGGACACAAGTGCGGGCTAGGCTTAAGGCCGGGGCACAAGTGCGGGCTAGGCCTAAGGCCTGGGCACAAGTGCGGGCTAGGCTTAAGGCCTGGGCACAAGTGCGGGCTAGGCTTAAGGCCTGGGCACAAGTGCGGGCTAGGCTTAAGGCCGGGGCACAAGTGCGGGCTAGGCTTAAGGCCGGGACACAAGTGCGGGCAAGGCTTAAGGCCGAGGCACAAGTGCGGGCTAGGTTTAAGGCCGGGGCACAAGTGCGGGCTAGGCTTAAGGCCGGGGCACAAGTGCGGGCTAGGCTTAAGGCCGGGGCACAAGTGCGGGCTAGGCTTAAGGCCGGGGCACAAGTTCGGGCTAGGCTTAAGGCCTGGGCACAAGTGCAGTGCGGGCTAGGCTTAAGGCCTGGGCACAAGTGCAGAGCTGGCTAGAATCAAGGCAGGGGGCACAAATGCTGGCTAGGCTTAAGGCATGGGCACAAGTGCCAGCTAGGCTTAAGGCCTGGGCACAAGTGCAGGCTAGGCTTAAGGCCTGAGCAAACGTGCAGGCTAGGCTTAAGGCCGGGGCACAGGTGCAGGCTAGGCTTAAGGCCGTGGCACAGGTGCGGGCTAGGCTTAAGGCCGGGGCACAAGTGCGGGCTAGGTTTAAGGCCGGGGCACAAGTGCGGGCTAGGCTTAAGGCCGGGGCACAAGTGCGGGCTAGGCTTAAGGCCGGGGCACAAGTGCGGGCTAGGCTTAAGGCCGGGGCACAAGTGCGGGCTAGGCTTAAGGCCTGGGCACAAGTGCAGTGCGGGCTAGGCTTAAGGCCTGGGCACAAGTGCAGTGCTGGCTAGGATCAAGGCAGGGGGCACAAATGCTGGCTAGGCTTAAGACATGGGCACAAGTGCCAGCTAGGCTTAAGGCCTGGGCACAAGTGCAGGCTAGGCTTAAGGCCTGAGCAAAAGTGCAGGCTAGGCTTAAGGCCGGGGCACAGGTGCAGGCTAGGCTTAAGGCTGGGGCACAGGTGCGGGCTAGGCTTAAGGCCGGGGCACAGGTGCGGGCTAGGCTTAAGGCCGGGGCACAAGTGCAGTGTGGGCTAGGCTTAAGGCCGGGGCACAAGTGCAGTGCGGGCTAGGCTTAAGGCCGGGGAACAAGTGCGGGCTAGGCTTAAGGCCGGGGCACAAGTGCGGGCTAGGCTTAAGGCCGGGGCACAAGTGCGGGCTAGGCTTAAGGCCGGGGCACAAGTGCGGGCTAGGCTTATGGCCTGGGCACAAGTGCAGTGCGGGCTAGGCTTAAGGCCTGGGTGCAAGTGCAGTGCTGGCTACGATCAAGGCAGGGGGCACAAATGCTGGCTAGGCTTAAGGCATGGGCACAAGTGCCAGCTAGGCTTAAGGCCTGGGCACAAGTGCAGGCTAGGCTTAAGGCCTGAGCAAAAGTGCAGGCTAGGCTTAAGGCCGGGGCACAGGTGCAGGCTAGGCTTAAGGCCGGGGCACAGGTGCGGGCTAGGCTTAAGGCCGGGGCACAGGTGCGGGCTAGGCATAAGGCAGCGGCACAAGTGCGGGCTAAACATAAGGCAGGGGCACAACTGCAGGCTAGGCTTTAGGCCTGGGCACAAGTGCGGGCTAGGCTTAAGGCCAGGGCACAGGTGCGGGCTAGGCTTAAGGCCGGGGCACAGGTGCGGGCTAGGCTTAAGGCCAGGGCACAGGTGCGGGCTAGGCTTAAGGCCGGGGCACAGGTGCGGGCTAGGCTTAAGGCCTGGGCACAAGTGCAGGCTAGGCTTAAGGCCTGAGCAAAAGTGCAGGCTAGGCTTAAGGCCGGGGCACAGGTGCAGGCTAGGCTTAAGGCCGGGGCACAGGTGCGGGCTAGGCTTAAGGCCAGGGCACAAGTGCGGGCTAGGCTTAAGGCCGGGGCACAAGTGCGGGCTAGGCTTAAGGCCGGGGCACAAGTGCGGGCTAGGCATAAGGCAGTGGCACAAGTGCTGGTTAGGCATAAGGCAAGGGCACAAGTGCGGGCTAGGCATAAGGCAGGGGCACAAGTGCGGGCTAGGCATAAGGCAGGGGCACAAGTGCGGGCTAGGCATAAGGCAGGGACACAAGTGCGGGCTAAACATAAGGCAGGGGCACAAGTGCAGGCTAGGCTTTAGGCCTGGGCACAAGTGCGGGCTAGGCTTAAGGCCTGGGCACAAGTGCGAGCTAGGCTTAAGGCCTGAGAAAAAGTGCGGGCTAGGCTTAAGGCCTGGGCACAAGTGCGGGCTAGGCATAAGGCAGCGGCACAAGTGCGGGCTAAACATAAGGCAGGGGCACAAGTGCAGGCTAGGCTTTAGGCCTGGGCACAATTGCGGGCTAGGCTTAAGGCCGGGGCACAAGTGTGGGCTAGGCTTAAGGCCGGGGCACAAGTGCGGGCTAGGCTTAAGGCCTGGGCACAAGTTCGGGCTAGGCTTAAGGCCTGGGCACAAGTGCGGGCTAGGCTTAAGGCCTGGGCACAAGTGCGGGCTAGGCTTAAGGCCTAGGCACAAGTGCAGTGCGGGCTAGGCTTAAGGCCTGGGCACAAGTGCAGTGCTGGCTAGGATCAAGGCAGGGGGCACAAATGCTGGCTAGGCTTAAGGCATGGGCACAAGTGCCAGCTAGGCTTAAGGCCTGGGCACAAGTGCAGGCTAGGCTTAAGGCCTGAGCAAAAGTGCAGGCTAGGCATAAGGCCTGGGCACAAGTGCGGGCTAGGCTTAAGGCATGGGCACAAGTGCAGTGCTGGCTAGGCTTAAGGCCTGGGCACAAGTGCAGTGCTGGCTAGGATCAAGGCAGGGGCACAAGGGCGGGCCTGGCTTAAGGCAGGGGCACAAGGGCGGGCTTGGCTTAAGGCCAGGGCACAAGTGCGGGCTAGGCCTAAGGCCTGGGCACAAGTGCAGGCTTGGCTTAAGGCCTGGGCACAAGTGCGGGCTAGGCTTAAGGCCTGGGCACAAGTGTGGGCTAGGCTTAAGGCCGGGGCACAAGTGCGGGCTAGGCTTAAGGCCTGGGCACAAGTGCAGTGCTGGCTAGGATCAAGGCAGGGGGCACAAGTGCTGGCTAGGCTTAAGGCATGGGCACAAGTGCTGGCTATTCTTAAGGCATGGGCACAAGTGCTGGCTAGGCTTAAGGCATACAGCTAACTCTTTGCACTCTTTGCATAAAGGGTTAGGCACCCATAGGGGTGAAGAGCTAGCTTTCACCCCTCTACTCTGTACTTTGACATTTAGGACTAGATCCTTTGTTGTACAGTGCGGAGCCTCTCCATAACCCCATGCTCCAAGCGACCAGGCAATTCTTGTCTGTCCTCCGTAAATGGGTAATGCCTTCTTCCCAATTACAGTCGTGCATGCGCATTCAGACGGGACAAGAGCGAAGAATGTAAAGCTGGCCCTATGTGCATAACCAACATGAAGCTGAAGACAAAAACAAACATACAAGCATTCAAGGGGCTCAAAAGTGCGGGCTAGGCTTAAGGCCTGGGCACAAGTGCGGGCTAGGCTTAAGGCCGGGGCACAAGTGCGGGCTAGGCTTAAGGCCGGGGCACAAGTGCGGGCTAGGCTTAAGGCCGGGGCACAAGTGCGGGCTAGGCTTAAGGCCGGGGCACAAGTGCGGGCTAGGCTTAAGGCCGGGGCAGAAGTGCGGGCTAGGCTTAAGGCCGGTGCACAAGTGCGGGCTAGGCTTAAGGCCGGGGCACAAGTGCGGGCTAGGCTTAAGGCCGGGGCACAAGTGCGGGCTAGGCTTAAGGCCGGGGCACAAGTTCGGGCTAGGCTTAAGGCCTGGGCACAAGTGCAGTGCGGGCTAGGCTTAAGGCCTGGGCACAAGTGCAGAGCTGGCTAGAATCAAGGCAGGGGGCACAAATGCTGGCTAGGCTTAAGGCATGGGCACAAGTGCCAGCTAGGCTTAAGGCCTGGGCACAAGTGCAGGCTAGGCTTAAGGCCTGAGCAAACGTGCAGGCTAGGCTTAAGGCCGGGGCACAGGTGCAGGCTAGGCTTAAGGCCGTGGCACAGGTGCGGGCTAGGCTTAAGGCCGGGGCACAAGTGCGGGCTAGGTTTAAGGCCGGGGCACAAGTGCGGGCTAGGCTTAAGGCCGGGGCACAAGTGCGGGCTAGGCTTAAGGCCGGGGCACAAGTGCGGGCTAGGCTTAAGGCCGGGGCACAAGTGCGGGCTAGGCTTAAGGCCTGGGCACAAGTGCAGTGCGGGCTAGGCTTAAGGCCTGGGCACAAGTGCAGTGCTGGCTAGGATCAAGGCAGGGGGCACAAATGCTGGCTAGGCTTAAGACATGGGCACAAGTGCCAGCTAGGCTTAAGGCCGGGGCACAAGTGCAGGCTAGGCTTAAGGCCTGAGCAAAAGTGCAGGCTAGGCTTAAGGCCGGGGCACAGGTGCAGGCTAGGCTTAAGGCTGGGGCACAGGTGCGGGCTAGGCTTAAGGCCGGGGCACAGGTGCGGGCTAGGCTTAAGGCCGGGGCACAAGTGCAGTGTGGGCTAGGCTAAAGGCCGGGGCACAAGTGCAGTGCGGGCTAGGCTTAAGGCCGGGGAACAAGTGCGGGCTAGGCTTAAGGCCGGGGCACAAGTGCGGGCTAGGCTTAAGGCCGGGGCACAAGTGCGGGCTAGGCTTAAGGCCGGGGCACAAGTGCGGGCTAGGCTTATGGCCTGGGCACAAGTGCAGTGCGGGCTAGGCTTAAGGCCTGGGTGCAAGTGCAGTGCTGGCTACGATCAAGGCAGGGGGCACAAATGCTGGCTAGGCTTAAGGCATGGGCACAAGTGCCAGCTAGGCTTAAGGCCTGGGCACAAGTGCAGGCTAGGCTTAAGGCCTGAGCAAAAGTGCAGGCTAGGCTTAAGGCCGGGGCACAGGTGCAGGCTAGGCTTAAGGCCGGGGCACAGGTGCGGGCTAGGCTTAAGGCCGGGGCACAGGTGCGGGCTAGGCATAAGGCAGCGGCACAAGTGCGGGCTAAACATAAGGCAGGGGCACAACTGCAGGCTAGGCTTTAGGCCTGGGCACAAGTGCGGGCTAGGCTTAAGGCCAGGGCACAGGTGCGGGCTAGGCTTAAGGCCGGGGCACAGGTGCGGGCTAGGCTTAAGGCCAGGGCACAGGTGCGGGCTAGGCTTAAGGCCGGGGCACAGGTGCGGGCTAGGCTTAAGGCCTGGGCACAAGTGCAGGCTAGGCTTAAGGCCTGAGCAAAAGTGCAGGCTAGGCTTAAGGCCGGGGCACAGGTGCAGGCTAGGCTTAAGGCCGGGGCACAGGTGCGGGCTAGGCTTAAGGCCAGGGCACAAGTGCGGGCTAGGCTTAAGGCCGGGGCACAAGTGCGGGCTAGGCTTAAGGCCGGGGCACAAGTGCGGGCTAGGCATAAGGCAGTGGCACAAGTGCTGGTTAGGCATAAGGCAAGGGCACAAGTGCGGGCTAGGCATAAGGCAGGGGCACAAGTGCGGGCTAGGCATAAGGCAGGGGCACAAGTGCGGGCTAGGCATAAGGCAGGGACACAAGTGCGGGCTAAACATAAGGCAGGGGCACAAGTGCAGGCTAGGCTTTAGGCCTGGGCACAAGTGCGGGCTAGGCTTAAGGCCTGGGCACAAGTGCGAGCTAGGCTTAAGGCCTGAGAAAAAGTGCGGGCTAGGCTTAAGGCCTGGGCACAAGTGCGGGCTAGGCATAAGGCAGCGGCACAAGTGCGGGCTAAACATAAGGCAGGGGCACAAGTGCAGGCTAGGCTTTAGGCCTGGGCACAATTGCGGGCTAGGCTTAAGGCCGGGGCACAAGTGTGGGCTAGGCTTAAGGCCGGGGCACAAGTGCGGGCTAGGCTTAAGGCCTGGGCACAAGTTCGGGCTAGGCTTAAGGCCTGGGCACAAGTGCGGGCTAGGCTTAAGGCCTGGGCACAAGTGCGGGCTAGGCTTAAGGCCTGGGCACAAGTGCAGTGCGGGCTAGGCTTAAGGCCTGGGCACAAGTGCAGTGCTGGCTAGGATCAAGGCAGGGGGCACAAATGCTGGCTAGGCTTAAGGCATGGGCACAAGTGCCAGCTAGGCTTAAGGCCTGGGCACAAGTGCAGGCTAGGCTTAAGGCCTGAGCAAAAGTGCAGGCTAGGCATAAGGCCTGGGCACAAGTGCGGGCTAGGCTTAAGGCATGGGCACAAGTGCAGTGCTGGCTAGGCTTAAGGCCTGGGCACAAGTGCAGTGCTGGCTAGGATCAAGGCAGGGGCACAAGGGCGGGCCTGGCTTAAGGCAGGGGCACAAGGGCGGGCTTGGCTTAAGGCCAGGGCACAAGTGCGGGCTAGGCCTAAGGCCTGGGCACAAGTGCAGGCTTGGCTTAAGGCCTGGGCACAAGTGCGGGCTAGGCTTAAGGCCTGGGCACAAGTGTGGGCTAGGCTTAAGGCCGGGGCACAAGTGCGGGCTAGGCTTAAGGCCTGGGCACAAGTGCAGTGCTGGCTAGGATCAAGGCAGGGGGCACAAGTGCTGGCTAGGCTTAAGGCATGGGCACAAGTGCTGGCTATTCTTAAGGCATGGGCACAAGTGCTGGCTAGGCTTAAGGCATACAGCTAACTCTTTGCACTCTTTGCATAAAGGGTTAGGCACCCATAGGGGTGAAGAGCTAGCTTTCACCCTCTACTCTGTACTTTGACATTTAGGACTAGATCCTTTGTTGTACAGTGCGGAGCCTCTCCATAACCCCATGCTCCAAGCGACCAGGCAATTCTTGTCTGTCCTCCGTAAATGGGTAATGCCTTCTTCCCAATTACAGTCGTGCATGCGCATTCAGACGGGACAAGAGCGAAGAATGTAAAGCTGGCCCTATGTGCATAACCAACATGAAGCTGAAGACAAAAACAAACAAACAAGCATTCAAGGGGCTCAAAAGTGCGGGCTAGGCTTAAGGCCTGGGCACAAGTGCGGGCTAGGCTTAAGGCCGGGGCACAAGTGCGGGCTAGGCTTAAGGCCGGGGCACAAGTGCGGGCTAGGCTTAAGGCCGGGGCACAAGTGCGGGCTAGGCTTAAGGCCGGGGCACAAGTGCGGGCTAGGCTTAAGGCCGGGGCAGAAGTGCGGGCTAGGCTTAAGGCCGGTGCACAAGTGCGGGCTAGGCTTAAGGCCTGGACACAAGTGCGGGCTAGGCTTAAGGCCGGGGCACAAGTGCGGGCTAGGCCTAAGGCCTGGGCACAAGTGCGGGCTAGGCTTAAGGCCTGGGCACAAGTGCGGGCTAGGCTTAAGGCCTGGGCACAAGTGCGGGCTAGGCTTAAGGCCGGGGCACAAGTGCGGGCTAGGCTTAAGGCCGGGACACAAGTGCGGGCAAGGCTTAAGGCCGAGGCACAAGTGCGGGCTAGGTTTAAGGCCGGGGCACAAGTGCGGGCTAGGCTTAAGGCCGGGGCACAAGTGCGGGCTAGGCTTAAGGCCGGGGCACAAGTGCGGGCTAGGCTTAAGGCCGGGGCACAAGTTCGGGCTAGGCTTAAGGCCTGGGCACAAGTGCAGTGCGGGCTAGGCTTAAGGCCTGGGCACAAGTGCAGAGCTGGCTAGAATCAAGGCAGGGGGCACAAATGCTGGCTAGGCTTAAGGCATGGGCACAAGTGCCAGCTAGGCTTAAGGCCTGGGCACAAGTGCAGGCTAGGCTTAAGGCCTGAGCAAACGTGCAGGCTAGGCTTAAGGCCGGGGCACAGGTGCAGGCTAGGCTTAAGGCCGGGGCACAGGTGCGGGCTAGGCTTAAGGCCGGGGCACAAGTGCGGGCTAGGTTTAAGGCCGGGGCACAAGTGCGGGCTAGGCTTAAGGCCGGGGCACAAGTGCGGGCTAGGCTTAAGGCCGGGGCACAAGTGCGGGCTAGGCTTAAGGCCGGGGCACAAGTGCGGGCTAGGCTTAAGGCCTGGGCACAAGTGCAGTGCGGGCTAGGCTTAAGGCCTGGGCACAAGTGCAGTGCTGGCTAGGATCAAGGCAGGGGGCACAAATGCTGGCTAGGCTTAAGGCATGGGCACAAGTGCCAGCTAGGCATAAGGCCTGGGCACAAGTGCAGGCTAGGCTTAAGGCCTGAGCAAAAGTGCAGGCTAGGCTTAAGGCCGGGGCACAGGTGCAGGCTAGGCTTAAGGCCGGGGCACAGGTGCGGGCTAGGCTTAAGGCCGGGGCACAGGTGCGGGCTAGGCTTAAGGCCGGGGCACAAGTGCAGTGTGGGCTAGGCTTAAGGCCGGGGCACAAGTGCAGTGCGGGCTAGGCTTAAGGCCGGGGAACAAGTGCGGGCTAGGCTTAAGGCCGGGGCACAAGTGCGGGCTAGGCTTAAGGCCGGGGCACAAGTGCGGGCTAGGCTTAAGGCCGGGGCACAAGTGCGGGCTAGGCTTATGGCCTGGGCACAAGGTCAGTGCGGGCTAGGCTTAAGGCCTGGGTGCAAGTGCAGTGCTGGCTACGATCAAGGCAGGGGGCACAAATGCTGGCTAGGCTAAAGGCATGGGCACAAGTGCCAGCTAGGCTTAAGGCCTGGGCACAAGTGCAGGCTAGGCTTAAGGCCTGAGCAAAAGTGCAGGCTAGGCTTAAGGCCGGGGCACAGGTGCAGGCTAGGCTTAAGGCCGGGGCACAGGTGCGGGCTAGGCTTAAGGCCGGGGCACAGGTGCGGGCTAGGCATAAGGCAGCGGCACAAGTGCGGGCTAAACATAAGGCAGGGGCACAAGTGCAGGCTAGGCTTTAGGCCTGGGCACAAGTGCGGGCTAGGCTTAAGGCCAGGGCACAGGTGCGGGCTAGGCTTAAGGCCGGGGCACAGGTGCGGGCTAGGCTTAAGGCCAGGGCACAGGTGCGGGCTAGGCTTAAGGCCGGGGCACAGGTGCGGGCTAGGCTTAAGGCCTGGGCACAAGTGCAGGCTAGGCTTAAGGCCTGAGCAAAAGTGCAGGCTAGGCTTAAGGCCGGGGCACAGGTGCAGGCTAGGCTTAAGGCCGGGGCACAGGTGCGGGCTAGGCTTAAGGCCAGGGCACAAGTGCGGGCTAGGCTTAAGGCCGGGGCACAAGTGCGGGCTAGGCTTAAGGCCGGGGCACAAGTGCGGGCTAGGCATAAGGCAGCGGCACAAGTGCTGGTTAGGCATAAGGCAAGGGCACAAGTGCGGGCTAGGCATAAGGCAGGGGCACAAGTGCGGGCTAGGCATAAGGCAGGGGCACAAGTGCGGGCTAGGCATAAGGCAGGGACACAAGTGCGGGCTAAACATAAGGCAGGGGCACAAGTGCAGGCTAGGCTTTAGGCCTGGGCACAAGTGCGGGCTAGGCTTAAGGCCTGGGCACAAGTGCGAGCTAGGCTTAAGGCCTGAGAAAAAGTGCGGGCTAGGCTTAAGGCCTGGGCACAAGTGCGGGCTAGGCTTAAGGCCGGGGCACAAGTGCGGGCTAGGCTTAAGGCTGGGGCACAAGTGCCGGCTAGGCTTAAGGCCGGGGCACAAGTGCGGGCTAGGCTTAAGGCCAGGGCACAAGTGCGGGCTAGGCTTAAGGCCGGGGCACAAGTGCGGGCTAGGCTTAAGGCCAGGGCACAAGTGCGGGCTAGGCTTAAGGCCTGGGCACAAGTGCGGGCTAGGCTTAAGTCCGGGGCACAAGTGCGGGCTAGGCCTAAGGCCTGGGCACAAGTGCGGGCTAGGCTTAAGGCCTGGGCACAAGTGCGGGCTAGGCTTAAGGCCTGGGCACAAGTGCGGGCTAGGCTTAAGGCCGGGGCACAAGTGCGGGCTAGGCTTAAGGCCGGGACACAAGTGCGGGCTAGGCTTAAGGCCGGGGCACAAGTGCGGGCTAGGTTTAAGGCCGGGGCACAAGTGCGGGCTAGGCTTAAGGCCGGGGCACAAGTGCGGGCTAGGCTTAAGGCCGGGGCACAAGTGCGGGCTAGGCTTAAGGCCGGGGCACAAGTGCGGGCTAGGCTTAAGGCCTGGGCACAAGTGCAGTGCGGGCTAGGCTTAAGGCCTGGGCACAAGTGCAGTGCTGGCTAGGATCAAGGCAGGGGGCACAAATGCCGGCTAGGCTTAAGGCATGGGCACAAGTGCCAGCTAGGCTTAAGGCCTGAGCAAAAGTGCAGGCTAGGCTTAAGGCCGGGGCACAGGTGCAGGCTAGGCTTAAGGCCGGGGCACAGGTGCGGGCTAGGCTTATGGCCGGGGCACAGGTGCGGGCTAGGCTTAAGGCCAGGGCACAAGTGCGGGCTAGGCTTAAGGCCGGGGCACAGGTGCGGGCTAGGCTTAAGGCCGGGGCACAGGTGCAGTCAAGGCTTAAGGCCGGGGCACAGGTGCGGGCTAGGCTTAAGGCCGGGGCACAGGTGTGGGCTAGGCTTAAGGCCGAGGCACAGGTGCGGGCTAGGCTTAAGGCCAGGGCACAAGTGCGGGCTAGGCTTAAGGCCGGGGCACAAGTGCGGGCTAGGCTTAAGGCCGGGGCACAAGTGCGGGCTAGGCATAAGGCAGCGGCACAAGTGCTGGTTAGGCATAAGGCAAGGGCACAAGTGCGGGCTAGGCATAAGGCAGGGGCACAAGTGCGGGCTAGGCATAAGGCAGGGGCACAAGTGCGGGCTAGGCATAAGGCAGGGACACAAGTGCGGGCTAAACATAAGGCAGGGGCACAAGTGCAGGCTAGGCTTTAGGCCTGGGCACAAGTGCGGGCTAGGCTTAAGGCCTGGGCACAAGTGCGAGCTAGGCTTAAGGCCTGAGAAAAAGTGCGGGCTAGGCTTAAGGCCTGGGCACAAGTGCGGGCTAGGCTTAAGGCCGGGGCACAAGTGCGGGCTAGGCTTAAGGCTGGGGCACAAGTGCCGGCTAGGCTTAAGGCCGGGGCACAAGTGCGGGCTAGGCTTAAGGCCAGGGCACAAGTGCGGGCTAGGCTTAAGGCCGGGGCACAAGTGCGGGCTAGGCTTAAGGCCAGGGCACAAGTGCGGGCTAGGCTTAAGGCCTGGGCACAAGTGCGGGCTAGGCTTAAGTCCGGGGCTCAAGTGCGGGCTAGGCCTAAGGCCTGGGCACAAGTGCGGGCTAGGCTTAAGGCCTGGGCACAAGTGCGGGCTAGGCTTAAGGCCTGGGCACAAGTGCGGGCTAGGCTTAAGGCCGGGGCACAAGTGCGGGCTAGGCTTAAGGCCGGGACACAAGTGCGGGCTAGGCTTAAGGCCGGGGCACAAGTGCGGGCTAGGTTTAAGGCCGGGGCACAAGTGCGGGCTAGGCTTAAGGCCGGGGCACAAGTGCGGGCTAGGCTTAAGGCCGGGGCACAAGTGCGGGCTAGGCTTAAGGCCGGGGCACAAGTGCGGGCTAGGCTTAAGGCCTGGGCACAAGTGCAGTGCGGGCTAGGCTTAAGGCCTGGGCACAAGTGCAGTGCTGGCTAGGATCAAGGCAGGGGGCACAAATGCCGGCTAGGCTTAAGGCATGGGCACAAGTGCCAGCTAGGCTTAAGGCCTGAGCAAAAGTGCAGGCTAGGCTTAAGGCCGGGGCACAGGTGCAGGCTAGGCTTAAGGCCGGGGCACAGGTGCGGGCTAGGCTTATGGCCGGGGCACAGGTGCGGGCTAGGCTTAAGGCCAGGGCACAAGTGCGGGCTAGGCTTAAGGCCGGGGCACAGGTGCGGGCTAGGCTTAAGGCCGGGGCACAGGTGCAGTCAAGGCTTAAGGCCGGGGCACAGGTGCGGGCTAGGCTTAAGGCCGGGGCACAGGTGTGGGCTAGGCTTAAGGCCGAGGCACAGGTGCGGGCTAGGCTTAAGGCCAAGGCACAGGTGCGGGCTAGGCTTCAGGCCGGGGCACAAGTGCAGGCTAGGCTTAAGGCCGGGGCACAAGTGCGGGCTAGGCTTAAGGCCGGGGCACAAGTGCGGGCTAGGCTTAAGGCCGGGGCACAAGTGCGGGCTAGGCTTAAGGCCGGGGCACAAGTGCGGGCTAGGCTTAAGGCCGGGGCACAAGTGCAGTGCGGGCTAGGCTTAAGGCTTGGGCGCAAGTGCAGTGCTGGCTAGGATCAAGGCAGGGGGCACAAATGCTGGCTAGGCTTAAGGCATGGGCACAAGTGCCAGCTAGGCTTAAGGCCTGGGCACAAGTGCAGGCTAGGCTTAAGGCCTGAGCAAAAGTGCAGGCAGGGCTTAAGGCCGGGGCACAGGTGCAGGCTAGGCTTAAGGCCGGGGCACAGGTGCGGGCTAGGCTTTAGGCCGGGGCACAGGTGCGGGCTAGGCTTAAGGCCGGGGCTCAAGTGCGGGCTAGGATTAAGGCCGGGGCACAAGTGCGGGCTAGGCTTAAGGCCGGGGCACAAGTGCGGGCTAGGCATAAGGCAGCGGCACAAGTGCTGGTTAGGTATAAGGCAAGGGCACAAGTGCGGGCTAGGCATAAGGCAGGGGCACAAGTGCGGGCTAGGCGTAAGGCAGGGGCACAAGTGCAGGCTAGGCATAAGGCAGGGGCACAAGTGCGGGCTAGGCATAAGGCAGGGGCACAAGTGCGGGCTAGGCATAAGGCAGCGGCACAAGTGCGGGCTAAACATAAGGCAGGGGCACAAGTGCAGGCTAGGCTTTAGGCCTGGGCACAATTGCGGGCTAGGCTTAAGGCCGGGGCACAAGTGTGGGCTAGGCTTAAGGCCGGGGCACAAGTGCGGGCTAGGCTTAAGGCCTGGGCACAAGTTCGGGCTAGGCTAAAGGCCTGGGCACAAGTGCGGGCTAGGCTTAAGGCCTGGGCACAAGTGCGGGCTAGGTTTAAGGCATGGGCACAAGTGCAGTGCGGGCTAGGCTTAAGGCCTGGGCACAAGTGCAGTGCTGGCTAGGATCAAGGCAGGGGGCACAAATGCTGGCTAGGCTTAAGGCATGGGCACAAGTGCCAGCTAGGCTTAAGGCCTGGGCACAAGTGCAGGCTAGGCTTAAGGCCTGAGCAAAAGTGCAGGCTAGGCATAAGGCCTGGGCACAAGTGCGGGCTAGGCTTAAGGCATGGGCACAAGTGCAGTGCTGGCTAGGCTTAAGGCCTGGGCACAAGTGCAGTGCTGGCTAGGATCAAGGCAGGGGCACAAGGGCGGGCCTGGCTTAAGGCAGGGGCACAAGGGCGGGCTTGGCATAAGGCCAGGGCACAAGTGCGGGCTAGGCCTAAGGCCTGGGCACAAGTGCGGGCTTGGCTTAAGGCCTGGGCACAAGTGCGGGCTAGGCTTAAGGCCTGGGCACAAGTGTGGGCTAAGCTTAAGGCCGGGGCACAAGTGCGGGCTAGGCTTAAGGCCGGTGCACAAGTGCAGTGCTGGCTAGGATCAAGGCAGGGGGCACAAGTGCTGGCTAGGCTTAAGGCATGGGCACAAGTGCTGGCTAGGCTTAAGGCATGGGCACAAGTGCTGGCTAGGCTTAAGGCATACAGCTAACTCTTTGCACTCTTTGCATAAAGGGTTAGGCACCCATAGGGGTGAAGAGCTAGCTTTCACCCCTCTACTCTGTACTTGGACATTTAGGACTAGATCCTTTGTTGTACAGTGCGGAGCCTCTCCATAACCCCATGCTCCAAGCGACCAGGCAATTCTTGTCTGTCCTCCGTAAATGGGTAATGCCTTCTTCCCAATTACAGTCGTGCATGCGCATTCAGACGGGACAAGAGCGAAGAATGTAAAGCTGGCCCTATGTGCATAACCAACATGAAGCTGAAGACAAAAACAAACAAACAAGCATTCAAGGGGCTCAAAATTGCGGGCTAGGCTTAAGGCCTGGGCACAAGTGCGGGCTAGGCTTAAGGCCGGGGCACAAGTGCGGGCTAGGCTTAAGGCCGGGGCACAAGTGCGGGCTAGGCTTAAGGCCGGGGCACAAGTGCGGGCTAGGCTTAAGGCCGGGGCACAAGTGCGGGCTAGGCTTAAGGCCGGGGCAGAAGTTCGGGCTAGGCTTAAGGCCGGGGCACAAGTGCGGGCTAGGCTTAAGGCCTGGGCACAAGTGCGGGCTAGGCTTAAGGCCGGGGCACAAGTGCGGGCTAGGCCTAAGGCCTGGGCACAAGTGCGGGCTAGGCTTAAGGCCTGGGCACAAGTGCGGGCTAGGCTTAAGGCCTGGGCACAAGTGCGGGCTAGGCTTAAGGCCGGGGCACAAGTGCGGGCTAGGCTTAAGGCCGGGACACAAGTGCGGGCAAGGCTTAAGGCCGGGGCACAAGTGCGGGCTAGGTTTAAGGCCGGGGCACAAGTTCGGGCTAGGCTTAAGGCCTGGGCACAAGTGCAGTGCGGGCTAGGCTTAAGGCCTGGGCACAAGTGCAGAGCTGGCTAGAATCAAGGCAGGGGGCACAAATGCTGGCTAGGCTTAAGGCATGGGCACAAGTGCCAGCTAGGCTTAAGGCCTGGGCACAAGTGCAGGCTAGGCTTAAGGCCTGAGCAAAAGTGCAGGCTAGGCTTAAGGCCGGGGCACAGGTGCAGGCTAGGCTTAAGGCCGGGGCACAGGTGCGGGCTAGGCTTAAGGCCGGGGCACAAGTGCGGGCTAGGTTTAAGGCCGGGGCACAAGTGCGGGCTAGGCTTAAGGCCGGGGCACAAGTGCGGGCTAGGCTTAAGGCCGGGGCACAAGTGCGGGCTAGGCTTAAGGCCGGGGCACAAGTGCGGGCTAGGCTTAAGGCCTGGGCACAAGTGCAGTGCGGGCTAGGCTTAAGGCCTGGGCACAAGTGCAGTGCTGGCTAGGATCAAGGCAGGGGGCACAAATGCTGGCTAGGCTTAAGGCATGGGCACAAGTGCCAGCTAGGCTTAAGGCCTGGGCACAAGTGCAGGCTAGTCTTAAGGCCTGAGCAAAAGTGCAGGCTAGGCTTAAGGCCGGGGCACAGGTGCAGGCTAGGCTTAAGGCCGGGGCACAGGTGCGGGCTAGGCTTAAGGCCGGGGCACAGGTGCGGGCTAGGCTTAAGGCCGGGGCACAAGTGCAGTGCGGGCTAGGCTTAAGGCCGGGGCACAAGTGCAGTGCGGGCTAGGCTTAAGGCCGGGGCACAAGTGCGGGCTAGGCTTATGGCCGGGGCACAAGTGCGGGCTAGGCTTAAGGCCGGGACACAAGTGCGGGCTAGGCTTAAGGCCGGGGCACAAGTGCGGGCTAGGCTTATGGCCTGGGCACAAGTGCAGTGCGGGCTAGGCTTAAGGCCTGGGTGCAAGTGCAGTGCTTGCTAGGATCAAGGCAGGGGGCACAAATGCTGGCTAGGCTTAAGGCATGGGCACAAGTGCCAGCTAGGCTTAAGGCCTGGGCACAAGTGCAGGCTAGGCTTAAGGCCTGAGCAAAAGTGCAGGCTAGGCTTAAGGCCGGGGCACAGGTGCAGGCTAGGCTTAAGGCCGGGGCACAGGTGCGGGCTAGGCTTAAGGCCGGGGCACAGGTGCGGGCTAGGCATAAGACAGCGGCACAAGTGCGGGCTAAACATAAGGCAGGGGCACAAGTGCAGGCTAGGCTTTAGGCCTGGGCACAAGTGCGGGCTAGGCTTAAGGCCAGGGCACAGGTGCGGGCTAGGCTTAAGGCCGGGGCACAGGTGCGGGCTAGGCTTAAGGCCAGGGCACAGGTGCGGGCTAGGCTTAAGGCCGGGGCACAGGTGCGGGCTAGGCTTAAGGCCTGGGCACAAGTGCAGGCTAGGCTTAAGGCCTGAGCAAAAGCGCAGGCTAGGCTTAAGGCCGGGGCACAGGTGCAGGCTAGGCTTAAGGCCGGGGCACAGGAGCGGGCTAGGCTTAAGGCCAGGGCACAAGTGCGGGCTAGGCTTAAGGCCGGGGCACAAGTGCGGGCTAGGCTTAAGGCCGGGGCACAAGTGTGGGCTAGGCAGAAGGCAGCGGCACAAGTGCTGGTTAGGCATAAGGCAAGGGCACAAGTGCGGGCTAGGCATAAGGCAGGGGCACAAGTGCGGGCTAGGCATAAGGCAGGGGCACAAGTGCGGGCTAGGCATAAGGCAGGGACACAAGTGCGGGCTAAACATAAGGCAGGGGCACAAGTGCAGGCTAGGCTTTAGGCCTGGGCACAAGTGCGGGCTAGGCTTAAGGCCTGGGCACAAGTGCGAGCTAGGCTTAAGGCCTGAGAAAAAGTGCGGGCTAGGCTTAAGGCCTGGGCACAAGTGCGGGCTAGGCTTAAGGCTGGGGCACAAGTGCGGGCTAGGCTTAAGGCCGGGGCACAAGTGCAGGCTAGGCTTTAGGCCTGGGCACAAGTGCGGGCTAGGCTTAAGGCCTGGGCACAAGTGCGAGCTAGGCTTAAGGCCTGAGAAAAAGTGCGGGCTAGGCTTAAGGCCGGGGCACAAGTGCGGGCTAGGCTTAAGGCTGGGGCACAAGTGCGGGCTAGGCTTAAGGCCGGGGCACAAGTGCGGGCTAGGCTTAAGGCCGGGGCACAAGTGCGGGCTAGGCTTAAGGCCGGGGCACAAGTGCGGGCTAGGCTTAAGGCCGGGGCACAAGTGCGGGCTAGGCTTAAGGCCGGGGCACAAGTGCGGGCTAGGCTTAAGGCCGGGGCACAAGTGCGGGCTAGGCTTAAGGCCTGGGCACAAGTGCGGGCTAGGCTTAAGTCCGGGGCACAAGTGCGGGCTAGGCCTAAGGCCTGGGCACAAGTGCGGGCTAGGCTTAAGGCCTGGGCACAAGTGCGGGCTAGGCTTAAGGTCTGGGCACAAGTGCGGGCTAGGCTTAAGGCCGGGGCACAAGTGCGGGCTAGGCTTAAGGCCGGGACACAAGTGCGGGCTAGGCTTAAGGCCGGGGCACAAATGCGGGCTAGGTTTAAGGCCGGGGCACAAGTGCGGGCTAGGCTTAAGGCCGGGGCACAAGTGCGGGCTAGGCTTAAGGCCGGGGCACAAGTGCGGGCTAGGCTTAAGGCCGGGGCACAAGTGCGGGCTAGGCTTAAGGCCTGGGCACAAGTGCAGTGCGGGCTAGGCTTAAGGCCTGGGCACAAGTGCAGTGCTGGCTAGGATCAAGGCAGGGGGCACAAATGCTGGCTAGGCTTAAGGCATGGGCACAAGTGCCAGCTAGGCTTAAGGCCTGAGCAAGAGTGCAGGCTAGGCTTAAGGCCGGGGCACAGGTGCAGGCTAGGCTTAAGGCCGGGGCACAGGTGCGGGCTAGGCTTATGGCCGGGGCACAGGTGCGGGCTAGGCTTAAGGCCAGGGCACAAGTGCGGGCTAGGCTTAAGGCCGGGGCACAAGTGCGGGCTAGGCTTAAGGCCGGGGCACAAGTGCGGGCTAGGCTTAAGGCCGGGGCACAAGTGCAGTGCGGGCTAGGCTTAAGGCCTGGGCGCAAGTGCAGTGCTGGCTAGGATCAAGGCAGGGGGCACAAATGCTGGCTAGGCTTAAGGCATGGGCACAAGTGCCAGCTAGGCTTAAGGCCTGGGCACAAGTGCAGGCTAGGCTTAAGGCCTGAGCAAAAGTGCAGGCAGGGCTTAAGGCCGGGGCACAGGTGCAGGCTAGGCTTAAGGCCGGGGCACAGGTGCGGGCTAGGCTTAAGGCCGGGGCACAGGTGCGGGCTAGGCTTAAGGCCGGGGCACAAGTGTTGTGAATTCTGTGGCTGAGTTCACTTCTGTGGTCACAAGTGGTATTGCAGTCTCTGGGCTTCCTCCCTCAGGTGTTTTGGTGAGCTCGTTGGCTGCCTTGCTATTTAGCTCCACCTGAGTCTGTCTTCCTTGCTCCTTGTCAATGTTCCAGTGTTGGATCTGAGCTACTGCATCTTTCCTTGGGCCTGCTGCTCTGCTAGATAAGTGCTTCTAGTTTGTTTTCTGTTTTTTCTGTCCAGCTTGTTATTATCTTTTGCTGGAAGCTCTGAGAAGCAAAGGGGTGCACCGCCGTGCTGTTAGTTCGGCACGGTGGGTCTTTTTGCCCCTTTGCGTGGTTTTCGTTTTAGGGTTTTTTGTAGACTGCATAGTTCTCTTTGCTATCCTCGCTCTGTCTAGAATATCGGGCCTCACTTTGCTGAATCTATTTCATTCCTACGTTTGTCTTTTCATCTTGCTAACAGTCATTATATGTGGGGGCTGCCTATTCCTTTGGGGTATTTCTCTGAGGTAAGTCAGGCTTGTATTTCTATCTTCAGGCTAGTCAGCTCCTCAGGCAGTGCCGAGTTGCATAGGTAGTTGATAGGCGCAATCCACTGCTGCTTCCAGTTGTGTGAGGATAGATCAGGTACTGCAGTCTACAGAGATTCCACGTCTCAGAGCTCGTCCTATTGTTTTGGGTTATTGCCAGATCTCTGTATGTGCGCTGATTACTGCACGCTGTGTTGCCTGATTGCCAGCCATAACACACAAGTGCAGTGCGGGCTAGGCTTAAGGCCGGGGCACAAGTGCAGTGCGGGCTAGGCTTAAGGCCGGGGCACAAGTGCGGGCTAGGCTTAAGGCCGAGACACAAGTGCGGGCTAGGCTTAAGGCCGGGGCACAAGTGCGGGCTAGGTTTAAGGCCGGGGCACAAGTGCGGGCTAGGCTTAAGGCCGGGGCACAAGTGCGGGCTAGGCTTAAGGCCGGGGCACAAGTGCGGGCTAGGCTTAAGGCCGGGGCACAAGTGCGGGCTAGGCTTAAGGCCTGGGCACAAGTGCAGTGCGGGCTAGGCTTAAGGCCTGGGCACAAGTGCAGTGCTGGCTAGGATCAAGGCAGGGGGCACAAATGCTGGCTAGGCTTAAGGCATGGGCACAAGTGCCAGCTAGGCTTAAGGCCTGAGCAAGAGTGCAGGCTAGGCTTAAGGCCGGGGCACAGGTGCAGGCTAGGCTTAAGGCCGGGGCACAGGTGCGGGCTAGGCTTATGGCCGGGGCACAGGTGCGGGCTAGGCTTAAGGCCGGGGCACAAGTGCGGGCTAGGTTTAAGGCCGGGGCACAAGTGCGGGCTAGGCTTAAGGCCGGGGCACAAGTGCGGGCTAGGCTTAAGGCCGGGGCACAAGTGCGGGCTAGGCTTAAGGCCGGGGCACAAGTGCGGGCTAGGCTTAAGGCCTGGGCACAAGTGCAGTGCGGGCTAGGCTTAAGGCCTGGGCACAAGTGCAGTGCTGGCTAGGATCAAGGCAGGGGGCACAAATGCTGGCTAGGCTTAAGGCATGGGCACAAGTGCCAGCTAGGCTTAAGGCCTGAGCAAGAGTGCAGGCTAGGCTTAAGGCCGGGGCACAGGTGCAGGCTAGGCTTAAGGCCGGGGCACAGGTGCGGGCTAGGCTTATGGCCGGGGCACAGGTGCGGGCTAGGCATAAGGCCGGGGCACAAGTGCGGGCTAGGCTTAAGGCCGGGGCACAAGTGCAGTGCGGGCTAGGCTTAAGGCCTGGGCGCAAGTGCAGTGCTGGCTAGGATCAAGGCAGGGGGCACAAATGCTGGCTAGGCTTAAGGCATGGGCACAAGTGCCAGCTAGGCTTAAGGCCTGGGCACAAGTGCAGGCTAGGCTTAAGGCCTGAGCAAAAGTGCAGGCAGGGCTTAAGGCCGGGGCACAGGTGCAGGCTAGGCTTAAGGCCGGGGCACAGGTGCGGGCTAGGCTTAAGGCCGGGGCACAGGTGCGGGCTAGGCTTAAGGCCGGGGCACAAGTGCAGTGCGGGCTAGGCTTAAGGCCGGGGCACAAGTGCAGTGCGGGCTAGGCTTAAGGCCGGGGCACAAGTGCGGGCTAGGCTTAAGGCCGGGGCACAAGTGCGGGCTAGGCTTAAGGCCGGGGCACAAGTGCAGGCTAGGCTTAAGGCCGGGGCACAAGTGCGGGCTAGGCTTAAGGCCTGGGCACAAGTGCAGTGCGGGCTAGGCTTAAGGCCTGGGCGCAAGTGCAGTGCTGGCTAGGATCAAGGCAGGGGGCACAAATGCTGGCTAGGCTTAAGGCATGGGCACAAGTGCCAGCTAGGCTTAAGGCCTGGGCACAAGTGCAGGCTAGGCTTAAGGCCTGAGCAAAAGTGCAGGCTAGGCTTAAGGCCGGGGCACAGGTGCAGGCTAGGCTTAAGGCCGGGGCACAGGTGCGGGCTAGGCTTAAGGCCGGGGCACAGGTGCGGGCTAGGCTTAAGGCCGGGGCTCAAGTGCGGGCAAGGCTTAAGGCCGGGGCACAAGTGCGGGCTAGGCTTAAGGCCGGGGCACAAGTGCGGGCTAGGCATAAGGCAGCGGCACAAGTGCTGGTTAGGTATAAGGCAAGGGCACAAGTGCGGGCTAGGCGTAAGGCAGGGGCACAAGTGCGGGCTAGGCGTAAGGCAGGGGCACAAGTGCGGGCTAGGCATAAGGCAGGGGCACAAGTGCGGGCTAGGCATAAGGCAGGGGCACAAGTGCGGGCTAGGCATAAGGCAGCGGCACAAGTGCGGGCTAAACATAAGGCAGGGGCACAAGTGCAGGCTAGGCTTTAGGCCTGGGCACAATTGCGGGCTAGGCTTAAGGCCGGGGCACAAGTGTGGGCTAGGCTTAAGGCCGGGGCACAAGTGCGGGCTAGGCTTAAGGCCTGGGTAAAAGTTCGGGCTAGGCTTAAGGCCTGGGCACAAGTGCGGGCTAGGCTTAAGGCCTGGGCACAAGTGCGGGCTAGGCTTAAGGCCTGGGCACAAGTGCAGTGCGGGCTAGGCTTAAGGCCTGGGCACAAGTGCAGTGCTGGCTAGGATCAAGGCAGGGGGCACAAATGCTGGCTAGGCTTAAGGCATGGGCACAAGTGCCAGCTAGGCTTAAGGCCTGGGCACAAGTGCAGGCTAGGCTTAAGGCCTGAGCAAAAGTGCAGGCTAGGCATAAGGCCTGGGCACAAGTGCGGGCTAGGCTTAAGGCATGGGCACAAGTGCAGTGCTGGCTAGGCTTAAGGCCTGGGCACAAGTGCAGTGCTGGCTAGGATCAAGGCAGGGGCACAAGGGCGGGCCTGGCTTAAGGCAGGGGCACAAGGGCGGGCTTGGCTTAAGGCCAGGGCACAAGTGCAGTGCTGGCTAGGATCAAGGCAGGGGGCACAAGTGCTGGCTAGGCTTAAGGCATGGGCACAAGTGCTGGCTAGGCTTAAGGCATGGGCACAAGTGCTGGCTAGGCTTAAGGCATACAGCTAACTCTTTGCACTCTTTGCATAAAGGGTTAGGCACCCATAGGGGTGAAGAGCTAGCTTTCACCCCTCTACTCTGTACTTGGACATTTAGGACTAGATCCTTTGTTGTACAGTGCGGAGCCTCTCCATAACCCCATGCTCCAAGCGACCAGGCAATTCTTGTCTGTCCTCCGTAAATGGGTAATGCCTTCTTCCCAATTACAGTCGTGCATGCGCATTCAGACGGGACAAGAGCGAAGAATGTAAAGCTGGCCCTATGTGCATAACCAACATGAAGCTGAAGACAAAAACAAACAAACAAGCATTCAAGGGGCTCAAAATTGCGGGCTAGGCTTAAGGCCTGGGCACAAGTGCGGGCTAGGCTTAAGGCCGGGGCACAAGTGCGGGCTAGGCTTAAGTCCGGGGCACAAGTGCGGGCTAGGCTTAAGGCCGGGGCACAAGTGCGGGCTAGGCTTAAGGCCGGGGCACAAGTGCGGGCTAGGCTTAAGGCCGGGGCAGAAGTGCGGGCTAGGCTTAAGGCCGGGGCACAAGTGCGGGCTAGGCTTAAGGCCTGGGCACAAGTGCGGGCTAGGCTTAAGGCCGGGGCACAAGTGCGGGCTAGGCCTAAGGCCTGGGCACAAGTGCGGGCTAGGCTTAAGGCCTGGGCACAAGTGCGGGCTAGGCTTAAGGCCTGGGCACAAGTGCGGGCTAGGCTTAAGGCCGGGGCACAAGTGCGGGCTAGGCTTAAGGCCGGGACACAAGTGCGGGCAAGGCTTAAGGCCGGGGCACAAGTGCGGGCTAGGTTTAAGGCCGGGGCACAAGTGCGGGCTAGGCTTAAGGCCGGGGCACAAGTGCGGGCTAGGCTTAAGGCCGGGGCACAAGTGCGGGCTAGGCTTAAGGCCGGGGCACAAGTTCGGGCTAGGCTTAAGGCCTGGGCACAAGTGCAGTGCGGGCTAGGCTTAAGGCCTGGGCACAAGTGCAGAGCTGGCAAGAATCAAGGCAGGGGGCACAAATGCTGGCTAGGCTTAAGGCATGGGCACAAGTGCCAGCTAGGCTTAAGGCCTGGGCACAAGTGCAGGCTAGGCTTAAGGCCTGAGCAAAAGTGCAGGCTAGGCTTAAGGCCGGGGCACAGGTGCAGGCTAGGCTTAAGGCCGGGGCACAGGTGCGGGCTAGGCTTAAGGCCGGGGCACAAGTGCGGGCTAGGTTTAAGGCCGGGGCACAAGTGCGGGCTAGGCTTAAGGCCGGGGCACAAGTGCGGGCTAGGCTTAAGGCCGGGGCACAAGTGCGGGCTAGGCTTAAGGCCGGGGCACAAGTGCGGGCTAGGCTTAAGGCCTGGGCACAAGTGCAGTGCGGGCTAGGCTTAAGGCCTGGGCACAAGTGCAGTGCTGGCTAGGATCAAGGCAGGGGGCACAAATGCTGGCTAGGCTTAAGGCATGGGCACAAGTGCCAGCTAGGCTTAAGGCCTGGGCACAAGTGCAGGCTAGGCTTAAGGCCTGAGCAAAAGTGCAGGCTAGGCTTAAGGCCGGGGCACAGGTGCAGGCTAGGCTTAAGGCCGGGGCACAGGTGCGGGCTAGGCTTAAGGCCGGGGCACAGGTGCGGGCTAGGCTTAAGGCCGGGGCACAAGTGCAGTGCGGGCTAGGCTTAAGGCCGGGGCACAAGTGCAGTGCGGGCTAGGCTTAAGGCCGGGGCACAAGTGCGGGCTAGGCTTAAGGCCGGGGCACAAGTGCGGGCTAGGCTTAAGGCCGGGACACAAGTGCGGGCTAGGCTTAAGGCCGGGGCACAAGTGCGGGCTAGGCTTATGGCCTGGGCACAAGTGCAGTGCGGGCTAGGCTTAAGGCCTGGGTGCAAGTGCAGTGCTGGCTAGGATCAAGGCAGGGGGCACAAATGCTGGCTAGGCTTAAGGCATGGGCACAAGTGCCAGCTAGGCTTAAGGCCTGGGCACAAGTGCAGGCTAGGCTTAAGGCCTGAGCAAAAGTGCAGGCTAGGCTTAAGGCCGGGGCACAGGTGCGGGCTAGGCATAAGGCAGCGGCACAAGTGCGGGCTAAACATAAGGCAGGGGCACAAGTGCAGGCTAGGCTTTAGGCCGGGGCACAAGTGCGGGCTAGGCTTAAGGCCAGGGCACAGGTGCGGGCTAGGCTTAAGGCCGGGGCACAGGTGCGGGCTAGGCTTAAGGCCAGGGCACAGGTGCGGGCTAGGCTTAAGGCCGGGGCACAGGTGCGGGCTAGGCTTAAGGCCTGGGCACAAGTGCAGGCTAGGCTTAAGGCCTGAGCAAAAGTGCAGGCTAGGCTTAAGGCCGGGGCACAGCTGCAGGCTAGGCTTAAGGCCGGGGCACAGGTGCGGGCTAGGCTTAAGGCCAGGGCACAAGTGCGGGCTAGGCTTAAGGCCGGGGCACAAGTGCGGGCTAGGCTTAAGGCCGGGGCACAAGTGCGGGCTAGGCATAAGGCAGCGGCACAAGTGCTGGTTAGGCATAAGGCAAGGGCACAAGTGCGGGCTAGGCATAAGGCAGGGGCACAAGTGCGGGCTAGGCATAAGGCAGGGGCACAAGTGCGGGCTAGGCATAAGGCAGGGACACAAGTGCGGGCTAAACATAAGGCAGGGGCACAAGTGCAGGCTAGGCTTTAGGCCTGGGCACAAGTGCGGGCTAGGCTTAAGGCCTGGGCACAAGTGCGAGCTAGGCTTAAGGCCTGAGAAAAAGTGCGGGCTAGGCTTAAGGCCTGGGCACAAGTGCGGGCTAGGCTTAAGGCCGGGGCACAAGTGCGGGCTAGGCTTAAGGCTGGGGCACAAGTGCGGGCTAGGCTTAAGGCCGGGGCACAAGTGCGGGCTAGGCTTAAGGCCGGGGCACAAGTGCGGGCTAGGCTTAAGGCCGGGGCACAAGTGCGCGCTAGGCTTAAGGCCGGGGCACAAGTGCGGGCTAGGCTTAAGGCCTGGGCACAAGTGCGGGCTAGGCTTAAGTCCGGGGCACAAGTGCGGGCTAGGCCTAAGGCCTGGGCACAAGTGCGGGCTAGGCTTAAGGCCTGGGCACAAGTGCGGGCTAGGCTTAAGGCCTGGGCACAAGTGCGGGCTAGGCTTAAGGCCGGGGCACAAGTGCGGGCTAGGCTTAAGGCCGGGACACAAGTGCGGGCTAGGCTTAAGGCCGGGGCACAAGTGCGGGCTAGGTTTAAGGCCGGGGCACAAGTGCGGGCTAGGCTTAAGGCCGGGGCACAAGTGCGGGCTAGGCTTAAGGCCGGGGCACAAGTGCGGGCTAGGCTTAAGGCCGGGGCACAAGTGCGGGCTAGGCTTAAGGCCTGGGCACAAGTGCAGTGCGGGCTAGGCTTAAGGCCTGGGCACAAGTGCAGTGCTGGCTAGGATCAAGGCAGGGGGCACAAATGCTGGCTAGGCTTAAGGCATGGGCACAAGTGCCAGCTAGGCTTAAGGCCTGAGCAAGAGTGCAGGCTAGGCTTAAGGCCGGGGCACAGGTGCAGGCTAGGCTTAAGGCCGGGGCACAGGTGCGGGCTAGGCTTATGGCCGGGGCACAGGTGCGGGCTAGGCTTAAGGCCAGGGCACAAGTGCGGGCTAGGCTTAAGGCCGGGGCACAAGTGCGGGCTAGGCTTAAGGCCGGGGCACAAGTGCGGGCTAGGCTTAAGGCCGGGGCACAAGTGCAGTGCGGGCTAGGCTTAAGGCCTGGGCGCAAGTGCAGTGCTGGCTAGGATCAAGGCAGGGGGCACAAATGCTGGCTAGGCTTAAGGCATGGGCACAAGTGCCAGCTAGGCTTAAGGCCTGGGCACAAGTGCAGGCTAGGCTTAAGGCCTGAGCAAAAGTGCAGGCAGGGCTTAAGGCCGGGGCACAGGTGCAGGCTAGGCTTAAGGCCGGGGCACAGGTGCGGGCTAGGCTTAAGGCCGGGGCACAAGTGCAGTGCGGGCTAGGCTTAAGGCCGGGGCACAAGTGCAGTGCGGGCTAGGCTTAAGGCCGGGGCACAAGTGCGGGCTAGGCTTAAGGCCGGGGCACAAGTGCGGGCTAGGCTTAAGGCAGGGGCACAAGTGCAGGCTAGGCTTAAGGCCGGGGCACAAGTGCGGGCTAGGCTTAAGGCCTGGGCACAAGTGCAGTGCGGGCTAGGCTTAAGGCCTGGGCGCAAGTGCAGTGCTGGCTAGGATCAAGGCAGGGGGCACAAATGCTGGCTAGGCTTAAGGCATGGGCACAAGTGCCAGCTAGGCTTAAGGCCTGGGCACAAGTGCAGGCTAGGCTTAAGGCCTGAGCAAAAGTGCAGGCTAGGCTTAAGGCCGGGGCACAGGTGCAGGCTAGGCTTAAGGCCGGGGCACAGGTGCGGGCTAGGCTTAAGGCCGGGGCACAGGTGCGGGCTAGGCTTAAGGCCGGGGCTCAAGTGCGGGCAAGGCTTAAGGCCGGGGCACAAGTGCGGGCTAGGCTTAAGGCCGGGGCACAAGTGCGGGCTAGGCATAAGGCAGCGGCACAAGTGCTGGTTAGGTATAAGGCAAGGGCACAAGTGCGGGCTAGGCGTAAGGCAGGGGCACAAGTGCGGGCTAGGCGTAAGGCAGGGGCACAAGTGCGGGCTAGGCATAAGGCAGGGGCACAAGTGCGGGCTAGGCATAAGGCAGGGGCACAAGTGCGGGCTAGGCATAAGGCAGCGGCACAAGTGCGGGCTAAACATAAGGCAGGGGCACAAGTGCAGGCTAGGCTTTAGGCCTGGGCACAATTGCGGGCTAGGCTTAAGGCCGGGGCACAAGTGTGGGCTAGGCTTAAGGCCGGGGCACAAGTGCGGGCTAGGCTTAAGGCCTGGGCAAAAGTTCGGGCTAGGCTTAAGGCCTGGGCACAAGTGCGGGCTAGGCTTAAGGCCTGGGCACAAGTGCGGGCTAGGCTTAAGGCCTGGGCACAAGTGCAGTGCGGGCTAGGCTTAAGGCCTGGGCACAAGTGCAGTGCTGGCTAGGATCAAGGCAGGGGGCACAAGTGCGGGCTAGGCTTAAGGCCGGGGCACAAGTGCGGGCTAGGCTTAAGGCCGGGGCACAAGTGCAGTGCGGGCTAGGCTTAAGGCCTGGGCGCAAGTGCAGTGCTGGCTAGGATCAAGGCAGGGGGCACAAATGCTGGCTAGGCTTAAGGCATGGGCACAAGTGCCAGCTAGGCTTAAGGCCTGGGCACAAGTGCAGGCTAGGCTTAAGGCCTGAGCAAAAGTGCAGGCAGGGCTTAAGGCCGGGGCACAGGTGCAGGCTAGGCTTAAGGCCGGGGCACAGGTGCGGGCTAGGCTTAAGGCCGGGGCACAAGTGCAGTGCGGGCTAGGCTTAAGGCCGGGGCACAAGTGCAGTGCGGGCTAGGCTTAAGGCCGGGGCACAAGTGCGGGCTAGGCTTAAGGCCGGGGCACAAGTGCGGGCTAGGCTTAAGGCCGGGGCACAAGTGCAGGCTAGGCTTAAGGCCGGGGCACAAGTGCGGGCTAGGCTTAAGGCCTGGGCACAAGTGCAGTGCGGGCTAGGCTTAAGGCCTGGGCGCAAGTGCAGTGCTGGCTAGGATCAAGGCAGGGGGCACAAATGCTGGCTAGGCTTAAGGCATGGGCACAAGTGCCAGCTAGGCTTAAGGCCTGGGCACAAGTGCAGGCTAGGCTTAAGGCCTGAGCAAAAGTGCAGGCTAGGCTTAAGGCCGGGGCACAGGTGCAGGCTAGGCTTAAGGCCGGGGCACAGGTGCGGGCTAGGCTTAAGGCCGGGGCACAGGTGCGGGCTAGGCTTAAGGCCGGGGCTCAAGTGCGGGCAAGGCTTAAGGCCGGGGCACAAGTGCGGGCTAGGCTTAAGGCCGGGGCACAAGTGCGGGCTAGGCATAAGGCAGCGGCACAAGTGCTGGTTAGGTATAAGGCAAGGGCACAAGTGCGGGCTAGGCGTAAGGCAGGGGCACAAGTGCGGGCTAGGCGTAAGGCAGGGGCACAAGTGCGGGCTAGGCATAAGGCAGGGGCACAAGTGCGGGCTAGGCATAAGGCAGGGGCACAAGTGCGGGCTAGGCATAAGGCAGCGGCACAAGTGCGGGCTAAACATAAGGCAGGGGCACAAGTGCAGGCTAGGCTTTAGGCCTGGGCACAATTGCGGGCTAGGCTTAAGGCCGGGGCACAAGTGTGGGCTAGGCTTAAGGCCGGGGCACAAGTGCGGGCTAGGCTTAAGGCCTGGGCAAAAGTTCGGGCTAGGCTTAAGGCCTGGGCACAAGTGCGGGCTAGGCTTAAGGCCTGGGCACAAGTGCGGGCTAGGCTTAAGGCCTGGGCACAAGTGCAGTGCGGGCTAGGCTTAAGGCCTGGGCACAAGTGCAGTGCTGGCTAGGATCAAGGCAGGGGGCACAAATGCTGGCTAGGCTTAAGGCATGGGCACAAGTGCCAGCTAGGCTTAAGGCCTGGGCACAAGTGCAGGCTAGGCTTAAGGCCTGAGCAAAAGTGCAGGCTAGGCATAAGGCCTGGGCACAAGTGCGGGCTAGGCTTAAGGCATGGGCACAAGTGCAGTGCTGGCTAGGCTTAAGGCCTGGGCACAAGTGCAGTGCTGGCAAGGATCAAGGCAGGGGCACAAGGGCGGGCCTGGCTTAAGGCAGGGGCACAAGGGCGGGCTTGGCTTAAGGCCAGGGCACAAGTGCGGGCTAGGCCTAAGGCCTGGGCACAAGTGCAGGCTTGGCTTAAGGCCTGGGCAAAAGTGCAGGCAGGGCTTAAGGCCGGGGCACAGGTGCAGGCTAGGCTTAAGGCCGGGGCACAGGTGCGGGCTAGGCTTAAGGCCTGAGCAAAAGTGCAGGCAGGGCTTAAGGCCGGGGCACAGGTGCAGGCTAGGCTTAAGGCCGGGGCACAGGTGCGGGCTAGGCTTAAGGCCGGGGCACAAGTGCAGTGCGGGCTAGGCTTAAGGCCGGGGCACAAGTGCAGTGCGGGCTAGGCTTAAGGCCGGGGCACAAGTGTGGGCTAGGCTTAAGGCCGGGGCACAAGTGCGGGCTAGGCTTAAGGCCTGGGCAAAAGTTCGGGCTAGGCTTAAGGCCTGGGCACAAGTGCGGGCTAGGCTTAAGGCCTGGGCACAAGTGCGGGCTAGGCTTAAGGCCTGGGCACAAGTGCAGTGCGGGCTAGGCTTAAGGCCTGGGCACAAGTGCAGTGCTGGCTAGGATCAAGGCAGGGGGCACAAATGCTGGCTAGGCTTAAGGCATGGGCACAAGTGCCAGCTAGGCTTAAGGCCTGGGCACAAGTGCAGGCTAGGCTTAAGGCCTGAGCAAAAGTGCAGGCTAGGCATAAGGCCTGGGCACAAGTGCGGGCTAGGCTTAAGGCATGGGCACAAGTGCAGTGCTGGCTAGGCTTAAGGCCTGGGCACAAGTGCAGTGCTGGCTAGGATCAAGGCAGGGGCACAAGGGCGGGCCTGGCTTAAGGCAGGGGCACAAGGGCGGGCTTGGCTTAAGGCCAGGGCACAAGTGCGGGCTAGGCCTAAGGCCTGGGCACAAGTGCAGGCTTGGCTTAAGGCCTGGGCACAAGTGCGGGCTAGGCTTAAGGCCTGGGCACAAGTGTGGGCTAGGCTTAAGGCCGGGGCACAAGTGCGGGCTAGGCTTAAGGCCTGGGCACAAGTGCAGTGCTGGCTAGGATCAAGGCAGGGGGCACAAGTGCTGGCTAGGCTTAAGGCATGGGCACAAGTGCTGGCTAGGCTTAAGGCATGGGCACAAGTGCTGGCTAGGCTTAAGGCATACAGCTAACTCTTTGCACTCTTTGCATAAAGGGTTAGGCACCCATAGGGGTGAAGAGCTAGCTTTCACCCCTCTACTCTGTACTTTGACATTTAGGACTAGATCCTTTGTTGTACAGTGCGGAGCCTCTCCATAACCCCATGCTCCAAGCGACCAGGCAATTCTTGTCTGTCCTCCGTAAATGGGTAATGCCTTCTTCCCAATTACAGTCGTGCATGCGCATTCAGACGGGACAAGAGCGAAGAATGTAAAGCTGGCCCTATGTTCATAACCAACATGAAGCTGAAAACAAAAACAAACAAACAAGCATTCAAGGGGCTCAAAAGTGCGGGCTAGGCTTAAGGCCTGGGCACAAGTGCGGGCTAGGCTTAAGGCCGGGGCACAAGTGCGGGCTAGGCTTAAGGCCGGGGCACAAGTGCGGGCTAGGCTTAAGGCCGGGGCACAAGTGCGGGCTAGGCTTAAGGCCGGGGCACAAGTGCGGGCTAGGCTTAAGGCCGGGGCAGAAGTGCGGGCTAGGCTTAAGGCCGGGGCACAAGTGCGGGCTAGGCTTAAGGCCTGGACACAAGTGCGGGCTAGGCTTAAGGCCGGGGCACAAGTGCGGGCTAGGCCTAAGGCCTGGGCACAAGTGCGGGCTAGGCTTAAGGCCTGGGCACAAGTGCGGGCTAGGCTTAAGGCCTGGGCACAAGTGCGGGCTAGGCTTAAGGCCGGGGCACAAGTGCGGGCTAGGCTTAAGGCCGGGACACAAGTGCGGGCAAGGCTTAAGGCCGAGGCACAAGTGCGGGCTAGGTTTAAGGCCGGGGCACAAGTGCGGGCTAGGCTTAAGGCCGGGGCACAAGTGCGGGCTAGGCTTAAGGCCGGGGCACAAGTTCGGGCTAGGCTTAAGGCCTGGGCACAAGTGCAGTGCGGGCTAGGCTTAAGGCCTGGGCACAAGTGCAGAGCTGGCTAGAATCAAGGCAGGGGGCACAAATGCTGGCTAGGCTTAAGGCATGGGCACAAGTGCCAGCTAGGCTTAAGGCCTGGGCACAAGTGCAGGCTAGGCTTAAGGCCTGAGCAAACGTGCAGGCTAGGCTTAAAGCCGGGGCACAGGTGCAGGCTAGGCTTAAGGCCGGGGCACAGGTGCGGGCTAGGCTTAAGGCCGGGGCACAAGTGCGGGCTAGGTTTAAGGCCGGGGCACAAGTGCGGGCTAGGCTTAAGGCCGGGGCACAAGTGCGGGCTAGGCTTAAGGCCGGGGCACAAGTGCGGGCTAGGCTTAAGGCCGGGGCACAAGTGCGGGCTAGGCTTAAGGCCTGGGCACAAGTGCAGTGCGGGCTAGGCTTAAGGCCTGGGCACAAGTGCAGTGCTGGCTAGGATCAAGGCAGGGGGCACAAATGCTGGCTAGGCTTAAGGCATGGGCACAAGTGCCAGCTAGGCTTAAGGCCTGGGCACAAGTGCAGGCTAGGCTTAAGGCCTGAGCAAAAGTGCAGGCTAGGCTTAAGGCCGGGGCACAGGTGCAGGCTAGGCTTAAGGCCGGGGCACAGGTGCGGGCTAGGCTTAAGGCCGGGGCACAGGTGCGGGCTAGGCTTAAGGCCGGGGCACAAGTGCAGTGTGGGCTAGGCTTAAGGCCGGGGCACAAGTGCAGTGCGGGCTAGGCTTAAGGCCAGGGAACAAGTGCGGGCTAGGCTTAAGGCCGGGGCACAAGTGCGGGCTAGGCTTAAGGCCGGGGCACAAGTGCGGGCTAGGCTTAAGGCCGGGGCACAAGTGCGGGCTAGGCTTATGGCCTGGGCACAAGTGCAGTGCGGGCTAGGCTTAAGGCCTGGGTGCAAGTGCAGTGCTGGCTACGATCAAGGCAGGGGGCACAAATGCTGGCTAGGCTTAAGGCATGGGCACAAGTGCCAGCTAGGCTTAAGGCCTGGGCACAAGTGCAGGCTAGGCTTAAGGCCTGAGCAAAAGTGCAGGCAAGGCTTAAGGCCGGGGCACAGGTGCAGGCTAGGCTTAAGGCCGGGGCACAGGTGCGGGCTAGGCTTAAGGCCGGGGCACAGGTGCGGGCTAGGCATAAGGCAGCGGCACAAGTGCGGGCTAAACATAAGGCAGGGGCACAACTGCAGGCTAGGCTTTAGGCCTGGGCACAAGTGCGGGCTAGGCTTAAGGCCAGGGCACAGGTGCGGGCTAGGCTTAAGGCCGGGGCACAAGTGCGGGCTAGGCTTAAGGCCTGGGCAAAAGTTCGGGCTAGGCTTAAGGCCGGGGCACAAGTGTGGGCTAGGCTTAAGGCCGGGGCACAAGTGCGGGCTAGGCTTAAGGCCTGGGCAAAAGTTCGGGCTAGGCTTAAGGCCTGGGCACAAGTGCGGGCTAGGCTTAAGGCCTGGGCACAAGTGCGGGCTAGGCTTAAGGCCTGGGCACAAGTGCAGTGCGGGCTAGGCTTAAGGCCTGGGCACAAGTGCAGTGCTGGCTAGGATCAAGGCAGGGGGCACAAGTGCGGGCTAGGCTTAAGGCCGGGGCACAAGTGCGGGCTAGGCTTAAGGCCGGGGCACAAGTGCAGTGCGGGCTAGGCTTAAGGCCTGGGCGCAAGTGCAGTGCTGGCTAGGATCAAGGCAGGGGGCACAAATGCTGGCTAGGCTTAAGGCATGGGCACAAGTGCCAGCTAGGCTTAAGGCCTGGGCACAAGTGCAGGCTAGGCTTAAGGCCTGAGCAAAAGTGCAGGCAGGGCTTAAGGCCGGGGCACAGGTGCAGGCTAGGCTTAAGGCCGGGGCACAGGTGCGGGCTAGGCTTAAGGCCGGGGCACAAGTGCAGTGCGGGCTAGGCTTAAGGCCGGGGCACAAGTGCAGTGCGGGCTAGGCTTAAGGCCGGGGCACAAGTGCGGGCTAGGCTTAAGGCCGGGGCACAAGTGCGGGCTAGGCTTAAGGCCGGGGCACAAGTGCAGGCTAGGCTTAAGGCCGGGGCACAAGTGCGGGCTAGGCTTAAGGCCTGGGCACAAGTGCAGTGCGGGCTAGGCTTAAGGCCTGGGCGCAAGTGCAGTGCTGGCTAGGATCAAGGCAGGGGGCACAAATGCTGGCTAGGCTTAAGGCATGGGCACAAGTGCCAGCTAGGCTTAAGGCCTGGGCACAAGTGCAGGCTAGGCTTAAGGCCTGAGCAAAAGTGCAGGCTAGGCTTAAGGCCGGGGCACAGGTGCAGGCTAGGCTTAAGGCCGGGGCACAGGTGCGGGCTAGGCTTAAGGCCGGGGCACAGGTGCGGGCTAGGCTTAAGGCCGGGGCTCAAGTGCGGGCAAGGCTTAAGGCCGGGGCACAAGTGCGGGCTAGGCTTAAGGCCGGGGCACAAGTGCGGGCTAGGCATAAGGCAGCGGCACAAGTGCTGGTTAGGTATAAGGCAAGGGCACAAGTGCGGGCTAGGCGTAAGGCAGGGGCACAAGTGCGGGCTAGGCGTAAGGCAGGGGCACAAGTGCGGGCTAGGCATAAGGCAGGGGCACAAGTGCGGGCTAGGCATAAGGCAGGGGCACAAGTGCGGGCTAGGCATAAGGCAGCGGCACAAGTGCGGGCTAAACATAAGGCAGGGGCACAAGTGCAGGCTAGGCTTTAGGCCTGGGCACAATTGCGGGCTAGGCTTAAGGCCGGGGCACAAGTGTGGGCTAGGCTTAAGGCCGGGGCACAAGTGCGGGCTAGGCTTAAGGCCTGGGCAAAAGTTCGGGCTAGGCTTAAGGCCTGGGCACAAGTGCGGGCTAGGCTTAAGGCCTGGGCACAAGTGCGGGCTAGGCTTAAGGCCTGGGCACAAGTGCAGTGCGGGCTAGGCTTAAGGCCTGGGCACAAGTGCAGTGCTGGCTAGGATCAAGGCAGGGGGCACAAATGCTGGCTAGGCTTAAGGCATGGGCACAAGTGCCAGCTAGGCTTAAGGCCTGGGCACAAGTGCAGGCTAGGCTTAAGGCCTGAGCAAAAGTGCAGGCTAGGCATAAGGCCTGGGCACAAGTGCGGGCTAGGCTTAAGGCATGGGCACAAGTGCAGTGCTGGCTAGGCTTAAGGCCTGGGCACAAGTGCAGTGCTGGCAAGGATCAAGGCAGGGGCACAAGGGCGGGCCTGGCTTAAGGCAGGGGCACAAGGGCGGGCTTGGCTTAAGGCCAGGGCACAAGTGCGGGCTAGGCCTAAGGCCTGGGCACAAGTGCAGGCTTGGCTTAAGGCCTGGGCAAAAGTGCAGGCAGGGCTTAAGGCTGGGGCACAGGTGCAGGCTAGGCTTAAGGCCGGGGCACAGGTGCGGGCTAGGCTTAAGGCCTGAGCAAAAGTGCAGGCAGGGCTTAAGGCCGGGGCACAGGTGCAGGCTAGGCTTAAGGCCGGGGCACAGGTGCGGGCTAGGCTTAAGGCCGGGGCACAAGTGCAGTGCGGGCTAGGCTTAAGGCCGGGGCACAAGTGCAGTGCGGGCTAGGCTTAAGGCCGGGGCACAAGTGTGGGCTAGGCTTAAGGCCGGGGCACAAGTGCGGGCTAGGCTTAAGGCCTGGGCAAAAGTTCGGGCTAGGCTTAAGGCCTGGGCACAAGTGCGGGCTAGGCTTAAGGCCTGGGCACAAGTGCGGGCTAGGCTTAAGGCCTGGGCACAAGTGCAGTGCGGGCTAGGCTTAAGGCCTGGGCACAAGTGCAGTGCTGGCTAGGATCAAGGCAGGGGGCACAAATGCTGGCTAGGCTTAAGGCATGGGCACAAGTGCCAGCTAGGCTTAAGGCCTGGGCACAAGTGCAGGCTAGGCTTAAGGCCTGAGCAAAAGTGCAGGCTAGGCATAAGGCCTGGGCACAAGTGCGGGCTAGGCTTAAGGCATGGGCACAAGTGCAGTGCTGGCTAGGCTTAAGGCCTGGGCACAAGTGCAGTGCTGGCTAGGATCAAGGCAGGGGCACAAGGGCGGGCCTGGCTTAAGGCAGGGGCACAAGGGCGGGCTTGGCTTAAGGCCAGGGCACAAGTGCGGGCTAGGCCTAAGGCCTGGGCACAAGTGCAGGCTTGGCTTAAGGCCTGGGCACAAGTGCGGGCTAGGCTTAAGGCCTGGGCACAAGTGTGGGCTAGGCTTAAGGCCGGGGCACAAGTGCGGGCTAGGCTTAAGGCCTGGGCACAAGTGCAGTGCTGGCTAGGATCAAGGCAGGGGGCACAAGTGCTGGCTAGGCTTAAGGCATGGGCACAAGTGCTGGCTAGGCTTAAGGCATGGGCACAAGTGCTGGCTAGGCTTAAGGCATACAGCTAACTCTTTGCACTCTTTGCATAAAGGGTTAGGCACCCATAGGGGTGAAGAGCTAGCTTTCACCCCTCTACTCTGTACTTTGACATTTAGGACTAGATCCTTTGTTGTACAGTGCGGAGCCTCTCCATAACCCCATGCTCCAAGCGACCAGGCAATTCTTGTCTGTCCTCCGTAAATGGGTAATGCCTTCTTCCCAATTACAGTCGTGCATGCGCATTCAGACGGGACAAGAGCGAAGAATGTAAAGCTGGCCCTATGTTCATAACCAACATGAAGCTGAAAACAAAAACAAACAAACAAGCATTCAAGGGGCTCAAAAGTGCGGGCTAGGCTTAAGGCCTGGGCACAAGTGCGGGCTAGGCTTAAGGCCGGGGCACAAGTGCGGGCTAGGCTTAAGGCCGGGGCACAAGTGCGGGCTAGGCTTAAGGCCGGGGCACAAGTGCGGGCTAGGCTTAAGGCCGGGGCACAAGTGCGGGCTAGGCTTAAGGCCGGGGCAGAAGTGCGGGCTAGGCTTAAGGCCGGGGCACAAGTGCGGGCTAGGCTTAAGGCCTGGACACAAGTGCGGGCTAGGCTTAAGGCCGGGGCACAAGTGCGGGCTAGGCCTAAGGCCTGGGCACAAGTGCGGGCTAGGCTTAAGGCCTGGGCACAAGTGCGGGCTAGGCTTAAGGCCTGGGCACAAGTGCGGGCTAGGCTTAAGGCCGGGGCACAAGTGCGGGCTAGGCTTAAGGCCGGGACACAAGTGCGGGCAAGGCTTAAGGCCGAGGCACAAGTGCGGGCTAGGTTTAAGGCCGGGGCACAAGTGCGGGCTAGGCTTAAGGCCGGGGCACAAGTGCGGGCTAGGCTTAAGGCCGGGGCACAAGTTCGGGCTAGGCTTAAGGCCTGGGCACAAGTGCAGTGCGGGCTAGGCTTAAGGCCTGGGCACAAGTGCAGAGCTGGCTAGAATCAAGGCAGGGGGCACAAATGCTGGCTAGGCTTAAGGCATGGGCACAAGTGCCAGCTAGGCTTAAGGCCTGGGCACAAGTGCAGGCTAGGCTTAAGGCCTGAGCAAACGTGCAGGCTAGGCTTAAAGCCGGGGCACAGGTGCAGGCTAGGCTTAAGGCCGGGGCACAGGTGCGGGCTAGGCTTAAGGCCGGGGCACAAGTGCGGGCTAGGTTTAAGGCCGGGGCACAAGTGCGGGCTAGGCTTAAGGCCGGGGCACAAGTGCGGGCTAGGCTTAAGGCCGGGGCACAAGTGCGGGCTAGGCTTAAGGCCGGGGCACAAGTGCGGGCTAGGCTTAAGGCCTGGGCACAAGTGCAGTGCGGGCTAGGCTTAAGGCCTGGGCACAAGTGCAGTGCTGGCTAGGATCAAGGCAGGGGGCACAAATGCTGGCTAGGCTTAAGGCATGGGCACAAGTGCCAGCTAGGCTTAAGGCCTGGGCACAAGTGCAGGCTAGGCTTAAGGCCTGAGCAAAAGTGCAGGCTAGGCTTAAGGCCGGGGCACAGGTGCAGGCTAGGCTTAAGGCCGGGGCACAGGTGCGGGCTAGGCTTAAGGCCGGGGCACAGGTGCGGGCTAGGCTTAAGGCCGGGGCACAAGTGCAGTGTGGGCTAGGCTTAAGGCCGGGGCACAAGTGCAGTGCGGGCTAGGCTTAAGGCCAGGGAACAAGTGCGGGCTAGGCTTAAGGCCGGGGCACAAGTGCGGGCTAGGCTTAAGGCCGGGGCACAAGTGCGGGCTAGGCTTAAGGCCGGGGCACAAGTGCGGGCTAGGCTTATGGCCTGGGCACAAGTGCAGTGCGGGCTAGGCTTAAGGCCTGGGTGCAAGTGCAGTGCTGGCTACGATCAAGGCAGGGGGCACAAATGCTGGCTAGGCTTAAGGCATGGGCACAAGTGCCAGCTAGGCTTAAGGCCTGGGCACAAGTGCAGGCTAGGCTTAAGGCCTGAGCAAAAGTGCAGGCAAGGCTTAAGGCCGGGGCACAGGTGCAGGCTAGGCTTAAGGCCGGGGCACAGGTGCGGGCTAGGCTTAAGGCCAGGGCACAAGTGCGGGCTAGGCTTAAGGCCGGGGCACAAGTGCGGGCTAGGCTTAAGGCCGGGGCACAAGTGCGGGCTAGGCATAAGGCAGTGGCACAAGTGCTGGTTAGGCATAAGGCAAGGGCACAAGTGCGGGCTAGGCATAAGGCAGGGGCACAAGTGCGGGCTAGGCATAAGGCAGGGGCACAAGTGCGGGCTAGGCATAAGGCAGGGACACAAGTGCGGGCTAGGCTTAAGGCCTGGGCACAAGTGCAGTGCGGGCTAGGCTTAAGGCCTGGGCACAAGTGCAGAGCTGGCTAGAATCAAGGCAGGGGGCACAAATGCTGGCTAGGCTTAAGGCATGGGCACAAGTGCCAGCTAGGCTTAAGGCCTGGGCACAAGTGCAGGCTAGGCTTAAGGCCTGAGCAAACGTGCAGGCTAGGCTTAAGGCCGGGGCACAGGTGCAGGCTAGGCTTAAGGCCGGGGCACAGGTGCGGGCTAGGCTTAAGGCCGGGGCACAAGTGCGGGCTAGGTTTAAGGCCGGGGCACAAGTGCGGGCTAGGCTTAAGGCCGGGGCACAAGTGCGGGCTAGGCTTAAGGCCGGGGCACAAGTGCGGGCTAGGCTTAAGGCCGGGGCACAAGTGCGGGCTAGGCTTAAGGCCTGGGCACAAGTGCAGTGCAGGCTAGGCTTAAGGCCTGGGCACAAGTGCAGTGCTGGCTAGGATCAAGGCAGGGGGCACAAATGCTGGCTAGGCTTAAGGCATGGGCACAAGTGCCAGCTAGGCTTAAGGCCTGGGCACAAGTGCAGGCTAGGCTTAAGGCCTGAGCAAAAGTGCAGGCTAGGCTTAAGGCCGGGGCACAGGTGCAGGCTAGGCTTAAGGCCGGGGCACAGGTGCGGGCTAGGCTTAAGGCCGGGGCACAGGTGCGGGCTAGGCTTAAGGCCGGGGCACAAGTGCAGTGTGGGCTAGGCTTAAGGCCGGGGCACAAGTGCAGTGCGGGCTAGGCTTAAGGCCGGGGAACAAGTGCGGGCTAGGCTTAAGGCCGGGGCACAAGTGCGGGCTAGGCTTAAGGCCGGGGCACAAGTGCGGGCTAGGCATAAGGCAGCGGCACAAGTGCTGGTTAGGCATAAGGCAAGGGCACAAGTGCGGGCTAGGCATAAGGCAGGGGCACAAGTGCGGGCTAGGCATAAGGCAGGGGCACAAGTGCGGGCTAGGCATAAGGCAGGGACACAAGTGCGGGCTAAACATAAGGCAGGGGCACAAGTGCAGGCTAGGCTTTAGGCCTGGGCACAAGTGCGGGCTAGGCTTAAGGCCTGGGCACAAGTGCGAGCTAGGCTTAAGGCCTGAGAAAAAGTGCGGGCTAGGCTTAAGGCCTGGGCACAAGTGCGGGCTAGGCTTAAGGCCGGGGCACAAGTGCGGGCTAGGCTTAAGGCTGGGGCACAAGTGCCGGCTAGGCTTAAGGCCGGGGCACAAGTGCGGGCTAGGCTTAAGGCCAGGGCACAAGTGCCGGCTAGGCTTAAGGCCGGGGCACAAGTGCGGGCTAGGCTTAAGGCCAGGGCACAAGTGCGGGCTAGGCTTAAGGCCTGGGCACAAGTGCGGGCTAGGCTTAAGTCCGGGGCACAAGTGCGGGCTAGGCCTAAGGCCTGGGCACAAGTGCGGGCTAGGCTTAAGGCCTGGGCACAAGTGCGGGCTAGGCTTAAGGCCTTTGCACAAGTGCGGGCTAGGCTTAAGGCCGGGGCACAAGTGCGGGCTAGGCTTAAGGCCGGGACACAAGTGCGGGCTAGGCTTAAGGCCGGGGCACAAGTGCGGGCTAGGTTTAAGGCCGGGGCACAAGTGCGGGCTAGGCTTAAGGCCGGGGCACAAGTGCGGGCTAGGCTTAAGGCCGGGGCACAAGTGCGGGCTAGGCTTAAGGCCGGGGCACAAGTGCGGGCTAGGCTTAAGGCCTGGGCACAAGTGCAGTGCGGGCTAGGCTTAAGGCCTGGGCACAAGTGCAGTGCTGGCTAGGATCAAGGCAGGGGGCACAAATGCCGGCTAGGCTTAAGGCATGGGCACAAGTGCCAGCTAGGCTTAAGGCCTGAGCAAAAGTGCAGGCTAGGCTTAAGGCCGGGGCACAGGTGCAGGCTAGGCTTAAGGCCGGGGCACAGGTGCGGGCTAGGCTTATGGCCGGGGCACAGGTGCGGGCTAGGCTTAAGGCCAGGGCACAAGTGCGGGCTAGGCTTAAGGCCGGGGCACAGGTGCGGGCTAGGCTTAAGGCCGGGGCACAGGTGCAGTCAAGGCTTAAGGCCGGGGCACAGGTGCGGGCTAGGCTTAAGGCCGGGGCACAGGTGTGGGCTAGGCTTAAGGCCGAGGCACAGGTGCGGGCTAGGCTTAAGGCCAAGGCACAGGTGCGGGCTAGGCTTCAGGCCGGGGCACAAGTGCAGGCTAGGCTTAAGGCCGGGGCACAAGTGCGGGCTAGGCTTAAGGCCGGGGCACAAGTGCGGGCTAGGCTTAAGGCCGGGGCACAAGTGCGGGCTAGGCTTAAGGCCGGGGCACAAGTGCGGGCTAGGCTTAAGGCCGGGGCACAAGTGCGGGCTAGGCTTAAGGCCGGGGCACAAGTGCAGTGCGGGCTAGGCTTAAGGCTTGGGCGCAAGTGCAGTGCTGGCTAGGATCAAGGCAGGGGGCACAAATGCTGGCTAGGCTTAAGGCATGGGCACAAGTGCCAGCTAGGCTTAAGGCCTGGGCACAAGTGCAGGCTAGGCTTAAGGCCTGAGCAAAAGTGCAGGCAGGGCTTAAGGCCGGGGCACAGGTGCAGGCTAGGCTTAAGGCCGGGGCACAGGTGCGGGCTAGGCTTAAGGCCGGGGCACAGGTGCGGGCTAGGCTTAAGGCCGGGGCTCAAGTGCGGGCTAGGATTAAGGCCGGGGCACAAGTGCGGGCTAGGCTTAAGGCCGGGGCACAAGTGCGGGCTAGGCATAAGGCAGCGGCACAAGTGCTGGTTAGGTATAAGGCAAGGGCACAAGTGCGGGCTAGGCATAAGGCAGGGGCACAAGTGCGGGCTAGGCGTAAGGCAGGGGCACAAGTGCGGGCTAGGCATAAGGCAGGGGCACAAGTGCGGGCTAGGCATAAGGCAGGGGCACAAGTGCGGGCTAGGCATAAGGCAGCGGCACAAGTGCGGGCTAAACATAAGGCAGGGGCACAAGTGCAGGCTAGGCTTTAGGCCTGGGCACAATTGCGGGCTAGGCTTAAGGCCGGGGCACAAGTGTGGGCTAGGCTTAAGGCCGGGGCACAAGTGCGGGCTAGGCTTAAGGCCTGGGCACAAGTTCGGGCTAGGCTAAAGGCCTGGGCACAAGTGCGGGCTAGGCTTAAGGCCTGGGCACAAGTGCGGGCTAGGTTTAAGGCATGGGCACAAGTGCAGTGCGGGCTAGGCTTAAGGCCTGGGCACAAGTGCAGTGCTGGCTAGGATCAAGGCAGGGGGCACAAATGCTGGCTAGGCTTAAGGCATGGGCACAAGTGCCAGCTAGGCTTAAGGCCTGGGCACAAGTGCAGGCTAGGCTTAAGGCCTGAGCAAAAGTGCAGGCTAGGCATAAGGCCTGGGCACAAGTGCGGGCTAGGCTTAAGGCATGGGCACAAGTGCAGTGCTGGCTAGGCTTAAGGCCTGGGCACAAGTGCAGTGCTGGCTAGGATCAAGGCAGGGGCACAAGGGCGGGCCTGGCTTAAGGCAGGGGCACAAGGGCGGGCTTGGCATAAGGCCAGGGCACAAGTGCGGGCTAGGCCTAAGGCCTGGGCACAAGTGCGGGCTAGGCTTAAGGCCTGGGCACAAGTGCGGGCTAGGCCTAAGGCATGGGCACAAGTGCAGTGCTGGCTAGGCTTAAGGCCTGGGCACAAGTGCAGTGCTGGCTAGGATCAAGGCAGGGGCACAAGGGCGGGCCTGGCTTAAGGCAGGGGCACAAGGGCGGGCTTGGCATAAGGCCAGGGCACAAGTGCGGGCTAGGCCTAAGGCCTGGGCACAAGTGCGGGCTTGGCTTAAGGCCTGGGCACAAGTGCGGGCTAGGCTTAAGGCCTGGGCACAAGTGTGGGCTAGGCTTAAGGCCGGGGCACAAGTGCGGGCTAGGCTTAAGGCCGGTGCACAAGTGCAGTGCTGGCTAGGATCAAGGCAGGGGGCACAAATGCTGGCTAGGCTTAAGGCATGGGCACAAGTGCCAGCTAGGCTTAAGGCCTGGGCACAAGTGCAGGCTAGGCTTAAGGCCTGAGCAAAAGTGCAGGCTAGGCATAAGGCCTGGGCACAAGTGCGGGCTAGGCTTAAGGCATGGGCACAAGTGCAGTGCTGGCTAGGCTTAAGGCCTGGGCACAAGTGCAGTGCTGGCTAGGATCAAGGCAGGGGCACAAGGGCGGGCCTGGCTTAAGGCAGGGGCACAAGGGCGGGCTTGGCATAAGGCCAGGGCACAAGTGCGGGCTAGGCCTAAGGCCTGGGCACAAGTGCGGGCTAGGCTTAAGGCCTGGGCACAAGTGCGGGCTAGGCCTAAGGCATGGGCACAAGTGCAGTGCTGGCTAGGCTTAAGGCCTGGGCACAAGTGCAGTGCTGGCTAGGATCAAGGCAGGGGCACAAGGGCGGGCCTGGCTTAAGGCAGGGGCACAAGGGCGGGCTTGGCATAAGGCCAGGGCACAAGTGCGGGCTAGGCCTAAGGCCTGGGCACAAGTGCGGGCTTGGCTTAAGGCCTGGGCACAAGTGCGGGCTAGGCTTAAGGCCTGGGCACAAGTGTGGGCTAGGCTTAAGGCCGGGGCACAAGTGCGGGCTAGGCTTAAGGCCGGTGCACAAGTGCAGTGCTGGCTAGGATCAAGGCAGGGGGCACAAGTGCTGGCTAGGCTTAAGGCATGGGCACAAGTGCTGGCTAGGCTTAAGGCATGGGCACAAGTGCTGGCTAGGCTTAAGGCATACAGCTAACTCTTTGCACTCTTTGCATAAAGGGTTAGGCACCCATAGGGGTGAAGAGCTAGCTTTCACCCCTCTACTCTGTACTTGGACATTTAGGACTAGATCCTTTGTTGTACAGTGCGGAGCCTCTCCATAACCCCATGCTCCAAGCGACCAGGCAATTCTTGTCTGTCCTCCGTAAATGGGTAATGCCTTCTTCCCAATTACAGTCGTGCATGCGCATTCAGACGGGACAAGAGCGAAGAATGTAAAGCTGGCCCTATGTGCATAACCAACATGAAGCTGAAGACAAAAACAAACAAACAAGCATTCAAGGGGCTCAAAATTGCGGGCTAGGCTTAAGGCCTGGGCACAAGTGCGGGCTAGGCTTAAGGCCGGGGCACAAGTGCGGGCTAGGCTTAAGGCCGGGGCACAAGTGCGGGCTAGGCTTAAGGCCGGGGCACAAGTGCGGGCTAGGCTTAAGGCCGGGGCACAAGTGCGGGCTAGGCTTAAGGCCGGGGCAGAAGTTCGGGCTAGGCTTAAGGCCGGGGCACAAGTGCGGGCTAGGCTTAAGGCCTGGGCACAAGTGCGGGCTAGGCTTAAGGCCGGGGCACAAGTGCGGGCTAGGCCTAAGGCCTGGGCACAAGTGCGGGCTAGGCTTAAGGCCTGGGCACAAGTGCGGGCTAGGCTTAAGGCCTGGGCACAAGTGCGGGCTAGGCTTAAGGCCGGGGCACAAGTGCGGGCTAGGCTTAAGGCCGGGACACAAGTGCGGGCAAGGCTTAAGGCCGGGGCACAAGTGCGGGCTAGGTTTAAGGCCGGGGCACAAGTGCGGGCTAGGCTTAAGGCCGGGGCACAAGTGCGGGCTAGGCTTAAGGCCGGGGCACAAGTGCGGGCTAGGCTTAAGGCCGGGGCACAAGTTCGGGCTAGGCTTAAGGCCTGGGCACAAGTGCAGTGCGGGCTAGGCTTAAGGCCTGGGCACAAGTGCAGAGCTGGCTAGAATCAAGGCAGGGGGCACAAATGCTGGCTAGGCTTAAGGCATGGGCACAAGTGCCTGCTAGGCTTAAGGCCTGGGCACAAGTGCAGGCTAGGCTTAAGGCCTGAGCAAAAGTGCAGGCTAGGCTTAAGGCCGGGGCACAGGTGCAGGCTAGGCTTAAGGCCGGGGCACAGGTGCGGGCTAGGCTTAAGGCCGGGGCACAAGTGCGGGCTAGGTTTAAGGCCGGGGCACAAGTGCGGGCTAGGCTTAAGGCCGGGGCACAAGTGCGGGCTAGGCTTAAGGCCGGGGCACAAGTGCGGGCTAGGCTTAAGGCCGGGGCACAAGTGCGGGCTAGGCTTAAGGCCTGGGCACAAGTGCAGTGCGGGCTAGGCTTAAGGCCTGGGCACAAGTGCAGTGCTGGCTAGGATCAAGGCAGGGGGCACAAATGCTGGCTAGGCTTAAGGCATGGGCACAAGTGCCAGCTAGGCTTAAGGCCTGGGCACAAGTGCAGGCTAGTCTTAAGGCCTGAGCAAAAGTGCAGGCTAGGCTTAAGGCCGGGGCACAGGTGCAGGCTAGGCTTAAGGCCGGGGCACAGGTGCGGGCTAGGCTTAAGGCCGGGGCACAGGTGCGGGCTAGGCTTAAGGCCGGGGCACAAGTGCAGTGCGGGCTAGGCTTAAGGCCGGGGCACAAGTGCAGTGCGGGCTAGGCTTAAGGCCGGGGCACAAGTGCGGGCTAGGCTTAAGGCCGGGGCACAAGTGCGGGCTAGGCTTAAGGCCGGGACACAAGTGCGGGCTAGGCTTAAGGCCGGGGCACAAGTGCGGGCTAGGCTTATGGCCTGGGCACAAGTGCAGTGCGGGCTAGGCTTAAGGCCTGGGTGCAAGTGCAGTGCTGGCTAGGATCAAGGCAGGGGGCACAAATGCTGGCTAGGCTTAAGGCATGGGCACAAGTGCCAGCTAGGCTTAAGGCCTGGGCACAAGTGCAGGCTAGGCTTAAGGCCTGAGCAAAAGTGCAGGCTAGGCTTAAGGCCGGGGCACAGGTGCAGGCTAGGCTTAAGGCCGGGGCACAGGTGCGGGCTAGGCTTAAGGCCGGGGCACAGGTGCGGGCTAGGCATAAGGCAGCGGCACAAGTGCGGGCTAAACATAAGGCAGGGGCACAAGTGCAGGCTAGGCTTTAGGCCTGGGCACAAGTGCGGGCTAGGCTTAAGGCCAGGGCACAGGTGCGGGCTAGGCTTAAGGCCGGGGCACAGGTGCGGGCTAGGCTTAAGGCCAGGGCACAGGTGCGGGCTAGGCTTAAGGCCGGGGCACAGGTGCGGGCTAGGCTTAAGGCCTGGGCACAAGTGCAGGCTAGGCTTAAGGCCTGAGCAAAAGTGCAGGCTAGGCTTAAGGCCGGGGCACAGGTGCAGGCTAGGCTTAAGGCCGGGGCACAGGAGCGGGCTAGGCTTAAGGCCAGGGCACAAGTGCGGGCTAGGCTTAAGGCCGGGGCACAAGTGCGGGCTAGGCTTAAGGCCGGGGCACAAGTGCGGGCTAGGCCTAAGGCAGCGGCACAAGTGCTGGTTAGGCATAAGGCAAGGGCACAAGTGCGGGCTAGGCATAAGGCAGGGGCACAAGTGCGGGCTAGGCATAAGGCAGGGGCACAAGTGCGGGCTAGGCATAAGGCAGGGACACAAGTGCGGGCTAAACATAAGGCAGGGGCACAAGTGCAGGCTAGGCTTTAGGCCTGGGCACAAGTGCGGGCTAGGCTTAAGGCCTGGGCACAAGTGCGAGCTAGGCTTAAGGCCTGAGAAAAAGTGCGGGCTAGGCTTAAGGCCTGGGCACAAGTGCGGGCTAGGCTTAAGGCCGGGGCACAAGTGCGGGCTAGGCTTAAGGCTGGGGCACAAGTGCGGGCTAGGCTTAAGGCCGGGGCACAAGTGCGGGCTAGGCTTAAGGCCGGGGCACAAGTGCGGGCTAGGCTTAAGGCCGGGGCACAAGTGCGGGCTAGGCTTAAGTCCGGGGCACAAGTGCGGGCTAGGCCTAAGGCCTGGGCACAAGTGCGGGCTAGGCTTAAGGCCTGGGCACAAGTGCGGGCTAGGCCTAAGGCATGGGCACAAGTGCAGTGCTGGCTAGGCTTAAGGCCTGGGCACAAGTGCAGTGCTGGCTAGGATCAAGGCAGGGGCACAAGGGCGGGCCTGGCTTAAGGCAGGGGCACAAGGGCGGGCTTGGCATAAGGCCAGGGCACAAGTGCGGGCTAGGCCTAAGGCCTGGGCACAAGTGCGGGCTTGGCTTAAGGCCTGGGCACAAGTGCGGGCTAGGCTTAAGGCCTGGGCACAAGTGTGGGCTAGGCTTAAGGCCGGGGCACAAGTGCGGGCTAGGCTTAAGGCCGGTGCACAAGTGCAGTGCTGGCTAGGATCAAGGCAGGGGGCACAAGTGCTGGCTAGGCTTAAGGCATGGGCACAAGTGCTGGCTAGGCTTAAGGCATGGGCACAAGTGCTGGCTAGGCTTAAGGCATGGGCACAAGTGCGGGCTAGGCCTAAGGCAGCGGCACAAGTGCTGGTTAGGCATAAGGCAAGGGCACAAGTGCGGGCTAGGCATAAGGCAGGGGCACAAGTGCGGGCTAGGCATAAGGCAGGGGCACAAGTGCGGGCTAGGCATAAGGCAGGGACACAAGTGCGGGCTAAACATAAGGCAGGGGCACAAGTGCAGGCTAGGCTTTAGGCCTGGGCACAAGTGCGGGCTAGGCTTAAGGCCTGGGCACAAGTGCGAGCTAGGCTTAAGGCCTGAGAAAAAGTGCGGGCTAGGCTTAAGGCCTGGGCACAAGTGCGGGCTAGGCTTAAGGCCGGGGCACAAGTGCGGGCTAGGCTTAAGGCTGGGGCACAAGTGCGGGCTAGGCTTAAGGCCGGGGCACAAGTGCGGGCTAGGCTTAAGGCCGGGGCACAAGTGCGGGCTAGGCTTAAGGCCGGGGCACAAGTGCGGGCTAGGCTTAAGGCCGGGGCACAAGTGCGGGCTAGGCTTAAGTCCGGGGCACAAGTGCGGGCTAGGCCTAAGGCCTGGGCACAAGTGCGGGCTAGGCTTAAGGCCTGGGCACAAGTGCGGGCTAGGCCTAAGGCATGGGCACAAGTGCAGTGCTGGCTAGGCTTAAGGCCTGGGCACAAGTGCAGTGCTGGCTAGGATCAAGGCAGGGGCACAAGGGCGGGCCTGGCTTAAGGCAGGGGCACAAGGGCGGGCTTGGCATAAGGCCAGGGCACAAGTGCGGGCTAGGCCTAAGGCCTGGGCACAAGTGCGGGCTTGGCTTAAGGCCGGGGCACAAGTGCGGGCTAGGCTTAAGGCCAGGGCACAAGTGCGGGCTAGGCTTAAGGCCGGGGCACAAGTGCGGGCTAGGCTTAAGGCCAGGGCACAAGTGCGGGCTAGGCTTAAGGCCTGGGCACAAGTGCGGGCTAGGCTTAAGTCCGGGGCACAAGTGCGGGCTAGGCCTAAGGCCTGGGCACAAGTGCGGGCTAGGCTTAAGGCCTGGGCACAAGTGCGGGCTAGGCTTAAGGCCTTTGCACAAGTGAGGGCTAGGCTTAAGGCCGGGGCACAAGTGCGGGCTAGGCTTAAGGCCGGGACACAAGTGCGGGCTAGGCTTAAGGCCGGGGCACAAGTGCGGGCTAGGTTTAAGGCCGGGGCACAAGTGCGGGCTAGGCTTAAGGCCGGGGCACAAGTGCGGGCTAGGCTTAAGGCCGGGGCACAAGTGCGGGCTAGGCTTAAGGCCGGGGCACAAGTGCGGGCTAGGCTTAAGGCCTGGGCACAAGTGCAGTGCGGGCTAGGCTTAAGGCCTGGGCACAAGTGCAGTGCTGGCTAGGATCAAGGCAGGGGGCACAAATGCCGGCTAGGCTTAAGGCATGGGCACAAGTGCCAGCTAGGCTTAAGGCCTGAGCAAAAGTGCAGGCTAGGCTTAAGGCCGGGGCACAGGTGCAGGCTAGGCTTAAGGCCGGGGCACAGGTGCGGGCTAGGCTTATGGCCGGGGCACAGGTGCGGGCTAGGCTTAAGGCCAGGGCACAAGTGCGGGCTAGGCTTAAGGCCGGGGCACAGGTGCAGTCAAGGCTTAAGGCCGGGGCACAGGTGCGGGCTAGGCTTAAGGCCGGGGCACAGGTGCGGGCTAGGCTTAAGGCCGGGGCACAGGTGTGGGCTAGGCTTAAGGCCGAGGCACAGGTGCGGGCTAGGCTTAAGGCCAAGGCACAGGTGCGGGCTAGGCTTCAGGCCGGGGCACAAGTGCAGGCTAGGCTTAAGGCCGGGGCACAAGTGCGGGCTAGGCTTAAGGCCGGGGCACAAGTGCGGGCTAGGCTTAAGGCCGGGGCACAAGTGCGGGCTAGGCTTAAGGCCGGGGCACATGTGCGGGCTAGGCTTAAGGCCGGGGCACAAGTGCAGTGCGGGCTAGGCTTAAGGCTTGGGCGCAAGTGCAGTGCTGGCTAGGATCAAGGCAGGGGGCACAAATGCTGGCTAGGCTTAAGGCATGGGCACAAGTGCCAGCTAGGCTTAAGGCCTGGGCACAAGTGCAGGCTAGGCTTAAGGCCTGAGCAAAAGTGCAGGCAGGGCTTAAGGCCGGGGCACAGGTGCAGGCTAGGCTTAAGGCCGGGGCACAGGTGCGGGCTAGGCTTAAGGCCGGGGCACAGGTGCGGGCTAGGCTTAAGGCCGGGGCTCAAGTGCGGGCTAGGATTAAGGCCGGGGCACAAGTGCGGGCTAGGCTTAAGGCCGGGGCACAAGTGCGGGCTAGGCATAAGGCAGCGGCACAAGTGCTGGTTAGGTATAAGGCAAGGGCACAAGTGCGGGCTAGGCATAAGGCAGGGGCACAAGTGCGGGCTAGGCGTAAGGCAGGGGCACAAGTGCGGGCTAGGCATAAGGCAGGGGCACAAGTGCGGGCTAGGCATAAGGCAGGGGCACAAGTGCGGGCTAGGCATAAGGCAGCGGCACAAGTGCGGGCTAAACATAAGGCAGGGGCACAAGTGCAGGCTAGGCTTTAGGCCTGGGCACAATTGCGGGCTAGGCTTAAGGCCGGGGCACAAGTGTGGGCTAGGCTTAAGGCCGGGGCACAAGTGCGGGCTAGGCTTAAGGCCTGGGCACAAGTTCGGGCTAGGCTAAAGGCCTGGGCACAAGTGCGGGCTAGGCTTAAGGCCTGGGCACAAGTGCGGGCTAGGTTTAAGGCATGGGCACAAGTGCAGTGCGGGCTAGGCTTAAGGCCTGGGCACAAGTGCAGTGCTGGCTAGGATCAAGGCAGGGGGCACAAATGCTGGCTAGGCTTAAGGCATGGGCACAAGTGCCAGCTAGGCTTAAGGCCTGGGCACAAGTGCAGGCTAGGCTTAAGGCCTGAGCAAAAGTGCAGGCTAGGCATAAGGCCTGGGCACAAGTGCGGGCTAGGCTTAAGGCATGGGCACAAGTGCAGTGCTGGCTAGGCTTAAGGCCTGGGCACAAGTGCAGTGCTGGCTAGGATCAAGGCAGGGGCACAAGGGCGGGCCTGGCTTAAGGCAGGGGCACAAGGGCGGGCTTGGCATAAGGCCAGGGCACAAGTGCGGGCTAGGCCTAAGGCCTGGGCACAAGTGCGGGCTAGGCTTAAGGCCTGGGCACAAGTGCGGGCTAGGCCTAAGGCATGGGCACAAGTGCAGTGCTGGCTAGGCTTAAGGCCTGGGCACAAGTGCAGTGCTGGCTAGGATCAAGGCAGGGGCACAAGGGCGGGCCTGGCTTAAGGCAGGGGCACAAGGGCGGGCTTGGCATAAGGCCAGGGCACAAGTGCGGGCTAGGCCTAAGGCCTGGGCACAAGTGCGGGCTTGGCTTAAGGCCTGGGCACAAGTGCGGGCTAGGCTTAAGGCCTGGGCACAAGTGTGGGCTAGGCTTAAGGCCGGGGCACAAGTGCGGGCTAGGCTTAAGGCCGGTGCACAAGTGCAGTGCTGGCTAGGATCAAGGCAGGGGGCACAAGTGCTGGCTAGGCTTAAGGCATGGGCACAAGTGCTGGCTAGGCTTAAGGCATGGGCACAAGTGCTGGCTAGGCTTAAGGCATACAGCTAACTCTTTGCACTCTTTGCATAAAGGGTTAGGCACCCATAGGGGTGAAGAGCTAGCTTTCACCCCTCTACTCTGTACTTGGACATTTAGGACTAGATCCTTTGTTGTACAGTGCGGAGCCTCTCCATAACCCCATGCTCCAAGCGACCAGGCAATTCTTGTCTGTCCTCCGTAAATGGGTAATGCCTTCTTCCCAATTACAGTCGTGCATGCGCATTCAGACGGGACAAGAGCGAAGAATGTAAAGCTGGCCCTATGTGCATAACCAACATGAAGCTGAAGACAAAAACAAACAAACAAGCATTCAAGGGGCTCAAAATTGCGGGCTAGGCTTAAGGCCTGGGCACAAGTGCGGGCTAGGCTTAAGGCCGGGGCACAAGTGCGGGCTAGGCTTAAGGCCGGGGCACAAGTGCGGGCTAGGCTTAAGGCCGGGGCACAAGTGCGGGCTAGGCTTAAGGCCGGGGCACAAGTGCGGGCTAGGCTTAAGGCCGGGGCAGAAGTTCGGGCTAGGCTTAAGGCCGGGGCACAAGTGCGGGCTAGGCTTAAGGCCTGGGCACAAGTGCGGGCTAGGCTTAAGGCCGGGGCACAAGTGCGGGCTAGGCCTAAGGCCTGGGCACAAGTGCGGGCTAGGCTTAAGGCCTGGGCACAAGTGCGGGCTAGGCTTAAGGCCTGGGCACAAGTGCGGGCTAGGCTTAAGGCCGGGGCACAAGTGCGGGCTAGGCTTAAGGCCGGGACACAAGTGCGGGCAAGGCTTAAGGCCGGGGCACAAGTGCGGGCTAGGTTTAAGGCCGGGGCACAAGTGCGGGCTAGGCTTAAGGCCGGGGCACAAGTGCGGGCTAGGCTTAAGGCCGGGGCACAAGTGCGGGCTAGGCTTAAGGCCGGGGCACAAGTTCGGGCTAGGCTTAAGGCCTGGGCACAAGTGCAGTGCGGGCTAGGCTTAAGACCTGGGCACAAGTGCAGAGCTGGCTAGAATCAAGGCAGGGGGCACAAATGCTGGCTAGGCTTAAGGCATGGGCACAAGTGCCAGCTAGGCTTAAGGCCTGGGCACAAGTGCAGGCTAGGCTTAAGGCCTGAGCAAAAGTGCAGGCTAGGCTTAAGGCCGGGGCACAGGTGCAGGCTAGGCTTAAGGCCGGGGCACAGGTGCGGGCTAGGCTTAAGGCCGGGGCACAAGTGCGGGCTAGGTTTAAGGCCGGGGCACAAGTGCGGGCTAGGCTTAAGGCCGGGGCACAAGTGCGGGCTAGGCTTAAGGCCGGGGCACAAGTGCGGGCTAGGCTTAAGGCCGGGGCACAAGTGCGGGCTAGGCTTAAGGCCTGGGCACAAGTGCAGTGCGGGCTAGGCTTAAGGCCTGGGCACAAGTGCAGTGCTGGCTAGGATCAAGGCAGGGGGCACAAATGCTGGCTAGGCTTAAGGCATGGGCACAAGTGCCAGCTAGGCTTAAGGCCTGGGCACAAGTGCAGGCTAGTCTTAAGGCCTGAGCAAAAGTGCAGGCTAGGCTTAAGGCCGGGGCACAGGTGCAGGCTAGGCTTAAGGCCGGGGCACAGGTGCGGGCTAGGCTTAAGGCCGGGGCACAGGTGCGGGCTAGGCTTAAGGCCGGGGCACAAGTGCAGTGCGGGCTAGGCTTAAGGCCGGGGCACAAGTGCAGTGCGGGCTAGGCTTAAGGCCGGGGCACAAGTGCGGGCTAGGCTTAAGGCCGGGGCACAAGTACGGGCTAGGCTTAAGGCCGGGACACAAGTGCGGGCTAGGCTTAAGGCCGGGGCACAAGTGCGGGCTAGGCTTATGGCCTGGGCACAAGTGCAGTGCGGGCTAGGCTTAAGGCCTGGGTGCAAGTGCAGTGCTGGCTAGGATCAAGGCAGGGGGCACAAATGCTGGCTAGGCTTAAGGCATGGGCACAAGTGCCAGCTAGGCTTAAGGCCTGGGCACAAGTGCAGGCTAGGCTTAAGGCCTGAGCAAAAGTGCAGGCTAGGCTTAAGGCCGGGGCACAGGTGCAGGCTAGGCTTAAGGCCGGGGCACAGGTGCGGGCTAGGCTTAAGGCCGGGGCACAGGTGCGGGCTAGGCATAAGGCAGCGGCACAAGTGCGGGCTAAACATAAGGCAGGGGCACAAGTGCAGGCTAGGCTTTAGGCCTGGGCACAAGTGCGGGCTAGGCTTAAGGCCAGGGCACAGGTGCGGGCTAGGCTTAAGGCCGGGGCACAGGTGCGGGCTAGGCTTAAGGCCAGGGCACAGGTGCGGGCTAGGCTTAAGGCCGGGGCACAGGTGCGGGCTAGGCTTAAGGCCTGGGCACAAGTGCAGGCTAGGCTTAAGGCCTGAGCAAAAGTGCAGGCTAGGCTTAAGGCCGGGGCACAGGTGCAGGCTAGGCTTAAGGCCGGGGCACAGGAGCGGGCTAGGCTTAAGGCCAGGGCACAAGTGCGGGCTAGGCTTAAGGCCGGGGCACAAGTGCGGGCTAGGCTTAAGGCCGGGGCACAAGTGCGGGCTAGGCCTAAGGCAGCGGCACAAGTGCTGGTTAGGCATAAGGCAAGGGCACAAGTGCGGGCTAGGCATAAGGCAGGGGCACAAGTGCGGGCTAGGCATAAGGCAGGGGCACAAGTGCGGGCTAGGCATAAGGCAGGGACACAAGTGCGGGCTAAACATAAGGCAGGGGCACAAGTGCAGGCTAGGCTTTAGGCCTGGGCACAAGTGCGGGCTAGGCTTAAGGCCTGGGCACAAGTGCGAGCTAGGCTTAAGGCCTGAGAAAAAGTGCGGGCTAGGCTTAAGGCCTGGGCACAAGTGCGGGCTAGGCTTAAGGCCGGGGCACAAGTGCGGGCTAGGCTTAAGGCTGGGGCACAAGTGCGGGCTAGGCTTAAGGCCGGGGCACAAGTGCGGGCTAGGCTTAAGGCCGGGGCACAAGTGCGGGCTAGGCTTAAGGCCGGGGCACAAGTGCGGGCTAGGCTTAAGTCCGGGGCACAAGTGCGGGCTAGGCCTAAGGCCTGGGCACAAGTGCGGGCTAGGCTTAAGGCCTGGGCACAAGTGCGGGCTAGGCCTAAGGCATGGGCACAAGTGCAGTGCTGGCTAGGCTTAAGGCCTGGGCACAAGTGCAGTGCTGGCTAGGATCAAGGCAGGGGCACAAGGGCGGGCCTGGCTTAAGGCAGGGGCACAAGGGCGGGCTTGGCATAAGGCCAGGGCACAAGTGCGGGCTAGGCCTAAGGCCTGGGCACAAGTGCGGGCTTGGCTTAAGGCCTGGGCACAAGTGCGGGCTAGGCTTAAGGCCTGGGCACAAGTGTGGGCTAGGCTTAAGGCCGGGGCACAAGTGCGGGCTAGGCTTAAGGCCGGTGCACAAGTGCAGTGCTGGCTAGGATCAAGGCAGGGGGCACAAGTGCTGGCTAGGCTTAAGGCATGGGCACAAGTGCTGGCTAGGCTTAAGGCATGGGCACAAGTGCTGGCTAGGCTTAAGGCATGGGCACAAGTGCGGGCTAGGCCTAAGGCAGCGGCACAAGTGCTGGTTAGGCATAAGGCAAGGGCACAAGTGCGGGCTAGGCATAAGGCAGGGGCACAAGTGCGGGCTAGGCATAAGGCAGGGGCACAAGTGCGGGCTAGGCATAAGGCAGGGACACAAGTGCGGGCTAAACATAAGGCAGGGGCACAAGTGCAGGCTAGGCTTTAGGCCTGGGCACAAGTGCGGGCTAGGCTTAAGGCCTGGGCACAAGTGCGAGCTAGGCTTAAGGCCTGAGAAAAAGTGCGGGCTAGGCTTAAGGCCTGGGCACAAGTGCGGGCTAGGCTTAAGGCCGGGGCACAAGTGCGGGCTAGGCTTAAGGCTGGGGCACAAGTGCGGGCTAGGCTTAAGGCCGGGGCACAAGTGCGGGCTAGGCTTAAGGCCGGGGCACAAGTGCGGGCTAGGCTTAAGGCCGGGGCACAAGTGCGGGCTAGGCTTAAGGCCGGGGCACAAGTGCGGGCTAGGCTTAAGTCCGGGGCACAAGTGCGGGCTAGGCCTAAGGCCTGGGCACAAGTGCGGGCTAGGCTTAAGGCCTGGGCACAAGTGCGGGCTAGGCCTAAGGCATGGGCACAAGTGCAGTGCTGGCTAGGCTTAAGGCCTGGGCACAAGTGCAGTGCTGGCTAGGATCAAGGCAGGGGCACAAGGGCGGGCCTGGCTTAAGGCAGGGGCACAAGGGCGGGCTTGGCATAAGGCCAGGGCACAAGTGCGGGCTAGGCCTAAGGCCTGGGCACAAGTGCGGGCTTGGCTTAAGGCCGGGGCACAAGTGCGGGCTAGGCTTAAGGCCAGGGCACAAGTGCGGGCTAGGCTTAAGGCCGGGGCACAAGTGCGGGCTAGGCTTAAGGCCAGGGCACAAGTGCGGGCTAGGCTTAAGGCCTGGGCACAAGTGCGGGCTAGGCTTAAGTCCGGGGCACAAGTGCGGGCTAGGCCTAAGGCCTGGGCACAAGTGCGGGCTAGGCTTAAGGCCTGGGCACAAGTGCGGGCTAGGCTTAAGGCCTTTGCACAAGTGCGGGCTAGGCTTAAGGCCGGGGCACAAGTTCGGGCTAGGCTTAAGGCCGGGACACAAGTGCGGGCTAAGCTTAAGGCCGGGGCACAAGTGCGGGCTAGGTTTAAGGCCGGGGCACAAGTGCGGGCTAGGCTTAAGGCCGGGGCACAAGTGCGGGCTAGGCTTAAGGCCGGGGCACAAGTGCGGGCTAGGCTTAAGGCCGGGGCACAAGTGCGGGCTAGGCTTAAGGCCTGGGCACAAGTGCAGTGCGGGCTAGGCTTAAGGCCTGGGCACAAGTGCAGTGCTGGCTAGGATCAAGGCAGGGGGCACAAATGCCGGCTAGGCTTAAGGCATGGGCACAAGTGCCAGCTAGGCTTAAGGCCTGAGCAGAAGTGCAGGCTAGGCTTAAGGCCGGGGCACAGGTGCAGGCTAGGCTTAAGGCCGGGGCACAGGTGCGGGCTAGGCTTATGGCCGGGGCACAGGTGCGGGCTAGGCTTAAGGCCAGGGCACAAGTGCGGGCTAGGCTTAAGGCCGGGGCACAGGTGCAGTCAAGGCTTAAGGCCGGGGCACAGGTGCGGGCTAGGCTTAAGGCCGGGGCACAGGTGCGGGCTAGGCTTAAGGCCGGGGCACAGGTGTGGGCTAGGCTTAAGGCCGAGGCACAGGTGCGGGCTAGGCTTAAGGCCAAGGCACAGGTGCGGGCTAGGCTTCAGGCCGGGGCACAAGTGCAGGCTAGGCTTAAGGCCGGGGCACAAGTGCGGGCTAGGCTTAAGGCCGGGGCACAAGTGCGGGCTAGGCTTAAGGCCGGGGCACAAGTGCGGGCTAGGCTTAAGGCCGGGGCACATGTGCGGGCTAGGCTTAAGGCCGGGGCACAAGTGCAGTGCGGGCTAGGCTTAAGGCTTGGGCGCAAGTGCAGTGCTGGCTAGGATCAAGGCAGGGGGCACAAATGCTGGCTAGGCTTAAGGCATGGGCACAAGTGCCAGCTAGGCTTAAGGCCTGGGCACAAGTGCAGGCTAGGCTTAAGGCCTGAGCAAAAGTGCAGGCAGGGCTTAAGGCCGGGGCACAGGTGCAGGCTAGGCTTAAGGCCGGGGCACAGGTGCGGGCTAGGCTTAAGGCCGGGGCACAGGTGCGGGCTAGGCTTAAGGCCGGGGCTCAAGTGCGGGCTAGGATTAAGGCCGGGGCACAAGTGCGGGCTAGGCTTAAGGCCGGGGCACAAGTGCGGGCTAGGCATAAGGCAGCGGCACAAGTGCTGGTTAGGTATAAGGCAAGGGCACAAGTGCGGGCTAGGCATAAGGCAGGGGCACAAGTGCGGGCTAGGCGTAAGGCAGGGGCACAAGTGCGGGCTAGGCATAAGGCAGGGGCACAAGTGCGGGCTAGGCATAAGGCAGGGGCACAAGTGCGGGCTAGGCATAAGGCAGCGGCACAAGTGCGGGCTAAACATAAGGCAGGGGCACAAGTGCAGGCTAGGCTTTAGGCCTGGGCACAATTGCGGGCTAGGCTTAAGGCCGGGGCACAAGTGTGGGCTAGGCTTAAGGCCGGGGCACAAGTGCGGGCTAGGCTTAAGGCCTGGGCACAAGTTCGGGCTAGGCTAAAGGCCTGGGCACAAGTGCGGGCTAGGCTTAAGGCCTGGGCACAAGTGCGGGCTAGGTTTAAGGCATGGGCACAAGTGCAGTGCGGGCTAGGCTTAAGGCCTGGGCACAAGTGCAGTGCTGGCTAGGATCAAGGCAGGGGGCACAAATGCTGGCTAGGCTTAAGGCATGGGCACAAGTGCCAGCTAGGCTTAAGGCCTGGGCACAAGTGCAGGCTAGGCTTAAGGCCTGAGCAAAAGTGCAGGCTAGGCATAAGGCCTGGGCACAAGTGCGGGCTAGGCTTAAGGCATGGGCACAAGTGCAGTGCTGGCTAGGCTTAAGGCCTGGGCACAAGTGCAGTGCTGGCTAGGATCAAGGCAGGGGCACAAGGGCGGGCCTGGCTTAAGGCAGGGGCACAAGGGCGGGCTTGGCATAAGGCCAGGGCACAAGTGCGGGCTAGGCCTAAGGCCTGGGCACAAGTGCGGGCTAGGCTTAAGGCCTGGGCACAAGTGCGGGCTAGGCCTAAGGCATGGGCACAAGTGCAGTGCTGGCTAGGCTTAAGGCCTGGGCACAAGTGCAGTGCTGGCTAGGATCAAGGCAGGGGCACAAGGGCGGGCCTGGCTTAAGGCAGGGGCACAAGGGCGGGCTTGGCATAAGGCCAGGGCACAAGTGCGGGCTAGGCCTAAGGCCTGGGCACAAGTGCGGGCTTGGCTTAAGGCCTGGGCACAAGTGCGGGCTAGGCTTAAGGCCTGGGCACAAGTGTGGGCTAGGCTTAAGGCCGGGGCACAAGTGCGGGCTAGGCTTAAGGCCGGTGCACAAGTGCAGTGCTGGCTAGGATCAAGGCAGGGGGCACAAGTGCTGGCTAGGCTTAAGGCATGGGCACAAGTGCTGGCTAGGCTTAAGGCATGGGCACAAGTGCTGGCTAGGCTTAAGGCATACAGCTAACTCTTTGCACTCTTTGCATAAAGGGTTAGGCACCCATAGGGGTGAAGAGCTAGCTTTCACCCCTCTACTCTGTACTTGGACATTTAGGACTAGATCCTTTGTTGTACAGTGCGGAGCCTCTCCATAACCCCATGCTCCAAGCGACCAGGCAATTCTTGTCTGTCCTCCGTAAATGGGTAATGCCTTCTTCCCAATTACAGTCGTGCATGCGCATTCAGACGGGACAAGAGCGAAGAATGTAAAGCTGGCCCTATGTGCATAACCAACATGAAGCTGAAGACAAAAACAAACAAACAAGCATTCAAGGGGCTCAAAATTGCGGGCTAGGCTTAAGGCCTGGGCACAAGTGCGGGCTAGGCTTAAGGCCGGGGCACAAGTGCGGGCTAGGCTTAAGGCCGGGGCACAAGTGCGGGCTAGGCTTAAGGCCGGGGCACAAGTGCGGGCTAGGCTTAAGGCCGGGGCACAAGTGCGGGCTAGGCTTAAGGCCGGGGCAGAAGTTCGGGCTAGGCTTAAGGCCGGGGCACAAGTGCGGGCTAGGCTTAAGGCCTGGGCACAAGTGCGGGCTAGGCTTAAGGCCGGGGCACAAGTGCGGGCTAGGCCTAAGGCCTGGGCACAAGTGCGGGCTAGGCTTAAGGCCTGGGCACAAGTGCGGGCTAGGCTTAAGGCCTGGGCACAAGTGCGGGCTAGGCTTAAGGCCGGGGCACAAGTGCGGGCTAGGCTTAAGGCCGGGACACAAGTGCGGGCAAGGCTTAAGGCCGGGGCACAAGTGCGGGCTAGGTTTAAGGCCGGGGCACAAGTGCGGGCTAGGCTTAAGGCCGGGGCACAAGTGCGGGCTAGGCTTAAGGCCGGGGCACAAGTGCGGGCTAGGCTTAAGGCCGGGGCACAAGTTCGGGCTAGGCTTAAGGCCTGGGCACAAGTGCAGTGCGGGCTAGGCTTAAGGCAAGGGGCACAAGTGCAGAGCTGGCTAGAATCAAGGCAGGGGGCACAAATGCTGGCTAGGCTTAAGGCATGGGCACAAGTGCCAGCTAGGCTTAAGGCCTGGGCACAAGTGCAGGCTAGGCTTAAGGCCTGAGCAAAAGTGCAGGCTAGGCTTAAGGCCGGGGCACAGGTGCAGGCTAGGCTTAAGGCCGGGGCACAGGTGCGGGCTAGGCTTAAGGCCGGGGCACAAGTGCGGGCTAGGTTTAAGGCCGGGGCACAAGTGCGGGCTAGGCTTAAGGCCGGGGCACAAGTGCGGGCTAGGCTTAAGGCCGGGGCACAAGTGCGGGCTAGGCTTAAGGCCGGGGCACAAGTGCGGGCTAGGCTTAAGGCCTGGGCACAAGTGCAGTGCGGGCTAGGCTTAAGGCCTGGGCACAAGTGCAGTGCTGGCTAGGATCAAGGCAGGGGGCACAAATGCTGGCTAGGCTTAAGGCATGGGCACAAGTGCCAGCTAGGCTTAAGGCCTGGGCACAAGTGCAGGCTAGTCTTAAGGCCTGAGCAAAAGTGCAGGCTAGGCTTAAGGCCGGGGCACAGGTGCAGGCTAGGCTTAAGGCCGGGGCACAGGTGCGGGCTAGGCTTAAGGCCGGGGCACAGGTGCGGGCTAGGCTTAAGGCCGGGGCACAAGTGCAGTGCGGGCTAGGCTTAAGGCCGGGGCACAAGTGCAGTGCGGGCTAGGCTTAAGGCCGGGGCACAAGTGCGGGCTAGGCTTAAGGCCGGGGCACAAGTGCGGGCTAGGCTTAAGGCCGGGACACAAGTGCGGGCTAGGCTTAAGGCCGGGGCACAAGTGCGGGCTAGGCTTATGGCCTGGGCACAAGTGCAGTGCGGGCTAGGCTTAAGGCCTGGGTGCAAGTGCAGTGCTGGCTAGGATCAAGGCAGGGGGCACAAATGCTGGCTAGGCTTAAGGCATGGGCACAAGTGCCAGCTAGGCTTAAGGCCTGGGCACAAGTGCAGGCTAGGCTTAAGGCCTGAGCAAAAGTGCAGGCTAGGCTTAAGGCCGGGGCACAGGTGCAGGCTAGGCTTAAGGCCGGGGCACAGGTGCGGGCTAGGCTTAAGGCCGGGGCACAGGTGCGGGCTAGGCATAAGGCAGCGGCACAAGTGCGGGCTAAACATAAGGCAGGGGCACAAGTGCAGGCTAGGCTTTAGGCCTGGGCACAAGTGCGGGCTAGGCTTAAGGCCAGGGCACAGGTGCGGGCTAGGCTTAAGGCCGGGGCACAGGTGCGGGCTAGGCTTAAGGCCAGGGCACAGGTGCGGGCTAGGCTTAAGGCCGGGGCACAGGTGCGGGCTAGGCTTAAGGCCTGGGCACAAGTGCAGGCTAGGCTTAAGGCCTGAGCAAAAGTGCAGGCTAGGCTTAAGGCCGGGGCACAGGTGCAGGCTAGGCTTAAGGCCGGGGCACAGGAGCGGGCTAGGCTTAAGGCCAGGGCACAAGTGCGGGCTAGGCTTAAGGCCGGGGCACAAGTGCGGGCTAGGCTTAAGGCCGGGGCACAAGTGCGGGCTAGGCCTAAGGCAGCGGCACAAGTGCTGGTTAGGCATAAGGCAAGGGCACAAGTGCGGGCTAGGCATAAGGCAGGGGCACAAGTGCGGGCTAGGCATAAGGCAGGGGCACAAGTGCGGGCTAGGCATAAGGCAGGGACACAAGTGCGGGCTAAACATAAGGCAGGGGCACAAGTGCAGGCTAGGCTTTAGGCCTGGGCACAAGTGCGGGCTAGGCTTAAGGCCTGGGCACAAGTGCGAGCTAGGCTTAAGGCCTGAGAAAAAGTGCGGGCTAGGCTTAAGGCCTGGGCACAAGTGCGGGCTAGGCTTAAGGCCGGGGCACAAGTGCGGGCTAGGCTTAAGGCTGGGGCACAAGTGCGGGCTAGGCTTAAGGCCGGGGCACAAGTGCGGGCTAGGCTTAAGGCCGGGGCACAAGTGCGGGCTAGGCTTAAGGCCGGGGCACAAGTGCGGGCTAGGCTTAAGTCCGGGGCACAAGTGCGGGCTAGGCCTAAGGCCTGGGCACAAGTGCGGGCTAGGCTTAAGGCCTGGGCACAAGTGCGGGCTAGGCCTAAGGCATGGGCACAAGTGCAGTGCTGGCTAGGCTTAAGGCCTGGGCACAAGTGCAGTGCTGGCTAGGATCAAGGCAGGGGCACAAGGGCGGGCCTGGCTTAAGGCAGGGGCACAAGGGCGGGCTTGGCATAAGGCCAGGGCACAAGTGCGGGCTAGGCCTAAGGCCTGGGCACAAGTGCGGGCTTGGCTTAAGGCCTGGGCACAAGTGCGGGCTAGGCTTAAGGCCTGGGCACAAGTGTGGGCTAGGCTTAAGGCCGGGGCACAAGTGCGGGCTAGGCTGAAGGCCGGTGCACAAGTGCAGTGCTGGCTAGGATCAAGGCAGGGGGCACAAGTGCTGGCTAGGCTTAAGGCATGGGCACAAGTGCTGGCTAGGCTTAAGGCATGGGCACAAGTGCTGGCTAGGCTTAAGGCATACAGCTAACTCTTTGCACTCTTTGCATAAAGGGTTAGGCACCCATAGGGGTGAAGAGCTAGCTTTCACCCCTCTACTCTGTACTTGGACATTTAGGACTAGATCCTTTGTTGTACAGTGCGGAGCCTCTCCATAACCCCATGCTCCAAGCGACCAGGCAATTCTTGTCTGTCCTCCGTAAATGGGTAATGCCTTCTTCCCAATTACAGTCGTGCATGCGCATTCAGACGGGACAAGAGCGAAGAATGTAAAGCTGGCCCTATGTGCATAACCAACATGAAGCTGAAGACAAAAACAAACAAACAAGCATTCAAGGGGCTCAAAATTGCGGGCTAGGCTTAAGGCCTGGGCACAAGTGCGGGCTAGGCTTAAGGCCGGGGCACAAGTGCGGGCTAGGCTTAAGGCCGGGGCACAAGTGCGGGCTAGGCTTAAGGCCGGGGCACAAGTGCGGGCTAGGCTTAAGGCCGGGGCACAAGTGCGGGCTAGGCTTAAGGCCGGGGCAGAAGTTCGGGCTAGGCTTAAGGCCGGGGCACAAGTGCGGGCTAGGCTTAAGGCCTGGGCACAAGTGCGGGCTAGGCTTAAGGCCGGGGCACAAGTGCGGGCTAGGCCTAAGGCCTGGGCACAAGTGCGGGCTAGGCTTAAGGCCTGGGCACAAGTGCGGGCTAGGCTTAAGGCCTGGGCACAAGTGCGGGCTAGGCTTAAGGCCGGGGCACAAGTGCGGGCTAGGCTTAAGGCCGGGACACAAGTGCGGGCAAGGCTTAAGGCCGGGGCACAAGTGCGGGCTAGGTTTAAGGCCGGGGCACAAGTGCGGGCTAGGCTTAAGGCCGGGGCACAAGTGCGGGCTAGGCTTAAGGCCGGGGCACAAGTGCGGGCTAGGCTTAAGGCCGGGGCACAAGTTCGGGCTAGGCTTAAGGCCTGGGCACAAGTGCAGTGCGGGCTAGGCTTAAGGCCTGGGCACAAGTGCAGAGCTGGCTAGAATCAAGGCAGGGGGCACAAATGCTGGCTAGGCTTAAGGCATGGGCACAAGTGCCAGCTAGGCTTAAGGCCTGGGCACAAGTGCAGGCTAGGCTTAAGGCCTGAGCAAAAGTGCAGGCTAGGCTTAAGGCCGGGGCACAGGTGCAGGCTAGGCTTAAGGCCGGGGCACAGGTGCGGGCTAGGCTTAAGGCCGGGGCACAAGTGCGGGCTAGGTTTAAGGCCGGGGCACAAGTGCGGGCTAGGCTTAAGGCCGGGGCACAAGTGCGGGCTAGGCTTAAGGCCGGGGCACAAGTGCGGGCTAGGCTTAAGGCCGGGGCACAAGTGCGGGCTAGGCTTAAGGCCTGGGCACAAGTGCAGTGCGGGCTAGGCTTAAGGCCTGGGCACAAGTGCAGTGCTGGCTAGGATCAAGGCAGGGGGCACAAATGCTGGCTAGGCTTAAGGCATGGGCACAAGTGCCAGCTAGGCTTAAGGCCTGGGCACAAGTGCAGGCTAGTCTTAAGGCCTGAGCAAAAGTGCAGGCTAGGCTTAAGGCCGGGGCACAGGTGCAGGCTAGGCTTAAGGCCGGGGCACAGGTGCGGGCTAGGCTTAAGGCCGGGGCACAGGTGCGGGCTAGGCTTAAGGCCGGGGCACAAGTGCAGTGCGGGCTAGGCTTAAGGCCGGGGCACAAGTGCAGTGCGGGCTAGGCTTAAGGCCGGGGCACAAGTGCGGGCTAGGCTTAAGGCCGGGGCACAAGTGTGGGCTAGGCTTAAGGCCGGGACACAAGTGCGGGCTAGGCTTAAGGCCGGGGCACAAGTGCGGGCTAGGCTTATGGCCTGGGCACAAGTGCAGTGCGGGCTAGGCTTAAGGCCTGGGTGCAAGTGCAGTGCTGGCTAGGATCAAGGCAGGGGGCACAAATGCTGGCTAGGCTTAAGGCATGGGCACAAGTGCCAGCTAGGCTTAAGGCCTGGGCACAAGTGCAGGCTAGGCTTAAGGCCTGAGCAAAAGTGCAGGCTAGGCTTAAGGCCGGGGCACAGGTGCAGGCTAGGCTTAAGGCCGGGGCACAGGTGCGGGCTAGGCTTAAGGCCGGGGCACAGGTGCGGGCTAGGCATAAGGCAGCGGCACAAGTGCGGGCTAAACATAAGGCAGGGGCACAAGTGCAGGCTAGGCTTTAGGCCTGGGCACAAGTGCGGGCTAGGCTTAAGGCCAGGGCACAGGTGCGGGCTAGGCTTAAGGCCGGGGCACAGGTGCGGGCTAGGCTTAAGGCCAGGGCACAGGTGCGGGCTAGGCTTAAGGCCGGGGCACAGGTGCGGGCTAGGCTTAAGGCCTGGGCACAAGTGCAGGCTAGGCTTAAGGCCTGAGCAAAAGTGCAGGCTAGGCTTAAGGCCGGGGCACAGGTGCAGGCTAGGCTTAAGGCCGGGGCACAGGAGCGGGCTAGGCTTAAGGCCAGGGCACAAGTGCGGGCTAGGCTTAAGGCCGGGGCACAAGTGCGGGCTAGGCTTAAGGCCGGGGCACAAGTGCGGGCTAGGCCTAAGGCAGCGGCACAAGTGCTGGTTAGGCATAAGGCAAGGGCACAAGTGCGGGCTAGGCATAAGGCAGGGGCACAAGTGCGGGCTAGGCATAAGGCAGGGGCACAAGTGCGAGCTAGGCATAAGGCAGGGACACAAGTGCGGGCTAAACATAAGGCAGGGGCACAAGTGCAGGCTAGGCTTAAGGCCTGAGCAAGAGTGCAGGCTAGGCTTAAGGCCGGGGCACAGGTGCAGGCTAGGCTTAAGGCCGGGGCACAGGTGCGGGCTAGGCTTATGGCCGCGGCACAGGTGCGGGCTAGGCTTAAGGCCAGGGCACAAGTGCGGGCTAGGCTTAAGGCCGGGGCACAAGTGCGGGCTAGGCTTAAGGCCGGGGCACAAGTGCGGGCTAGGCTTAAGGCCGGGGCACAAGTGCAGTGCGGGCTAGGCTTAAGGCCTGGGCGCAAGTGCAGTGCTGGCTAGGATCAAGGCAGGGGGCACAAATGCTGGCTAGGCTTAAGGCATGGGCACAAGTGCCAGCTAGGCTTAAGGCCTGGGCACAAGTGCAGGCTAGGCTTAAGGCCTGAGCAAAAGTGCAGGCAGGGCTTAAGGCCGGGGCACAGGTGCAGGCTAGGCTTAAGGCCGGGGCACAGGTGCGGGCTAGGCTTAAGGCCGGGGCACAGGTGCGGGCTAGGCTTAAGGCCGGGGCACAAGTGCAGTGCGGGCTAGGCTTAAGGCCGGGGCACAAGTGCAGTGCGGGCTAGGCTTAAGGCCGGGGCACAAGTGCGGGCTAGGCTTAAGGCCGGGGCACAAGTGCGGGCTAGGCTTAAGGCCGGGGCACAAGTGCAGGCTAGGCTTAAGGCCGGGGCACAAGTGCGGGCTAGGCTTAAGGCCTGGGCACAAGTGCAGTGCGGGCTAGGCTTAAGGCCTGGGCGCAAGTGCAGTGCTGGCTAGGATCAAGGCAGGGGGCACAAATGCTGGCTAGGCTTAAGGCATGGGCACAAGTGCCAGCTAGGCTTAAGGCCTGGGCACAAGTGCAGGCTAGGCTTAAGGCCTGAGCAAAAGTGCAGGCTAGGCTTAAGGCCGGGGCACAGGTGCAGGCTAGGCTTAAGGCCGGGGCACAGGTGCGGGCTAGGCTTAAGGCCGGGGCACAGGTGCGGGCTAGGCTTAAGGCCGGGGCACAAGTGCGGGCTAGGCTTAAGGCCGGGGCACAAGTGCGGGCTAGGCATAAGGCAGCGGCACAAGTGCTGGTTAGGTATAAGGCAAGGGCACAAGTGCGGGCTAGGCGTAAGGCAGGGGCACAAGTGCGGGCTAGGCGTAAGGCAGGGGCACAAGTGCGGGCTAGGCATAAGGCAGGGGCACAAGTGCGGGCTAGGCATAAGGCAGGGGCACAAGTGCGGGCTAGGCATAAGGCAGCGGCACAAGTGCGGGCTAAACATAAGGCAGGGGCACAAGTGCAGGCTAGGCTTTAGGCCTGGGCACAATTGCGGGCTAGGCTTAAGGCCGGGGCACAAGTGTGGGCTAGGCTTAAGGCCGGGGCACAAGTGCGGGCTAGGCTTAAGGCCTGGGCACAAGTTCGGGCTAGGCTTAAGGCCTGGGCACAAGTGCGGGCTAAGCTTAAGGCCTGGGCACAAGTGCGGGCTAGGCTTAATGCCTGGGCACAAGTGCAGTGCGGGCTAGGCTTAACGCCTGGGCACAAGTGCAGTGCTGGCTAGGATCAAGGCAGGGGGCACAAATGCTGGCTAGGCTTAAGGCATGGGCACAAGGGCCAGCTAGGCTTAAGGCCTGGGCACAAGTGCAGGCTAGGCTTAAGGCCTGAGCAAAAGTGCAGGCTAGGCATAAGGCCTGGGCACAAGTGCGGGCTAGGCTTAAGGCCTGGGCACAAGTGCAGTGCTGGCTAGGATCAAGGCAGGGGCACAAGGGCGGGCCTGGCTTAAGGCAGGGGCACAAGGGCGGGCTTGGCATAAGGCCAGGGCACAAGTGCGGGCTAGGCCTAAGGCCTGGGCACAAGTGCGGGCTTGGCTTAAGGCCTGGGCACAAGTGCGGGCTAGGCTTAAGGCCTGGGCACAAGTGTGGGCTAGGCTTAAGGCCAGGGCACAAGTGCGGGCTAGGCTTAAGGCCGGTGCACAAGTGCAGTGCTGGCTAGGATCAAGGCAGGGGGCACAAGTGCTGGCTAGGCTTAAGGCATGGGCACAAGTGCTGGCTAGGCTTAAGGCATGGGCACAAGTGCTGGCTAGGCTTAAGGCATACAGCTAACTCTTTGCACTCTTTGCATAAAGGGTTAGGCACCCATAGGGGTGAAGAGCTAGCTTTCACCCCTCTACTCTGTACTTGGACATTTAGGACTAGATCCTTTGTTGTACAGTGCGGAGCCTCTCCATAACCCCATGCTCCAAGCGACCAGGCAATTCTTGTCTGTCCTCCGTAAATGGGTAATGCCTTCTTCCCAATTACAGTCGTGCATGCGCATTCAGACGGGACAAGAGCGAAGAATGTAAAGCTGGCCCTATGTGCATAACCAACATGAAGCTGAAGACAAAAACAAACAAACAAGCATTCAAGGGGCTCAAAATTGCGGGCTAGGCTTAAGGCCTGGGCACAAGTGCGGGCTAGGCTTAAGGCCGGGGCACAAGTGCGGGCTAGGCTTAAGGCCGGGGCACAAGTGCGGGCTAGGCTTAAGGCCGGGGCACAAGTGCGGGCTAGGCTTAAGGCCGGGGCACAAGTGCGGGCTAGGCTTAAGGCCGGGGCAGAAGTTCGGGCTAGGCTTAAGGCCGGGGCAAAAGTGCGGGCTAGGCTTAAGGCCTGGGCACAAGTGCGGGCTAGGCTTAAGGCAGGGGCACAAGTGCGGGCTAGGCCTAAGGCCTGGGCACAAGTGCGGGCTAGGCTTAAGGCCTGGGCACAAGTGCGGGCTAGGCTTAAGGCCTGGGCACAAGTGCGGGCTAGGCTTAAGGCCGGGGCACAAGTGCGGGCTAGGCTTAAGGCCGGGACACAAGTGCGGGCAAGGCTTAAGGCCGGGGCACAAGTGCGGGCTAGGTTTAAGGCCGGGGCACAAGTGCGGGATAGGCTTAAGGCCGGGGCACAAGTGCGGGCTAGGCTTAAGGCCGGGGCACAAGTGCGGGCTAGGCTTAAGGCCGGGGCACAAGTTCGGGCTAGGCTTAAGGCCTGGGCACAAGTGCAGTGCGGGCTAGGCTTAAGGCCTGGGCACAAGTGCAGAGCTGGCTAGAATCAAGGCAGGGGGCACAAATGCTGGCTAGGCTTAAGGCATGGGCACAAGTGCCAGCTAGGCTTAAGGCCTGGGCACAAGTGCAGGCTAGGCTTAAGGCCTGAGCAAAAGTGCAGGCTAGGCTTAAGGCCGGGGCACAGGTGCAGGCTAGGCTTAAGGCCGGGGCACAGGTGCGGGCTAGGCTTAAGGCCGGGGCACAAGTGCGGGCTAGGTTTAAGGCCGGGGCACAAGTGCGGGCTAGGCTTAAGGCCGGGGCACAAGTGCGGGCTAGGCTTAAGGCCGGGGCACAAGTGCGGGCTAGGCTTAAGGCCGGGGCACAAGTGCGGGCTAGGCTTAAGGCCTGGGCACAAGTGCAGTGCGGGCTAGGCTTAAGGCCTGGGCACAAGTGCAGTGCTGGCTAGGATCAAGGCAGGGGGCACAAATGCTGGCTAGGCTTAAGGCATGGGCACAAGTGCCAGCTAGGCTTAAGGCCTGGGCACAAGTGCAGGCTAGTCTTAAGGCCTGAGCAAAAGTGCAGGCTAGGCTTAAGGCCGGGGCACAGGTGCAGGCTAGGCTTAAGGCCGGGGCACAGGTGCGGGCTAGGCTTAAGGCCGGGGCACAGGTGCGGGCTAGGCTTAAGGCCGGGGCACAAGTGCAGTGCGGGCTAGGCTTAAGGCCGGGGCACAAGTGCAGTGCGGGCTAGGCTTAAGGCCGGGGCACAAGTGCGGGCTAGGCTTAAGGCCGGGGCACAAGTGCGGGCTAGGCTTAAGGCCGGGACACAAGTGCGGGCTAGGCTTAAGGCCGGGGCACAAGTGCGGGCTAGGCTTATGGCCTGGGCACAAGTGCAGTGCGGGCTAGGCTTAAGGCCTGGGTGCAAGTGCAGTGCTGGCTAGGATCAAGGCAGGGGGCACAAATGCTGGCTAGGCTTAAGGCATGGGCACAAGTGCCAGCTAGGCTTAAGGCCTGGGCACAAGTGCAGGCTAGGCTTAAGGCCTGAGCAAAAGTGCAGGCTAGGCTTAAGGCCGGGGCACAGGTGCAGGCTAGGCTTAAGGCCGGGGCACAGGTGCGGGCTAGGCTTAAGGCCGGGGCACAGGTGCGGGCTAGGCATAAGGCAGCGGCACAAGTGCGGGCTAAACATAAGGCAGGGGCACAAGTGCAGGCTAGGCTTTAGGCCTGGGCACAAGTGCGGGCTAGGCTTAAGGCCAGGGCACAGGTGCGGGCTAGGCTTAAGGCCGGGGCACAGGTGCGGGCTAGGCTTAAGGCCAGGGCACAGGTGCGGGCTAGGCTTAAGGCCGGGGCACAGGTGCGGGCTAGGCTTAAGGCCTGGGCACAAGTGCAGGCTAGGCTTAAGGCCTGAGCAAAAGTGCAGGCTAGGCTTAAGGCCGGGGCACAGGTGCAGGCTAGGCTTAAGGCCGGGGCACAGGAGCGGGCTAGGCTTAAGGCCAGGGCACAAGTGCGGGCTAGGCTTAAGGCCGGGGCACAAGTGCGGGCTAGGCTTAAGGCCGGGGCACAAGTGCGGGCTAGGCATAAGGCAGCGGCACAAGTGCTGGTTAGGCATAAGGCAAGGGCACAAGTGCGGGCTAGGCATAAGGCAGGGGCACAAGTGCGGGCTAGGCATAAGGCAGGGGCACAAGTGCGGGCTAGGCATAAGGCAGGGACACAAGTGCGGGCTAAACATAAGGCAGGGGCACAAGTGCAGGCTAGGCTTTAGGCCTGGGCACAAGTGCGGGCTAGGCTTAAGGCCTGGGCACAAGTGCGAGCTAGGCTTAAGGCCTGAGAAAAAGTGCGGGCTAGGCTTAAGGCCTGGGCACAAGTGCGGGCTAGGCTTAAGGCCGGGGCACAAGTGCGGGCTAGGCTTAAGGCTGGGGCACAAGTGCGGGCTAGGCTTAAGGCCGGGGCACAAGTGCGGGCTAGGCTTAAGGCCGGGGCACAAGTGCGGGCTAGGCTTAAGGCCGGGGCACAAGTGCGGGCTAGGCTTAAGGCCGGGGCACAAGTGCGGGCTAGGCTTAAGGCCTGGGCACAAGTGCGGGCTAGGCTTAAGTCCGGGGCACAAGTGCGGGCTAGGCCTAAGAGCTGGGCACAAGTGCGGGCTAGGCTTAAGGCCTGGGCACAAGTGCGGGCTAGGCTTAAGGTCTGGGCACAAGTGCGGGCTAGGCTTAAGGCCGGGGCACAAGTGCGGGCTAGGCTTAAGGCCGGGACACAAGTGCGGGCTAGGCTTAAGGCCGGGGCACAAGTGCGGGCTAGGTTTAAGGCCGGGGCACAAGTGCGGGCTAGGCTTAAGGCCGGGGCACAAGTGCGGGCTAGGCTTAAGGCCGGGGCACAAGTGCGGGCTAGGCTTAAGGCCGGGGCACAAGTGCGGGCTAGGCTTAAGGCCGGGGCACAAGTGCGGGCTAGGCTTAAGGCCTGGGCACAAGTGCAGTGCGGGCTAGGCTTAAGGCCTGGGCACAAGTGCAGTGCTGGCTAGGATCAAGGCAGGGGGCACAAATGCTGGCTAGGCTTAAGGCATGGGCACAAGTGCCAGCTAGGCTTAAGGCCTGAGCAAGAGTGCAGGCTAGGCTTAAGGCCGGGGCACAGGTGCAGGCTAGGCTTAAGGCCGGGGCACAGGTGCGGGCTAGGCTTATGGCCGGGGCACAGGTGCGGGCTAGGCTTAAGGCCAGGGCACAAGTGCGGGCTAGGCTTAAGGCCGGGGCACAAGTGCGGGCTAGGCTTAAGGCCGGGGCACAAGTGCGGGCTAGGCTTAAGGCCGGGGCACAAGTGCAGTGCGGGCTAGGCTTAAGGCCTGGGCGCAAGTGCAGTGCTGGCTAGGATCAAGGCAGGGGGCACAAATGCTGGCTAGGCTTAAGGCATGGGCACAAGTGCCAGCTAGGCTTAAGGCCTGGGCACAAGTGCAGGCTAGGCTTAAGGCCTGAGCAAAAGTGCAGGCAGGGCTTAGGGCCGGGGCACAGGTGCAGGCTAGGCTTAAGGCCGGGGCACAGGTGCGGGCTAGGCTTAAGGCCGGGGCACAGGTGCGGGCTAGGCTTAAGGCCGGGGCACAAGTGCAGTGCGGGCTAGGCTTAAGGCCTGGGCACAAGTGCGGGCTTGGCTTAAGGCCTGGGCACAAGTGCGGGCTAGGCTTAAGGCCTGGGCACAAGTGTGGGCTAGGCTTAAGGCCAGGGCACAAGTGCGGGCTAGGCTTAAGGCCGGTGCACAAGTGCAGTGCTGGCTAGGATCAAGGCAGGGGGCACAAGTGCTGGCTAGGCTTAAGGCATGGGCACAAGTGCTGGCTAGGCTTAAGGCATGGGCACAAGTGCTGGCTAGGCTTAAGGCATACAGCTAACTCTTTGCACTCTTTGCATAAAGGGTTAGGCACCCATAGGGGTGAAGAGCTAGCTTTCACCCCTCTACTCTGTACTTGGACATTTAGGACTAGATCCTTTGTTGTACAGTGCGGAGCCTCTCCATAACCCCATGCTCCAAGCGACCAGGCAATTCTTGTCTGTCCTCCGTAAATGGGTAATGCCTTCTTCCCAATTACAGTCGTGCATGCGCATTCAGACGGGACAAGAGCGAAGAATGTAAAGCTGGCCCTATGTGCATAACCAACATGAAGCTGAAGACAAAAACAAACAAACAAGCATTCAAGGGGCTCAAAATTGCGGGCTAGGCTTAAGGCCTGGGCACAAGTGCGGGCTAGGCTTAAGGCCGGGGCACAAGTGCGGGCTAGGCTTAAGGCCGGGGCACAAGTGCGGGCTAGGCTTAAGGCCGGGGCACAAGTGCGGGCTAGGCTTAAGGCCGGGGCACAAGTGCGGGCTAGGCATAAGGCAGGGGCACAAGTGCGGGCTAGGCATAAGGCAGGGGCACAAGTGCGGGCTAGGCATAAGGCAGGGACACAAGTGCGGGCTAAACATAAGGCAGGGGCACAAGTGCAGGCTAGGCTTTAGGCCTGGGCACAAGTGCGGGCTAGGCTTAAGGCCTGGGCACAAGTGCGAGCTAGGCTTAAGGCCTGAGAAAAAGTGCGGGCTAGGCTTAAGGCCTGGGCACAAGTGCGGGCTAGGCTTAAGGCCGGGGCACAAGTGCGGGCTAGGCTTAAGGCTGGGGCACAAGTGCGGGCTAGGCTTAAGGCCGGGGCACAAGTGCGGGCTAGGCATAAGGCAGGGGCACAAGTGCGGGCTAGGCATAAGGCAGGGACACAAGTGCGGGCTAAACATAAGGCAGGGGCACAAGTGCAGGCTAGGCTTTAGGCCTGGGCACAAGTGCGGGCTAGGCTTAAGGCCTGGGCACAAGTGCGAGCTAGGCTTAAGGCCTGAGAAAAAGTGCGGGCTAGGCTTAAGGCCTGGGCACAAGTGCGGGCTAGGCTTAAGGCCGGGGCACAAGTGCGGGCTAGGCTTAAGGCTGGGGCACAAGTGCGGGCTAGGCTTAAGGCCGGGGCACAAGTGCGGGCTAGGCTTAAGGCCGGGGCACAAGTGCGGGCTAGGCTTAAGGCCGGGGCACAAGTGCGGGCTAGGCTTAAGGCCGGGGCACAAGTGCGGGCTAGGCTTAAGGCCTGGGCACAAGTGCGGGCTAGGCTTAAGTCCGGGGCACAAGTGCGGGCTAGGCCTAAGAGCTGGGCACAAGTGCGGGCTAGGCTTAAGGCCTGGGCACAAGTGCGGGCTAGGCTTAAGGTCTGGGCACAAGTGCGGGCTAGGCTTAAGGCCGGGGCACAAGTGCGGGCTAGGCTTAAGGCCGGGACACAAGTGCGGGCTAGGCTTAAGGCCGGGGCACAAGTGCGGGCTAGGTTTAAGGCCGGGGCACAAGTGCGGGCTAGGCTTAAGGCCGGGGCACAAGTGCGGGCTAGGCTTAAGGCCGGGGCACAAGTGCGGGCTAGGCTTAAGGCCGGGGCACAAGTGCGGGCTAGGCTTAAGGCCGGGGCACAAGTGCGGGCTAGGCTTAAGGCCTGGGCACAAGTGCAGTGCGGGCTAGGCTTAAGGCCTGGGCACAAGTGCAGTGCTGGCTAGGATCAAGGCAGGGGGCACAAATGCTGGCTAGGCTTAAGGCATGGGCACAAGTGCCAGCTAGGCTTAAGGCCTGAGCAAGAGTGCAGGCTAGGCTTAAGGCCGGGGCACAGGTGCAGGCTAGGCTTAAGGCCGGGGCACAGGTGCGGGCTAGGCTTATGGCCGGGGCACAGGTGCGGGCTAGGCTTAAGGCCAGGGCACAAGTGCGGGCTAGGCTTAAGGCCGGGGCACAAGTGCGGGCTAGGCTTAAGGCCGGGGCACAAGTGCGGGCTAGGCTTAAGGCCGGGGCACAAGTGCAGTGCGGGCTAGGCTTAAGGCCTGGGCGCAAGTGCAGTGCTGGCTAGGATCAAGGCAGGGGGCACAAATGCTGGCTAGGCTTAAGGCATGGGCACAAGTGCCAGCTAGGCTTAAGGCCTGGGCACAAGTGCAGGCTAGGCTTAAGGCCTGAGCAAAAGTGCAGGCAGGGCTTAAGGCCGGGGCACAGGTGCAGGCTAGGCTTAAGGCCGGGGCACAGGTGCGGGCTAGGCTTAAGGCCGGGGCACAGGTGCGGGCTAGGCTTAAGGCCGGGGCACAAGTGCAGTGCGGGCTAGGCTTAAGGCCTGGGCACAAGTGCGGGCTTGGCTTAAGGCCTGGGCACAAGTGCGGGCTAGGCTTAAGGCCTGGGCACAAGTGTGGGCTAGGCTTAAGGCCAGGGCACAAGTGCGGGCTAGGCTTAAGGCCGGTGCACAAGTGCAGTGCTGGCTAGGATCAAGGCAGGGTGCACAAGTGCTGGCTAGGCTTAAGGCATGGGCACAAGTGCTGGCTAGGCTTAAGGCATGGGCACAAGTGCTGGCTAGGCTTAAGGCATACAGCTAACTCTTTGCACTCTTTGCATAAAGGGTTAGGCACCCATAGGGGTGAAGAGCTAGCTTTCACCCCTCTACTCTGTACTTGGACATTTAGGACTAGATCCTTTGTTGTACAGTGCGGAGCCTCTCCATAACCCCATGCTCCAAGCGACCAGGCAATTCTTGTCTGTCCTCCGTAAATGGGTAATGCCTTCTTCCCAATTACAGTCGTGCATGCGCATTCAGACGGGACAAGAGCGAAGAATGTAAAGCTGGCCCTATGTGCATAACCAACATGAAGCTGAAGACAAAAACAAACAAACAAGCATTCAAGGGGCTCAAAATTGCGGGCTAGGCTTAAGGCCTGGGCACAAGTGCGGGCTAGGCTTAAGGCCGGGGCACAAGTGCGGGCTAGGCTTAAGGCCGGGGCACAAGTGCGGGCTAGGCTTAAGGCCGGGGCACAAGTGCGGGCTAGGCTTAAGGCCGGGGCACAAGTGCGGGCTAGGCTTAAGGCCGGGGCAGAAGTTCGGGCTAGGCTTAAGGCCGGGGCACAAGTGCGGGCTAGGCTTAAGGCCTGGGCACAAGTGCGGGCTAGGCTTAAGGCAGGGGCACAAGTGCGGGCTAGGCCTAAGGCCTGGGCACAAGTGCGGGCTAGGCTTAAGGCCTGGGCACAAGTGCGGGCTAGGCTTAAGGCCTGGGCACAAGTGCGGGCTAGGCTTAAGGCCGGGGCACAAGTGCGGGCTAGGCTTAAGGCCGGGACACAAGTGCGGGCAAGGCTTAAGGCCGGGGCACAAGTGCGGGCTAGGTTTAAGGCCGGGGCACAAGTGCGGGATAGGCTTAAGGCCGGGGCACAAGTGCGGGCTAGGCTTAAGGCCGGGGCACAAGTGCGGGCTAGGCTTAAGGCCGGGGCACAAGTTCGGGCTAGGCTTAAGGCCTGGGCACAAGTGCAGTGCGGGCTAGGCTTAAGGCCTGGGCACAAGTGCAGAGCTGGCTAGAATCAAGGCAGGGGGCACAAATGCTGGCTAGGCTTAAGGCATGGGCACAAGTGCCAGCTAGGCTTAAGGCCTGGGCACAAGTGCAGGCTAGGCTTAAGGCCTGAGCAAAAGTGCAGGCTAGGCTTAAGGCCGGGGCACAGGTGCAGGCTAGGCTTAAGGCCGGGGCACAGGTGCGGGCTAGGCTTAAGGCCGGGGCACAAGTGCGGGCTAGGTTTAAGGCCGGGGCACAAGTGCGGGCTAGGCTTAAGGCCGGGGCACAAGTGCGGGCTAGGCTTAAGGCCGGGGCACAAGTGCGGGCTAGGCTTAAGGCCGGGGCACAAGTGCGGGCTAGGCTTAAGGCCTGGGCACAAGTGCAGTGCGGGCTAGGCTTAAGGCCTGGGCACAAGTGCAGTGCTGGCTAGGATCAAGGCAGGGGGCACAAATGCTGGCTAGGCTTAAGGCATGGGCACAAGTGCCAGCTAGGCTTAAGGCCTGGGCACAAGTGCAGGCTAGTCTTAAGGCCTGAGCAAAAGTGCAGGCTAGGCTTAAGGCCGGGGCACAGGAGCAGGCTAGGCTTAAGGCCGGGGCACAGGTGCGGGCTAGGCTTAAGGCCGGGGCACAGGTGCGGGCTAGGCTTAAGGCCGGGGCACAAGTGCAGTGCGGGCTAGGCTTAAGGCCGGGGCACAAGTGCAGTGCGGGCTAGGCTTAAGGCCGGGGCACAAGTGCGGGCTAGGCTTAAGGCCGGGGCACAAGTGCGGGCTAGGCTTAAGGCCGGGACACAAGTGCGGGCTAGGCTTAAGGCCGGGGCACAAGTGCGGGCTAGGCTTATGGCCTGGGCACAAGTGCAGTGCGGGCTAGGCTTAAGGCCTGGGTGCAAGTGCAGTGCTGGCTAGGATCAAGGCAGGGGGCACAAATGCTGGCTAGGCTTAAGGCATGGGCACAAGTGCCAGCTAGGCTTAAGGCCTGGGCACAAGTGCAGGCTAGGCTTAAGGCCTGAGCAAAAGTGCAGGCTAGGCTTAAGGCCGGGGCACAGGTGCAGGCTAGGCTTAAGGCCGGGGCACAGGTGCGGGCTAGGCTTAAGGCCGGGGCACAGGTGCGGGCTAGGCATAAGGCAGCGGCACAAGTGCGGGCTAAACATAAGGCAGGGGCACAAGTGCAGGCTAGGCTTTAGGCCTGGGCACAAGTGCGGGCTAGGCTTAAGGCCAGGGCACAGGTGCGGGCTAGGCTTAAGGCCGGGGCACAGGTGCGGGCTAGGCTTAAGGCCAGGGCACAGGTGCGGGCTAGGCTTAAGGCCGGGGCACAGGTGCGGGCTAGGCTTAAGGCCTGGGCACAAGTGCAGGCTAGGCTTAAGGCCTGAGCAAAAGTGCAGGCTAGGCTTAAGGCCGGGGCACAGGTGCAGGCTAGGCTTAAGGCCGGGGCACAGGAGCGGGCTAGGCTTAAGGCCAGGGCACAAGTGCGGGCTAGGCTTAAGGCCGGGGCACAAGTGCGGGCTAGGCTTAAGGCCGGGGCACAAGTGCGGGCTAGGCATAAGGCAGCGGCACAAGTGCTGGTTAGGAATAAGGCAAGGGCACAAGTGCGGGCTAGGCTTAAGGCCGGGGCACAAGTGCGGGCTAGGCTTAAGGCCTGGGCACAAGTGCGGGCTAGGCTTAAGTCCGGGGCACAAGTGCGGGCTAGGCCTAAGGCCTGGGCACAAGTGCGGGCTAGGCTTAAGGCCTGGGCACAAGTGCGGGCTAGGCTTAAGGTCTGGGCACAAGTGCGGGCTAGGCTTAAGGCCGGGGCACAAGTGCGGGCTAGGCTTAAGGCCGGGACACAAGTGCGGGCTAGGCTTAAGGCCGGGGCACAAGTGCGGGCTAGGTTTAAGGCCGGGGCACAAGTGCGGGCTAGGCTTAAGGCCGGGGCACAAGTGCGGGCTAGGCTTAAGGCCGGGGCACAAGTGCGGGCTAGGCTTAAGGCCGGGGCACAAGTGCGGGCTAGGCTTAAGGCCGGGGCACAAGTGCGGGCTAGGCTTAAGGCCTGGGCACAAGTGCAGTGCGGGCTAGGCTTAAGGCCTGGGCACAAGTGCAGTGCTGGCTAGGATCAAGGCAGGGGGCACAAATGCTGGCTAGGCTTAAGGCATGGGCACAAGTGCCAGCTAGGCTTAAGGCCTGAGCAAGAGTGCAGGCTAGGCTTAAGGCCGGGGCACAGGTGCAGGCTAGGCTTAAGGCCGGGGCACAGGTGCGGGCTAGGCTTATGGCCGGGACACAGGTGCGGGCTAGGCTTAAGGCCAGGGCACAAGTGCGGGCTAGGCTTAAGGCCGGGGCACAAGTGCGGGCTAGGCTTAAGGCCGGGGCACAAGTGCGGGCTAGGCTTAAGGCCGGGGCACAAGTGCAGTGCGGGCTAGGCTTAAGGCCTGGGCGCAAGTGCAGTGCTGGCTAGGATCAAGGCAGGGGGCACAAATGCTGGCTAGGCTTAAGGCATGGGCACAAGTGCCAGCTAGGCTTAAGGCCTGGGCACAAGTGCAGGCTAGGCTTAAGGCCTGAGCAAAAGTGCAGGCAGGGCTTAAGGCCGGGGCACAGGTGCAGGCTAGGCTTAAGGCCGGGGCACAGGTGCGGGCTAGGCTTAAGGCCGGGGCACAGGTGCGGGCTAGGCTTAAGGCCGGGGCACAAGTGCAGTGCGGGCTAGGCTTAAGGCCGGGGCACAAGTGCAGTGCGGGCTAGGCTTAAGGCCGGGGCACAAGTGCGGGCTAGGCTTAAGGCCGGGGCACAAGTGCGGGCTAGGCTTAAGGCCGGGGCACAAGTGCAGGCTAGGCTTAAGGCCGGGGCACAAGTGCGGGCTAGGCTTAAGGCCTGGGCACAAGTGCAGTGCGGGCTAGGCTTAAGGCCTGGGCGCAAGTGCAGTGCTGGCTAGGATCAAGGCAGGGGGCACAAATGCTGGCTAGGCTTAAGGCATGGGCACAAGTGCCAGCTAGGCTTAAGGCCTGGGCACAAGTGCAGGCTAGGCTTAAGGCCTGAGCAAAAGTGCAGGCTAGGCTTAAGGCCGGGGCACAGGTGCAGGCTAGGCTTAAGGCCGGGGCACAGGTGCGGGCTAGGCTTAAGGCCGGGGCACAGGTGCGGGCTAGGCTTAAGGCCGGGGCACAAGTGCGGGCTAGGCTTAAGGCCGGGGCACAAGTGCGGGCTAGGCATAAGGCAGCGGCACAAGTGCTGGTTAGGTATAAGGCAAGGGCACAAGTGCGGGCTAGGCGTAAGGCAGGGGCACAAGTGCGGGCTAGGCATAAGGCAGGGACACAAGTGCGGGCTAAACATAAGGCAGGGGCACAAGTGCAGGCTAGGCTTTAGGCCTGGGCACAAGTGCGGGCTAGGCTTAAGGCCTGGGCACAAGTGCGAGCTAGGCTTAAGGCCTGAGAAAAAGTGCGGGCTAGGCTTAAGGCCTGGGCACAAGTGCGGGCTAGGCTTAAGGCCGGGGCACAAGTGCGGGCTAGGCTTAAGGCTGGGGCACAAGTGCGGGCTAGGCTTAAGGCCGGGGCACAAGTGCGGGCTAGGCTTAAGGCCGGGGCACAAGTGCGGGCTAGGCTTAAGGCCGGGGCACAAGTGCGGGCTAGGCTTAAGGCCGGGGCACAAGTGCGGGCTAGGCTTAAGGCCTGGGCACAAGTGCGGGCTAGGCTTAAGTCCGGGGCACAAGTGCGGGCTAGGCCTAAGGCCTGGGCACAAGTGCGGGCTAGGCTTAAGGCCTGGGCACAAGTGCGGGCTAGGCTTAAGGTCTGGGCACAAGTGCGGGCTAGGCTTAAGGCCGGGGCACAAGTGCGGGCTAGGCTTAAGGCCGGGACACAAGTGCGGGCTAGGCTTAAGGCCGGGGCACAAGTGCGGGCTAGGTTTAAGGCCGGGGCACAAGTGCGGGCTAGGCTTAAGGCCGGGGCACAAGTGCGGGCTAGGCTTAAGGCCGGGGCACAAGTGCGGGCTAGGCTTAAGGCCGGGGCACAAGTGCGGGCTAGGCTTAAGGCCGGGGCACAAGTGCGGGCTAGGCTTAAGGCCTGGGCACAAGTGCAGTGCGGGCTAGGCTTAAGGCCTGGGCACAAGTGCAGTGCTGGCTAGGATCAAGGCAGGGGGCACAAATGCTGGCTAGGCTTAAGGCATGGGCACAAGTGCCAGCTAGGCTTAAGGCCTGAGCAAGAGTGCAGGCTAGGCTTAAGGCCGGGGCACAGGTGCAGGCTAGGCTTAAGGCCGGGGCACAGGTGCGGGCTAGGCTTATGGCCGGGGCACAGGTGCGGGCTAGGCTTAAGGCCAGGGCACAAGTGCGGGCTAGGCTTAAGGCCGGGGCACAAGTGCGGGCTAGGCTTAAGGCCGGGGCACAAGTGCGGGCTAGGCTTAAGGCCGGGGCACAAGTGCAGTGCGGGCTAGGCTTAAGGCCTGGGCGCAAGTGCAGTGCTGGCTAGGATCAAGGCAGGGGGCACAAATGCTGGCTAGGCTTAAGGCATGGGCACAAGTGCCAGCTAGGCTTAAGGCCTGGGCACAAGTGCAGGCTAGGCTTAAGGCCTGAGCAAAAGTGCAGGCAGGGCTTAAGGCCGGGGCACAGGTGCAGGCTAGGCTTAAGGCCGGGGCACAGGTGCGGGCTAGGCTTAAGGCCGGGGCACAGGTGCGGGCTAGGCTTAAGGCCGGGGCACAAGTGCAGTGCAGGCTAGGCTTAAGGCCGGGGCACAAGTGCAGTGCGGGCTAGGCTTAAGGCCGGGGCACAAGTGCGGGCTAGGCTTAAGGCCGGGGCACAAGTGCGGGCTAGGCTTAAGGCCGGGGCACAAGTGCAGGCTAGGCTTAAGGCCGGGGCACAAGTGCGGGCTAGGCTTAAGGCCTGGGCACAAGTGCAGTGCGGGCTAGGCTTAAGGCCTGGGCGCAAGTGCAGTGCTGGCTAGGATCAAGGCAGGGGGCACAAATGCTGGCTAGGCTTAAGGCATGGGCACAAGTGCCAGCTAGGCTTAAGGCCTGGGCACAAGTGCAGGCTAGGCTTAAGGCCTGAGCAAAAGTGCAGGCTAGGCTTAAGGCCGGGGCACAGGTGCAGGCTAGGCTTAAGGCCGGGGCACAGGTGCGGGCTAGGCTTAAGGCCGGGGCACAGGTGCGGGCTAGGCTTAAGGCCGGGGCACAAGTGCGGGCTAGGCATAAGGCAGCGGCACAAGTGCTGGTTAGGTATAAGGCAAGGGCACAAGTGCGGGCTAGGCGTAAGGCAGGGGCACAAGTGCGGGCTAGGCATAAGGCAGGGACACAAGTGCGGGCTAAACATAAGGCAGGGGCACAAGTGCAGGCTAGGCTTTAGGCCTGGGCACAAGTGCGGGCTAGGCTTAAGGCCTGGGCACAAGTGCGAGCTAGGCTTAAGGCCTGAGAAAAAGTGCGGGCTAGGCTTAAGGCCTGGGCACAAGTGCGGGCTAGGCTTAAGGCCGGGGCACAAGTGCGGGCTAGGCTTAAGGCTGGGGCACAAGTGCGGGCTAGGCTTAAGGCCGGGGCACAAGTGCGGGCTAGGCTTAAGGCCGGGGCACAAGTGCGGGCTAGGCTTAAGGCCGGGGCACAAGTGCGGGCTAGGCTTAAGGCCGGGGCACAAGTGCGGGCTAGGCTTAAGGCCTGGGCACAAGTGCGGGCTAGGCTTAAGTCCGGGGCACAAGTGCGGGCTAGGCCTAAGGCCTGGGCACAAGTGCGGGCTAGGCTTAAGGCCTGGGCACAAGTGCGGGCTAGGCTTAAGGTCTGGGCACAAGTGCGGGCTAGGCTTAAGGCCGGGGCACAAGTGCGGGCTAGGCTTAAGGCCGGGACACAAGTGCGGGCTAGGCTTAAGGCCGGGGCACAAGTGCGGGCTAGGTTTAAGGCCGGGGCACAAGTGCGGGCTAGGCTTAAGGCCGGGGCACAAGTGCGGGCTAGGCTTAAGGCCGGGGCACAAGTGCGGGCTAGGCTTAAGGCCGGGGCACAAGTGCGGGCTAGGCTTAAGGCCGGGGCACAAGTGCGGGCTAGGCTTAAGGCCTGGGCACAAGTGCAGTGCGGGCTAGGCTTAAGGCCTGGGCACAAGTGCAGTGCTGGCTAGGATCAAGGCAGGGGGCACAAATGCTGGCTAGGCTTAAGGCATGGGCACAAGTGCCAGCTAGGCTTAAGGCCTGAGCAAGAGTGCAGGCTAGGCTTAAGGCCGGGGCACAGGTGCAGGCTAGGCTTAAGGCCGGGGCACAGGTGCGGGCTAGGCTTATGGCCGGGGCACAGGTGCGGGCTAGGCTTAAGGCCAGGGCACAAGTGCGGGCTAGGCTTAAGGCCGGGGCACAAGTGCGGGCTAGGCTTAAGGCCGGGGCACAAGTGCGGGCTAGGCTTAAGGCCGGGGCACAAGTGCAGTGCGGGCTAGGCTTAAGGCCTGGGCGCAAGTGCAGTGCTGGCTAGGATCAAGGCAGGGGGCACAAATGCTGGCTAGGCTTAAGGCATGGGCACAAGTGCCAGCTAGGCTTAAGGCCTGGGCACAAGTGCAGGCTAGGCTTAAGGCCTGAGCAAAAGTGCAGGCAGGGCTTAAGGCCGGGGCACAGGTGCAGGCTAGGCTTAAGGCCGGGGCACAGGTGCGGGCTAGGCTTAAGGCCGGGGCACAGGTGCGGGCTAGGCTTAAGGCCGGGGCACAAGTGCAGTGCGGGCTAGGCTTAAGGCCGGGGCACAAGTGCAGTGCGGGCTAGGCTTAAGGCCGGGGCACAAGTGCGGGCTAGGCTTAAGGCCGGGGCACAAGTGCGGGCTAGGCTTAAGGCCGGGGCACAAGTGCAGGCTAGGCTTAAGGCCGGGGCACAAGTGCGGGCTAGGCTTAAGGCCTGGGCACAAGTGCAGTGCGGGCTAGGCTTAAGGCCTGGGCGCAAGTGCAGTGCTGGCTAGGATCAAGGCAGGGGGCACAAATGCTGGCTAGGCTTAAGGCATGGGCACAAGTGCCAGCTAGGCTTAAGGCCTGGGCACAAGTGCAGGCTAGGCTTAAGGCCTGAGCAAAAGTGCAGGCTAGGCTTAAGGCCGGGGCACAGGTGCAGGCTAGGCTTAAGGCCGGGGCACAGGTGCGGGCTAGGCTTAAGGCCGGGGCACAGGTGCGGGCTAGGCTTAAGGCCGGGGCACAAGTGCGGGCTAGGCTTAAGGCCGGGGCACAAGTGCGGGCTAGGCATAAGGCAGCGGCACAAGTGCTGGTTAGGTATAAGGCAAGGGCACAAGTGCGGGCTAGGCGTAAGGCAGGGGCACAAGTGCGGGCTAGGCGTAAGGCAGGGGCACAAGTGCGGGCTAGGCATAAGGCAGGGGCACAAGTGCGGGCTAGGCATAAGGCAGGGGCACAAGTGCGGGCTAGGCATAAGGCAGCGGCACAAGTGCGGGCTAAACATAAGGCAGGGGCACAAGTGCAGGCTAGGCTTTAGGCCTGGGCACAATTGCGGGCTAGGCTTAAGGCCGGGGCACAAGTGTGGGCTAGGCTTAAGGCCGGGGCACAAGTTCGGGCTAGGCTTAAGGCCTGGGCACAATTGCGGGCTAGGCTTAAGGCCGGGGCACAAGTGTGGGCTAGGCTTAAGGCCTGGGCACAAGTTCGGGCTAGGCTTAAGGCCTGGGCACAAGTGCGGGCTAAGCTTAAGGCCTGGGCACAAGTGCGGGCTAGGCTTAAGGCCTGGGCACAAGTGCGGGCTAGGCTTAACGCCTGGGCACAAGTGCAGTGCTGGCTAGGATCAAGGCAGGGGGCACAAATGCTGGCTAGGCTTAAGGCATTGGCACAAGTGCCAGCTAGGCTTAAGGCCTGGGCACAAGTGCAGGCTAGGCTTAAGGCCTGAGCAAAAGTGCAGGCTAGGCATAAGGCCTGGGCACAAGTGCGGGCTAGGCTTAAGGCATGGGCACAAGTGCAGTGCTGGCTAGGCTTAAGGCCTGGGCACAAGTGCAGTGCTGGCTAGGATCAAGGCAGGGGCACAAGGGCGGGCCTGGTTAAGGCAGGGGCACAAGGGCGGGCTTGGCTTAAGGCCAGGGCACAAGTGCGGGCTAGGCCTAAGGCCTGGGCACAAGTGCAGGCTTGGCTTAAGGCCTGGGCACAAGTGCGGGCTAGGCTTAAGGCCTGGGCACAAGTGTGGGCTAGGCTTAAGGCCGGGGCACAAGTGCGGGCTAGGCTTAAGGCCTGGGCACAAGTGCAGTGCTGGCTAGGATCAAGGCAGGGGGCACAAGTGCTGGCTAGGCTTAAGGCATGGGCACAAGTGCTGGCTAGGCTTAAGGCATGGGCACAAGTGCTGGCTAGGCTTAAGGCATACAGCTAACTCTTTGCACTCTTTGCATAAAGGGTTAGGCACCCATAGGGGTGAAGAGCTAGCTTTCACCCCTCTACTCTGTACTTGGACATTTAGGACTAGATCCTTTGTTGTACAGTGTGGAGCCTCTCCATAACCCCATGCTCCAAGCGACCAGGCAATTCTTGTCTGTCCTCCGTAAATGGGTAATGCCTTCTTCCCAATTACAGTCCTGCATGCGCATTCAGACGGGACAAGAGCGAAGAATGTAAAGCTGGCCCTATGTGCATAACCAACATGAAGCTGAAGACAAAAACAAACAAACAAGCATTCAAGGGGCTCAAAAGTGCGGGCTAGGCTTAAGGCCTGGGCACAAGTGCGGGCTAGGCTTAAGGCCGGGGCACAAGTGCGGGCTAGGCTTAAGGCCGGGGCACAAGTGCGGGCTAGGCTTAAGTCCGGGGAACAAGTGCGGGCTAGGCTTAAGGCCGGGGCACAAGTGCGGGCTAGGCTTAAGGCCGGGGCAGAAGTGCGGGCTAGGCTTAAGGCCGGGGCACAAGTGCGGGCTAGGCTTAAGGCCTGGGCACAAGTGCGGGCTAGGCTTAAGGCCGGGGCACAAGTGCGGGCTAGGCCTAAGGCTTGGGCACAAGTGCGGGCTAGGCTTAAGGCCTGGGCACAAGTGCGGGCTAGGCTTAAGGCCTGGGCACAAGTGCGGGCTAGGCTTAAGGCCGGGGCACAAGTGCGGGCTAGGCTTAAGGCCGGGACACAAGTGCGGGCAAGGCTTAAGGCCGAGGCACAAGTGTGGGCTAGGTTTAAGGCCGGGGCACAAGTGCGGGCTAGGCTTAAGGCCGGGGCACAAGTGCGGGCTAGGCTTAAGGCCGGGGCACAAGTGCGGGCTAGGCTTAAGGCCGGGGCACAAGTTCGGGCTAGGCTTAAGGCCTGGGCACAAGTGCAGTGCGGGCTAGGCTTAAGGCCTGGGCACAAGTGCAGAGCTGGCTAGAATCAAGGCAGGGGGCACAAATGCTGGCTAGGCTTAAGGCATGGGCACAAGTGCCAGCTAGGCTTAAGGCCTGGGCACAAGTGCAGGCTAGGCTTAAGGCCTGAGCAAAAGTGCAGGCTAGGCTTAAGGCCGGGGCACAGGTGCAGGCTAGGCTTAAGGCTGGGGCACAGGTGCGGGCTAGGCTTAAGGCCGGGGCACAAGTGCGGGCTAGGTTTAAGGCCGGGGCACAAGTGCGGGCTAGGCTTAAGGCCGGGGCACAAGTGCGGGCTAGGCTTAAGACCGGGGCACAAGTGCGGGCTAGGCTTAAGGCCGGGGCACAAGTGCGGGCTAGGCTTAAGGCCTGGGCACAAGTGCAGTGCGGGCTAGGCTTAAGGCCTGGGCACAAGTGCAGTGCTGGCTAGGATCAAGGCAGGGGGCACAAATGCTGGCTAGGCTTAAGGCATGGGCACAAGTGCCAGCTAGGCTTAAGGCCTGGGCACAAGTGCAGGCTAGGCTTAAGGCCTGAGCAAAAGTGCAGGCTAGGCTTAAGGCCGGGGCACAGGTGCAGGCTAGGCTTAAGGCTGGGGCACAGGTGCGGGCTAGGCTTAAGGCCGGGGCACAGGTGCGGGCTAGGCTTAAGGCCGGGGCACAAGTGCAGTGCGGGCTAGGCTTAAGGCCGGGGCACAAGTGCAGTGCGGGCTAGGCTTAAGGCCGGGGAACAAGTGCGGGCTAGGCTTAAGGCCGGGGCACAAGTGCGGGCTAGGCTTAAGGCCGGGGCACAAGTGCGGGCTAGGCTTAAGGCCGGGGCACAAGTGCGGGCTAGGCTTATGGCCTGGGCACAAGTGCAGTGCGGGCTAGGCTTAAGGCCTGGGTGCAAGTGCAGTGCTGGCTACGATCAAGGCAGGGGGCACAAATGCTGGCTAGGCTTAAGGCATGGGCACAAGTTCCAGCTAGGCTTAAGGCCTGGGCACAAGTGCAGGCTAGGCTTAAGGCCTGAGCAAAAGTGCAGGCTAGGCTTAAGGCCGGGGCACAGGTGCAGGCTAGGCTTAAGGCCGGGGCACAGGTGCGGGCTAGGTTTAAGGCCGGGGCACAGGTGCGGGCTAGGCATAAGGCAGCGGCACAAGTGCGGGCTAAACATAAGGCAGGGGCACAAGTGCAGGCTAGGCTTTAGGCCTGGGCACAAGTGCGGGCTAGGCTTAAGGCCAGGGCACAGGTGCGGGCTAGGCTTAAGGCCGGGGCACAGGTGCGGGCTAGGCTTAAGGCTGGGGCACAGGTGCGGGCTAGGCTTAAGGCCGGGGCACAGGTGCGGGCTAGGCTTAAGGCCTGGGCACAAGTGCAGGCTAGACTTAAGGCCTGAGCAAAAGTGCAGGCTAGGCTTAAGGCCGGGGCACAGGTGCAGGCTAGGCTTAAGGCCGGGGCACAGGTGCGGGCTAGGCTTAAGGCCAGGGCACAAGTGCGGGCTAGGCTTAAGGCCGGGGCACAAGTGCGGGCTAGGCTTAAGGCCGGGGCACAAGTGCGGGCTAGGCTTAAGGCCGGGGCACAAGTGCAGTGCGGGCTAGGCTTAAGGCCTGGGCGCAAGTGCAGTGCTGGCTAGGATCAAGGCAGGGGGCACAAATGCTGGCTAGGCTTAAGGCATGGGCACAAGTGCCAGCTAGGCTTAAGGCCTGGGAACAAGTGCAGGCTAGGCTTAAGGCCTGAGCAAAAGTGCAGGCAGGGCTTAAGGCCGGGGCACAGGTGCAGGCTAGGCTTAAGGCCGGGGCACAGGTGCGGGCTAGGCTTAAGGCCGGGGCACAGGTGCGGGCTAGGCTTAAGGCCGGGGCTCAAGTGCGGGCTAGGATTAAGGCCGGGGCACAAGTGCGGGCTAGGCTTAAGGCCGGGGCACAAGTGCGGGCTAGGCATAAGGCAGCGGCACAAGTGCTGGTTAGGTATAAGGCATGGGCACAAGTGCGGGCTAGGCGTAAGGCAGGGGCACAAGTGCGGGCTAGGCGTAAGGCAGGGGCACAAGTGCGGGCTAGGCATAAGGCAGGGGCACAAGTGCGGGCTAGGCATAAGGCAGGGGCACAAGTGCGGGCTAGGCATAAGGCAGCGGCACAAGTGCGGGCTAAACATAAGGCAGGGGCACAAGTGCAGGCTAGGCTTTAGGCCTGGGCACAATTGCGGGCTAGGCTTAAGGCCGGGGCACAAGTGTGGGCTAGGCTTAAGGCCGGGGCACAAGTGCGGGCTAGGCTTAAGGCCTGGGCACAAGTTCGGGCTAGGCTAAAGGCCTGGGCACAAGTGCGGGCTAGGCTTAAGGCCTGGGCACAAGTGCGGGCTAGGTTTAAGGCATGGGCACAAGTGCAGTGCGGGCTAGGCTTAAGGCCTGGGCACAAGTGCAGTGCTGGCTAGGATCAAGGCAGGGGGCACAAATGCTGGCTAGGCTTAAGGCATGGGCACAAGTGCCAGCTAGGCTTAAGGCCTGGGCACAAGTGCAGGCTAGGCTTAAGGCCTGAGCAAAAGTGCAGGCTAGGCATAAGGCCTGGGCACAAGTGCGGGCTAGGCTTAAGGCATGGGCACAAGTGCAGTGCTGGCTAGGCTTAAGGCCTGGGCACAAGTGCAGTGCTGGCTAGGATCAAGGCAGGGGCACAAGGGCGGGCCTGACTTAAGGCAGGGGCACAAGGGCGGGCTTGGCTTAAGGCCAGGGCACAAGTGCGGGCTAGGCCTAAGGCCTGGGCACAAGTGCGGGCTTGGCTTAAGGCCTGGGCACAAGTGTGGGCTAGGCTTAAGGCCGGGGCACAAGTGCGGGCTAGGCTTAAGGCCGGTGCACAAGTGCAGTGCTGGCTAGGATCAAGGCAGGGGGCACAAGTGCTGGCTAGGCTTAAGGCATGGGCACAAGTGCTGGCTAGGCTTAAGGCATGGGCACAAGTGCTGGCTAGGCTTAAGGCATACAGCTAACTCTTTGCACTCTTTGCATAAAGGGTTAGGCACCCATAGGGGTGAAGAGCTAGCTTTCACCCCTCTACTCTGTACTTGGACATTTAGGACTAGATCCTTTGTTGTACAGTGCGGAGCCTCTCCATAACCCCATGCTCCAAGCAACCAGGCAATTCTTGTCTGCCCTCTGTAAATGGGTAATGCCTTCTTCCCAATTACAGTCGTGCATGCGCATTCAGACGGGACAAGAGCGAAGAATGTAAAGCTGGCCCTATGTGCATAACCAACATGAAGCTGAAGACAAAAACAAACAAACAAGCATTCAAGGGGCTCAAAATTGCGGGCTAGGCTTAAGGCCTGGGCACAAGTGCGGGCTAGGCTTAAGGCCGGGGCACAAGTGCGGGCTAGGCTTAAGGCCGGGGCACAAGTGCGGGCTAGGCTTAAGGCCGGGGCACAAGTGCGGGCTAGGCTTAAGGCCGGGGCACAAGTGCGGGCTAGGCTTAAGGCCGGGGCAGAAGTGCGGGCTAGGCTTAAGGCCGGGGCACAAGTGCGGGCTAGGCTTAAGGCCTGGGCACAAGTGCGGGCTAGGCTTAAGGCCGGGGCACAAGTGCGGGCTAGGCCTAAGGCCTGGGCACAAGTGCGGGCTAGGCTTAAGGCCTGGGCACAAGTGCGGGCTAGGATTAAGGCCTGGGCACAAGTGCGGGCTAGGCTTAAGGCCGGGGCACAAGTGCGGGCTAGGCTTAAGGCCGGGACACAAGTGCGGGCAAGGCTTAAGGCCGGGGCACAAGTGCGGGCTAGGTTTAAGGCCGGGGCACAAGTGCGGGCTAGGCTTAAGGCCGGGGCACAAGTGCGGGCTAGGCTTAAGGCCGGGGCACAAGTGCGGGCTAGGCTTAAGGCCGGGGCACAAGTGCGGGCTAGGCTTAAGGCCGGGGCACAAGTGCAGTGCGGGCTAGGCTTAAGGCCTGGGCGCAAGTGCAGTGCTGGCTAGGATCAAGGCAGGGGGCACAAATGCTGGCTAGGCTTAAGGCATGGGCACAAGTGCCAGCTAGGCTTAAGGCCTGGGCACAAGTGCAGGCTAGGCTTAAGGCCTGAGCAAAAGTGCAGGCAGGGCTTAAGGCCGGGGCACAGGTGCAGGCTAGGCTTAAGGCTGGGGCACAGGTGCGGGCTAGGCTTAAGGCCGGGGCACAGGTGCGGGCTAGGCTTAAGGCCGGGGCACAAGTGCAGTGCGGGCTAGGCTTAAGGCCGGGGCACAAGTGCAGTGCGGGCTAGGCTTAAGGCCGGGGCACAAGTGCGGGCTAGGCTTAAGGCCGGGGCACAAGTGCGGGCTAGGCTTAAGGCCAGGGCACAAGTGCAGGCTAGGCTTAAGGCCGGGGCACAAGTGCGGGCTAGGCTTAAGGCCTGGGCACAAGTGCAGTGCGGGCTAGGCTTAAGGCCTGGGCGCAAGTGCAGTGCTGGCTAGGATCAAGGCAGGGGGCACAAATGCTGGCTAGGCTTAAGGCATGGGCACAAGTGCCAGCTAGGCTTAAGGCCTGGGCACAAGTGCAGGCTAGGCTTAAGGCCTGAGCAAAAGTGCAGGCTAGGCTTAAGGCCGGGGCACAGGTGCAGGCTAGGCTTAACGCCGGGGCACAGGTGCGGGCTAGGCTTAAGGCCGGGGCACAGGTGCGGGCTAGGCTTAAGGCCGGGGCACAAGTGCGGGCTAGGCTTAAGGCCGGGGCACAAGTGCGGGCTAGGCTTAAGGCCGGGACACAAGTGCGGGCAAGGCTTAAGGCCGAGGCACAAGTGTGGGCTAGGTTTAAGGCCGGGGCACAAGTGCGGGCTAGGCTTAAGGCCGGGGCACAAGTGCGGGCTAGGCTTAAGGCCGGGGCACAAGTGCGGGCTAGGCTTAAGGCCGGGGCACAAGTTCGGGCTAGGCTTAAGGCCTGGGCACAAGTGCAGTGCGGGCTAGGCTTAAGGCCTGGGCACAAGTGCAGAGCTGGCTAGAATCAAGGCAGGGGGCACAAATGCTGGCTAGGCTTAAGGCATGGGCACAAGTGCCAGCTAGGCTTAAGGCCTGGGCACAAGTGCAGGCTAGGCTTAAGGCCTGAGCAAAAGTGCAGGCTAGGCTTAAGGCCGGGGCACAGGTGCAGGCTAGGCTTAAGGCTGGGGCACAGGTGCGGGCTAGGCTTAAGGCCGGGGCACAAGTGCGGGCTAGGTTTAAGGCCGGGGCACAAGTGCGGGCTAGGCTTAAGGCCGGGGCACAAGTGCGGGCTAGGCTTAAGACCGGGGCACAAGTGCGGGCTAGGCTTAAGGCCGGGGCACAAGTGCGGGCTAGGCTTAAGGCCTGGGCACAAGTGCAGTGCGGGCTAGGCTTAAGGCCTGGGCACAAGTGCAGTGCTGGCTAGGATCAAGGCAGGGGGCACAAATGCTGGCTAGGCTTAAGGCATGGGCACAAGTGCCAGCTAGGCTTAAGGCCTGGGCACAAGTGCAGGCTAGGCTTAAGGCCTGAGCAAAAGTGCAGGCTAGGCTTAAGGCCGGGGCACAGGTGCAGGCTAGGCTTAAGGCTGGGGCACAGGTGCGGGCTAGGCTTAAGGCCGGGGCACAGGTGCGGGCTAGGCTTAAGGCCGGGGCACAAGTGCAGTGCGGGCTAGGCTTAAGGCCGGGGCACAAGTGCAGTGCGGGCTAGGCTTAAGGCCGGGGAACAAGTGCGGGCTAGGCTTAAGGCCGGGGCACAAGTGCGGGCTAGGCTTAAGGCCGGGGCACAAGTGCGGGCTAGGCTTAAGGCCGGGGCACAAGTGCGGGCTAGGCTTATGGCCTGGGCACAAGTGCAGTGCGGGCTAGGCTTAAGGCCTGGGTGCAAGTGCAGTGCTGGCTACGATCAAGGCAGGGGGCACAAATGCTGGCTAGGCTTAAGGCATGGGCACAAGTTCCAGCTAGGCTTAAGGCCTGGGCACAAGTGCAGGCTAGGCTTAAGGCCTGAGCAAAAGTGCAGGCTAGGCTTAAGGCCGGGGCACAGGTGCAGGCTAGGCTTAAGGCCGGGGCACAGGTGCGGGCTAGGTTTAAGGCCGGGGCACAGGTGCGGGCTAGGCATAAGGCAGCGGCACAAGTGCGGGCTAAACATAAGGCAGGGGCACAAGTGCAGGCTAGGCTTTAGGCCTGGGCACAAGTGCGGGCTAGGCTTAAGGCCAGGGCACAGGTGCGGGCTAGGCTTAAGGCCGGGGCACAGGTGCGGGCTAGGCTTAAGGCTGGGGCACAGGTGCGGGCTAGGCTTAAGGCCGGGGCACAGGTGCGGGCTAGGCTTAAGGCCTGGGCACAAGTGCAGGCTAGACTTAAGGCCTGAGCAAAAGTGCAGGCTAGGCTTAAGGCCGGGGCACAGGTGCAGGCTAGGCTTAAGGCCGGGGCACAGGTGCGGGCTAGGCTTAAGGCCAGGGCACAAGTGCGGGCTAGGCTTAAGGCCGGGGCACAAGTGCGGGCTAGGCTTAAGGCCGGGGCACAAGTGCGGGCTAGGCTTAAGGCCGGGGCACAAGTGCAGTGCGGGCTAGGCTTAAGGCCTGGGCGCAAGTGCAGTGCTGGCTAGGATCAAGGCAGGGGGCACAAATGCTGGCTAGGCTTAAGGCATGGGCACAAGTGCCAGCTAGGCTTAAGGCCTGGGAACAAGTGCAGGCTAGGCTTAAGGCCTGAGCAAAAGTGCAGGCAGGGCTTAAGGCCGGGGCACAGGTGCAGGCTAGGCTTAAGGCCGGGGCACAGGTGCGGGCTAGGCTTAAGGCCGGGGCACAGGTGCGGGCTAGGCTTAAGGCCGGGGCTCAAGTGCGGGCTAGGATTAAGGCCGGGGCACAAGTGCGGGCTAGGCTTAAGGCCGGGGCACAAGTGCGGGCTAGGCATAAGGCAGCGGCACAAGTGCTGGTTAGGTATAAGGCATGGGCACAAGTGCGGGCTAGGCGTAAGGCAGGGGCACAAGTGCGGGCTAGGCGTAAGGCAGGGGCACAAGTGCGGGCTAGGCATAAGGCAGGGGCACAAGTGCGGGCTAGGCATAAGGCAGGGGCACAAGTGCGGGCTAGGCATAAGGCAGCGGCACAAGTGCGGGCTAAACATAAGGCAGGGGCACAAGTGCAGGCTAGGCTTTAGGCCTGGGCACAATTGCGGGCTAGGCTTAAGGCCGGGGCACAAGTGTGGGCTAGGCTTAAGGCCGGGGCACAAGTGCGGGCTAGGCTTAAGGCCTGGGCACAAGTTCGGGCTAGGCTAAAGGCCTGGGCACAAGTGCGGGCTAGGCTTAAGGCCTGGGCACAAGTGCGGGCTAGGTTTAAGGCATGGGCACAAGTGCAGTGCGGGCTAGGCTTAAGGCCTGGGCACAAGTGCAGTGCTGGCTAGGATCAAGGCAGGGGGCACAAATGCTGGCTAGGCTTAAGGCATGGGCACAAGTGCCAGCTAGGCTTAAGGCCTGGGCACAAGTGCAGGCTAGGCTTAAGGCCTGAGCAAAAGTGCAGGCTAGGCATAAGGCCTGGGCACAAGTGCGGGCTAGGCTTAAGGCATGGGCACAAGTGCAGTGCTGGCTAGGCTTAAGGCCTGGGCACAAGTGCAGTGCTGGCTAGGATCAAGGCAGGGGCACAAGGGCGGGCCTGACTTAAGGCAGGGGCACAAGGGCGGGCTTGGCTTAAGGCCAGGGCACAAGTGCGGGCTAGGCCTAAGGCCTGGGCACAAGTGCGGGCTTGGCTTAAGGCCTGGGCACAAGTGTGGGCTAGGCTTAAGGCCGGGGCACAAGTGCGGGCTAGGCTTAAGGCCGGTGCACAAGTGCAGTGCTGGCTAGGATCAAGGCAGGGGGCACAAGTGCTGGCTAGGCTTAAGGCATGGGCACAAGTGCTGGCTAGGCTTAAGGCATGGGCACAAGTGCTGGCTAGGCTTAAGGCATACAGCTAACTCTTTGCACTCTTTGCATAAAGGGTTAGGCACCCATAGGGGTGAAGAGCTAGCTTTCACCCCTCTACTCTGTACTTGGACATTTAGGACTAGATCCTTTGTTGTACAGTGCGGAGCCTCTCCATAACCCCATGCTCCAAGCAACCAGGCAATTCTTGTCTGCCCTCTGTAAATGGGTAATGCCTTCTTCCCAATTACAGTCGTGCATGCGCATTCAGACGGGACAAGAGCGAAGAATGTAAAGCTGGCCCTATGTGCATAACCAACATGAAGCTGAAGACAAAAACAAACAAACAAGCATTCAAGGGGCTCAAAATTGCGGGCTAGGCTTAAGGCCTGGGCACAAGTGCGGGCTAGGCTTAAGGCCGGGGCACAAGTGCGGGCTAGGCTTAAGGCCGGGGCACAAGTGCGGGCTAGGCTTAAGGCCGGGGCACAAGTGCGGGCTAGGCTTAAGGCCGGGGCACAAGTGCGGGCTAGGCTTAAGGCCGGGGCAGAAGTGCGGGCTAGGCTTAAGGCCGGGGCACAAGTGCGGGCTAGGCTTAAGGCCTGGGCACAAGTGCGGGCTAGGCTTAAGGCCGGGGCACAAGTGCGGGCTAGGCCTAAGGCCTGGGCACAAGTGCGGGCTAGGCTTAAGGCCTGGGCACAAGTGCGGGCTAGGATTAAGGCCTGGGCACAAGTGCGGGCTAGGCTTAAGGCCGGGGCACAAGTGCGGGCTAGGCTTAAGGCCGGGACACAAGTGCGGGCAAGGCTTAAGGCCGGGGCACAAGTGCGGGCTAGGTTTAAGGCCGGGGCACAAGTGCGGGCTAGGCTTAAGGCCGGGGCACAAGTGCGGGCTAGGCTTAAGGCCGGGGCACAAGTGCGGGCTAGGCTTAAGGCCGGGGCACAAGTGCGGGCTAGGCTTAAGGCCGGGGCACAAGTGCAGTGCGGGCTAGGCTTAAGGCCTGGGCGCAAGTGCAGTGCTGGCTAGGATCAAGGCAGGGGGCACAAATGCTGGCTAGGCTTAAGGCATGGGCACAAGTGCCAGCTAGGCTTAAGGCCTGGGCACAAGTGCAGGCTAGGCTTAAGGCCTGAGCAAAAGTGCAGGCAGGGCTTAAGGCCGGGGCACAGGTGCAGGCTAGGCTTAAGGCTGGGGCACAGGTGCGGGCTAGGCTTAAGGCCGGGGCACAGGTGCGGGCTAGGCTTAAGGCCGGGGCACAAGTGCAGTGCGGGCTAGGCTTAAGGCCGGGGCACAAGTGCAGTGCGGGCTAGGCTTAAGGCCGGGGCACAAGTGCGGGCTAGGCTTAAGGCCGGGGCACAAGTGCGGGCTAGGCTTAAGGCCAGGGCACAAGTGCAGGCTAGGCTTAAGGCCGGGGCACAAGTGCGGGCTAGGCTTAAGGCCTGGGCACAAGTGCAGTGCGGGCTAGGCTTAAGGCCTGGGCGCAAGTGCAGTGCTGGCTAGGATCAAGGCAGGGGGCACAAATGCTGGCTAGGCTTAAGGCATGGGCACAAGTGCCAGCTAGGCTTAAGGCCTGGGCACAAGTGCAGGCTAGGCTTAAGGCCTGAGCAAAAGTGCAGGCTAGGCTTAAGGCCGGGGCACAGGTGCAGGCTAGGCTTAACGCCGGGGCACAGGTGCGGGCTAGGCTTAAGGCCGGGGCACAGGTGCGGGCTAGGCTTAAGGCCGGGGCACAAGTGCGGGCTAGGCTTAAGGCCGGGGCACAAGTGCGGGCTAGGCATAAGGCAGCGGCACAAGTGCTGGTTAGGTATAAGGCAAGGGCACAAGTGCGGGCTAGGCGTAAGGCAGGGGCACAAGTGCGGGCTAGGCGTAAGGCAGGGGCACAAGTGCGGGCTAGGCATAAGGCAGGGGCACAAGTGCGGGCTAGGCATAAGGCAGGGGCACAAGTGCGGGCTAGGCATAAGGCAGCGGCACAAGTGCGGGCTAAACATAAGGCAGGGGCACAAGTGCAGGCTAGGCTTTAGGCCTGGGCACAATTGCGGGCTAGGCTTAAGGCCGGGGCACAAGTGTGGGCTAGGCTTAAGGCCGGGGCACAAGTGCGGGCTAGGCTTAAGGCCTGGGCACAAGTTCGGGCTAGGCTTAAGGCCTGGGCACAAGTGCGGGCTAAGCTTAAGGCCTGGGCACAAGTGCGGGCTAGGCTTAAGGCCTGGGCACAAGTGCAGTGCGGGCTAGGCTTAACGCCTGGGCACAAGTGCAGTGCTGGCTAGGATCAAGGCAGGGGGCACAAATGCTGGCTAGGCTTAAGGCATTGGCACAAGTGCCAGCTAGGCTTAAGGCCTGGGCACAAGTGCAGGCTAGGCTTAAGGCCTGAGCAAAAGTGCAGGCTAGGCATAAGGCCTGGGCACAAGTGCGGGCTAGGCTTAAGGCATGGGCACAAGTGCAGTGCTGGCTAGGCTTAAGGCCTGGGCACAAGTGCAGTGCTGGCTAGGATCAAGGCAGGGGCACAAGGGCGGGCCTGGCTTAAGGCAGGGGCACAAGGGCGGGCTTGGCTTAAGGCCAGGGCACAAGTGCGGGCTAGGCCTAAGGCCTGGGCACAAGTGCAGGCTTGGCTTAAGGCCTGGGCACAAGTGCGGGCTAGGCTTAAGGCCTGGGCACAAGTGTGGGCTAGGCTTAAGGCCGGGGCACAAGTGCGGGCTAGGCTTAAGGCCTGGGCACAAGTGCAGTGCTGGCTAGGATCAAGGCAGGGGGCACAAGTGCTGGCTAGGCTTAAGGCATGGGCACAAGTGCTGGCTAGGCTTAAGGCATGGGCACAAGTGCTGGCTAGGCTTAAGGCATACAGCTAACTCTTTGCACTCTTTGCATAAAGGGTTAGGCACCCATAGGGGTGAAGAGCTAGCTTTCACCCCTCTACTCTGTACTTGGACATTTAGGACTAGATCCTTTGTTGTACAGTGTGGAGCCTCTCCATAACCCCATGCTCCAAGCGACCAGGCAATTCTTGTCTGTCCTCCGTAAATGGGTAATGCCTTCTTCCCAATTACAGTCCTGCATGCGCATTCAGACGGGACAAGAGCGAAGAATGTAAAGCTGGCCCTATGTGCATAACCAACATGAAGCTGAAGACAAAAACAAACAAACAAGCATTCAAGGGGCTCAAAAGTGCGGGCTAGGCTTAAGGCCTGGGCACAAGTGCGGGCTAGGCTTAAGGCCGGGGCACAAGTGCGGGCTAGGCTTAAGTCCGGGGAACAAGTGCGGGCTAGGCTTAAGGCCGGGGCACAAGTGCGGGCTAGGCTTAAGGCCGGGGCAGAAGTGCGGGCTAGGCTTAAGGCCGGGGCACAAGTGCGGGCTAGGCTTAAGGCCTGGGCACAAGTGCGGGCTAGGCTTAAGGCCGGGGCACAAGTGCGGGCTAGGCCTAAGGCCTGGGCACAAGTGCGGGCTAGGCTTAAGGCCTGGGCACAAGTGCGGGCTAGGCTTAAGGCCTGGGCACAAGTGCGGGCTAGGCTTAAGGCCGGGGCACAAGTGCGGGCTAGGCTTAAGGCCGGGACACAAGTGCGGGCAAGGCTTAAGGCCGAGGCACAAGTGCGGGCTAGGTTTAAGGCCGGGGCACAAGTGCGGGCTAGGCTTAAGGCCGGGGCCCAAGTGCGGGCTAGGCTTAAGGCCGGGGCACAAGTGCGGGCTAGGCTTAAGGCATGGGCACAAGTGCTGGCTAGGCTTAAGGCATGGGCACAAGTGCTGGCTAGGCTTAAGGCATACAGCTAACTCTTTGCACTCTTTGCATAAAGGGTTAGGCACCCATAGGGGTGAAGAGCTAGCTTTCACCCCTCTACTCTGTACTTGGACATTTAGGACTAGATCCTTTGTTGTACAGTGTGGAGCCTCTCCATAACCCCATGCTCCAAGCGACCAGGCAATTCTTGTCTGTCCTCCGTAAATGGGTAATGCCTTCTTCCCAATTACAGTCCTGCATGCGCATTCAGACGGGACAAGAGCGAAGAATGTAAAGCTGGCCCTATGTGCATAACCAACATGAAGCTGAAGACAAAAACAAACAAACAAGCATTCAAGGGGCTCAAAAGTGCGGGCTAGGCTTAAGGCCTGGGCACAAGTGCGGGCTAGGCTTAAGGCCGGGGCACAAGTGCGGGCTAGGCTTAAGTCCGGGGAACAAGTGCGGGCTAGGCTTAAGGCCGGGGCACAAGTGCGGGCTAGGCTTAAGGCCGGGGCAGAAGTGCGGGCTAGGCTTAAGGCCGGGGCACAAGTGCGGGCTAGGCTTAAGGCCTGGGCACAAGTGCGGGCTAGGCTTAAGGCCGGGGCACAAGTGCGGGCTAGGCCTAAGGCCTGGGCACAAGTGCGGGCTAGGCTTAAGGCCTGGGCACAAGTGCGGGCTAGGCTTAAGGCCTGGGCACAAGTGCGGGCTAGGCTTAAGGCCGGGGCACAAGTGCGGGCTAGGCTTAAGGCCGGGACACAAGTGCGGGCAAGGCTTAAGGCCGAGGCACAAGTGCGGGCTAGGTTTAAGGCCGGGGCACAAGTGCGGGCTAGGCTTAAGGCCGGGGCCCAAGTGCGGGCTAGGCTTAAGGCCGGGGCACAAGTGCGGGCTAGGCTTAAGGCCGGGGCACAAGTTCGGGCTAGGCTTAAGGCCTGGGCACAAGTGCAGTGCGGGCTAGGCTTAAGGCCTGGGCACAAGTGCAGAGCTGGCTAGAATCAAGGCAGGGGGCACAAATGCTGGCTAGGCTTAAGGCATGGGCACAAGTGCCAGCTAGGCTTAAGGCCTGGGCACAAGTGCAGGCTAGGCTTAAGGCCTGAGCAAAAGTGCAGGCTAGGCTTAAGGCCGGGGCACAGGTGCAGGCTAGGCTTAAGGCTGGGGCACAGGTGCGGGCTAGGCTTAAGGCCGGGGCACAAGTGCGGGCTAGGTTTAAGGCCGGGGCACAAGTGCGGGCTAGGCTTAAGGCCGGGGCACAAGTGCGGGCTAGGCTTAAGGCCGGGGCACAAGTGCGGGCTAGGCTTAAGGCCGGGGCACAAGTGCGGGCTAGGCTTAAGGCCTGGGCACAAGTGCAGTGCGGGCTAGGCTTAAGGCCTGGGCACAAGTGCAGTGCTGGCTAGGATCAAGGCAGGGGGCACAAATGCTGGCTAGGCTTAAGGCATGGGCACAAGTGCCAGCTAGGCTTAAGGCCTGGGCACAAGTGCAGGCTAGGCTTAAGGCCTGAGCAAAAGTGCAGGCTAGGCTTAAGGCCGGGGCACAGGTGCAGGCTAGGCTTAAGGCCGGGGCACAGGTGCGGGCTAGGCTTAAGGCCGGGGCACAGGTGCGGGCTAGGCTTAAGGCCGGGGCACAAGTGCAGTGCGGGCTAGGCTTAAGGCCGGGGCACAAGTGCAGTGCGGGCTAGGCTTAAGGCCGGGGAACAAGTGCGGGCTAGGCTTAAGGCCGGGGCACAAGTGCGGGCTAGGCTTAAGGCCGGGGCACAAGTGCGGGCTAGGCTTAAGGCCGGGGCACAAGTGCGGGCTAGGCTTATGGCCTGGGCACAAGTGCAGTGCGGGCTAGGCTTAAGGCCTGGGTGCAAGTGCAGTGCTGGCTACGATCAAGGCAGGGGGCACAAATGCTGGCTAGGCTTAAGGCATGGGCACAAGTGCCAGCTAGGCTTAAGGCCTGGGCACAAGTGCAGGCTAGGCTTAAGGCCTGAGCAAAAGTGCAGGCTAGGCTTAAGGCCGGGGCACAGGTGCAGGCTAGGCTTAAGGCCGGGGCACAGGTGCGGGCTAGGTTTAAGGCCGGGGCACAGGTGCGGGCTAGGCATAAGGCAGCGGCACAAGTGCGGGCTAAACATAAGGCAGGGGCACAAGTGCAGGCTAGGCTTTAGGCCTGGGCACAAGTGCGGGCTAGGCTTAAGGCCAGGGCACAGGTGCGGGCTAGGCTTAAGGCCGGGGCACAGGTGCGGGCTAGGCTTAAGGCCGGGGCACAGGTGCGGGCTAGGCTTAAGGCCGGGGCACAGGTGCGGGCTAGGCTTAAGGCCTGGGCACAAGTGCAGGCTAGACTTAAGGCCTGAGCAAAAGTGCAGGCTAGGCTTAAGGCCGGGGCACAGGTGCAGGCTAGGCTTAAGGCCGGGGCACAGGTGCGGGCTAGGCTTAAGGCCAGGGCACAAGTGCGGGCTAGGCTTAAGGCCGGGGCACAAGTGCGGGCTAGGCTTAAGGCCGGGGCACAAGTGCGGGCTAGGCTTAAGGCCGGGGCACAAGTGCAGTGCGGGCTAGGCTTAAGGCCTGGGCGCAAGTGCAGTGCTGGCTAGGATCAAGGCAGGGGGCACAAATGCTGGCTAGGCTTAAGGCATGGGCACAAGTGCCAGCTAGGCTTAAGGCCTGGGAACAAGTGCAGGCTAGGCTTAAGGCCTGAGCAAAAGTGCAGGCAGGGCTTAAGGCCGGGGCACAGGTGCAGGCTAGGCTTAAGGCCGGGGCACAGGTGCGGGCTAGGCTTAAGGCCGGGGCACAGGTGCGGGCTAGGCTTAAGGCCGGGGCTCAAGTGCGGGCTAGGATTAAGGCCGGGGCACAAGTGCGGGCTAGGCTTAAGGCCGGGGCACAAGTGCGGGCTAGGCATAAGGCAGCGGCACAAGTGCTGGTTAGGTATAAGGCAAGGGCACAAGTGCGGGCTAGGCGTAAGGCAGGGGCACAAGTGCGGGCTAGGCGTAAGGCAGGGGCACAAGTGCGGGCTAGGCATAAGGCAGGGGCACAAGTGCGGGCTAGGCATAAGGCAGGGGCACAAGTGCAGGCTAGGCATAAGGCAGCGGCACAAGTGCGGGCTAAACATAAGGCAGGGGCACAAGTGCAGGCTAGGCTTTAGGCCTGGGCACAATTGCGGGCTAGGCTTAAGGCCGGGGCACAAGTGTGGGCTAGGCTTAAGGCCGGGGCACAAGTGCGGGCTAGGCTTAAGGCCTGGGCACAAGTTCGGGCTAGGCTAAAGGCCTGGGCACAAGTGCGGGCTAGGCTTAAGGCCTGGGCACAAGTGCGGGCTAGGTTTAAGGCATGAGCACAAGTGCAGTGCGGGCTAGGCTTAAGGCCTGGGCACAAGTGCAGTGCTGGCTAGGATCAAGGCAGGGGGCACAAATGCTGGCTAGGCTTAAGGCATGGGCACAAGTGCCAGCTAGGCTTAAGGCCTGGGCACAAGTGCAGGCTAGGCTTAAGGCCTGAGCAAAAGTGCAGGCTAGGCATAAGGCCTGGGCACAAGTGCGGGCTAGGCTTAAGGCATGGGCACAAGTGCAGTGCTGGCTAGGCTTAAGGCCTGGGCACAAGTGCAGTGCTGGCTAGGATCAAGGCAGGGGCACAAGGGCGGGCCTGACTTAAGGCAGGGGCACAAGGGCGGGCTTGGCTTAAGGCCAGGGCACAAGTGCGGGCTAGGCCTAAGGCCTGGGCACAAGTGCGGGCTTGGCTTAAGGCCTGGGCACAAGTGCGGGCTAGGCTTAAGGCCTGGGCACAAGTGTGGGCTAGGCTTAAGGCCGGGGCACAAGTGCGGGCTAGGCTTAAGGCCGGTGCACAAGTGCAGTGCTGGCTAGGATCAAGGCAGGGGGCACAAGTGCTGGCTAGGCTTAAGGCATGGGCACAAGTGCTGGCTAGGCTTAAGGCATGGGCACAAGTGCTGGCTAGGCTTAAGGCATACAGCTAACTCTTTGCACTCTTTGCATAAAGGGTTAGGCACCCATAGGGGTGAAGAGCTAGCTTTCACCCCTCTACTCTGTACTTGGACATTTAGGACTAGATCCTTTGTTGTACAGTGCGGAGCCTCTCCATAACCCCATGCTCCAAGCAACCAGGCAATTCTTGTCTGCCCTCTGTAAATGGGTAATGCCTTCTTCCCAATTACAGTCGTGCATGCGCATTCAGACGGGACAAGAGTGAAGAGCGTAAAGCTGGCCCTATGTGCATAACCAACATGAAGCTGAAGACAAAAACAAACAAACAAGCATTCAAGGGGCTCAAAATTGCGGGCTAGGCTTAAGGCCTGGGCACAAGTGCGGGCTAGGCTTAAGGCCGGGGCACAAGTGCGGGCTAGGCTTAAGGCCGGGACACAAGTGCGGGCAAGGCTTAAGGCCGGGGCACAAGTGCGGGCTAGGTTTAAGGCCGGGGCACAAGTGCGGGCTAGGCTTAAGGCCGGGGCACAAGTGCGGGCTAGGCTTAAGGCCGGGGCACAAGTGCGGGCTAGGCTTAAGGCCGGGGCACAAGTTCGGGCTAGGCTTAAGGCCTGGGCACAAGTACAGTGCGGGCTAGGCTTAAGGCCTGGGCACAAGTGCAGAGCTGGCTAGAATCAAGGCAGGGGGCACAAATGCTGGCTAGGCTTAAGGCATGGGCACAAGTGCCAGCTAGGCTTAAGGCCTGGGCACAAGTGCAGGCTAGGCTTAAGGCCTGAGCAAAAGTGCAGGCTAGGCTTAAGGCCGGGGCACAGGTGCAGGCTAGGCTTAACGCCGGGGCACAGGTGCGGGCTAGGCTTAAGGCCGGGGCACAAGTGCGGGCTAGGTTTAAGGCCGGGGCACAAGTGCGGGCTAGGCTTAAGGCCGGGGCACAAGTGCGGGCTAGGCTTAAGGCCGGGGCACAAGTGCGGGCTAGGCTTAAGGCCGGGGCACAAGTGCGGGCTAGGCTTAAGGCCTGGGCACAAGTGCAGTGCGGGCTAGGCTTAAGGCCTGGGCACAAGTGCAGTGCTGGCTAGGATCAAGGCAGGGGGCACAAATGCTGGCTAGGCTTAAGGCATGGGCACAAGTGCCAGCTAGGCTTAAGGCCTGGGCACAAGTGCAGGCTAGGCTTAAGGCCTGAGCAAAAGTGCAGGCTAGGCTTAAGGCCGGGGCACAGGTGCAGGCTAGGCTTAAGGCCGGGGCACAGGTGCGGGCTAGGCTTAAGGCCGGGGCACAGGTGCGGGCTAGGCTTAAGGCCGGGGCACAAGTGCAGTGCGGGCTAGGCTTAAGGCCGGGGTACAAGTGCAGTGCGGGCTAGGCTTAAGGCCGGGGCACAAGTGCGGGCTAGGCTTAAGGCCGGGGCACAAGTGCGGGCTAGGCTTAAGGCCGGGACACAAGTGCGGGCTAGGCTTAAGGCCGGGGCACAAGTGCGGGCTAGGCTTATGGCCTGGGCACAAGTGCAGTGCGGGCTAGGCTTAAGGCCTGGGTGCAAGTGCAGTGCTGGCTAGGATCAAGGCAGGGGGCACAAATGCTGGCTAGCCTTAAGGCATGGGCACAAGTGCCAGCTAGGCTTAAGGCCCGGGCACAAGTGCAGGCTAGGCTTAAGGCCTGAGCAAAAGTGCAGGCTAGGCTTAAGGCCGGGGCACAGGTGCAGGCTAGGCTTAAGGCCGGGGCACAGGTGCGGGCTAGGCTTAAGGCCGGGGCACAGGTGCGGGCTAGGCATAAGGCAGCGGCACAAGTGCGGGCTAAACATAAGGCAGGGGCACAAGTGCAGGCTAGGCTTTAGGCCTGGGCACAAGTGCGGGCTAGGCTTAAGGCCAGGGCACAGGTGCGGGCTAGGCTTAAGGCCGGGGCACAGGTGCGGGCTAGGCTTAAGGCCAGGGCACAGGTGCGGGCTAGGCTTAAGGCCGGGGCACAGGTGCGGGCTAGGCTTAAGGCCTGGGCACAAGTGCAGGCTAGGCTTAAGGCCTGAGCAAAAGTGCAGGCTAGGCTTAAGGCCGGGGCACAGGTGCAGGCTAGGCTTAAGGCCGGGGCACAGGTGCGGGCTAGGCTTAAGGCCAGGGCACAAGTGCGGGCTAGGCTTAAGGCCGGGGCACAAGTGCGGGCTAGGCTTAAGGCCGGGGCACAAGTGCGGGCTAGGCATAAGGCAGCGGCACAAGTGCTGGTTAGGCATAAGGCAAGGGCACAAGTGCGGGCTAGGCATAAGGCAGGGGCACAAGTGCGGGCTAGGCATAAGGCAGGGGCACAAGTGCGGGCTAGGCATAAGGCAGGGACACAAGTGCGGGCTAAACATAAGGCAGGGGCACAAGTGCAGGCTAGGCTTTAGGCCTGGGCACAAGTGCGGGCTAGGCTTAAGGCCTGGGCACAAGTGCGAGCTAGGCTTAAGGCCTGAGAAAAAGTGCGGGCTAGGCTTAAGGCCTGGGCACAAGTGCGGGCTAGGCTTAAGGCCGGGGCACTTGTGCGGGCTATGCTTAAGGCTGGGGCACAAGTGCGGGCTAGGCTTAAGGCCGGGGCACAAGTGCGGGCTAGGCTTAAGGCCGGGGCACAAGTGCGGGCTAGGCTTAAGGCCGGGGCACAAGTGCGGGCTAGGCTTAAGGCCGGGGCACAAGTGCGGGCTAGGCTTAAGGCCGGGGCACAAGTGCGGGCTAGGTTTAAGGCCGGGGCACAAGTGCGGGCTAGGCTTAAGGCCGGGGCACAAGTGCGGGCTAGGCTTAAGGCCGGGGCACAAGTGCTAGCTAGGCTTAAGGCCGGGGCACAAGTGCGGGCTAGGCTTAAGGCAGGGGCACAAGTGCAGTGCGGGCTAGGCTTAAGGCCTGGGCACAAGTGCAGTGCTGGCTAGGATCAAGGCAGGGGGCACAAATGCTGGCTAGGCTTAAGGCATGGGCACAAGTGCCAGCTAGGCTTAAGGCCTGAGCAAGAGTGCAGGCTAGGCTTAAGGCCGGGGCACAGGTGCAGGCTAGGCTTAAGGCCGGGGCACAAGTGCGGGCTAGGCTTAAGGCCGGGGCACAAGTGCGGGCTAGGCTTAAGGCCAGGGCACAAGTGCGGGCTAGGCTTAAGGCCTGGGCACAAGTGCGCGCTAGGCTTAAGTCCGAGGCACAAGTGCGGGCTAGGCTTAAGGCCTGGGCACAAGTGCGGGCTAGGCTTAAGGCCTGGGCACAAGTGCGTGCTAGGCTTAAGGGCGGGGCACAAGTGCGGGCTAGGCTTAAGGCCGGGACACAAGTGCGGGCTAGGCTTAAGGCCGGGGCACAAGTGCGGGCTAGGTTTAAGGCCGGGGCACAAGTGCGGGCTAGGCTTAAGGCCGGGGCACAAGTGCGGGATAGGCTTAAGGCCGGGGCACAAGTGCGGGCTAGGCTTAAGGCCGGGGCACAAGTGCGGGCTAGGCTTAAGGCCTGGGCACAAGTGCAGTGCGGGCTAGGCTTAAGGCCTGGGCACAAGTGCAGTGCTGGCTAGGATCAAGGCAGGGGGCACAAATGCTGGCTAGGCTTAAGGCATGGGCACAAGTGCCAGCTAGGCTTAAGGCCTGAGCAAAAGTGCAGGCTAGGCTTAAGGCCGGGGCACAGGTGCAGGCTAGGCTTAAGGCCGGGGCAGAGGTGCGGGCTAGGCTTATGGCCGGGGCACAGGTGCGGGCTAGGCTTAAGGCCAGGGCACAAGTGCGGGCTAGGCTTAAGGCCGGGGCACAGGTGCGGGCTAGGCTTAAGGCCGGGGCACAGGTGCAGTCAAGGCTTAAGGCCGGGGCACAGGTGCGGGTCTAGGCTTAAGGCCGGGGCACAGGTGTGGGCTAGGCTTAAGGCCGAGGCACAGGTGCGGGCTAGGCTTAAGGCCAAGGCACAGGTGCGGGCTAGGCTTCAGGCCGGGGCACAAGTGCGGGCTAGGCTTAAGGCCGGGGCACAAGTGCGGGCTAGGCTTAAGGCCGGGGCACAAGTGCGGGCTAGGCTTAAGGCCGGGGCACAAGTGCGGGCTAGGCTTAAGGCCGGGGCACAAGTGCGGGCTAGGCTTAAGGCCGGGGCACAAGTGCAGTGCGGGCTAGGCTTAAGGCCTGGGCGCAAGTGCAGTGCTGGCTAGGATCAAGGCAGGGGGCACAAATGCTGGCTAGGCTTAAGGCATGGGCACAAGTGCCAGCTAGGCTTAAGGCCTGGGCACAAGTGCAGGCTAGGCTTAAGGCCTGAGCAAAAGTGCAGGCAGGGCTTAAGGCCGGGGCACAGGTGCAGGCTAGGCTTAAGGCCGGGGCACAGGTGCGGGCTAGGCTTAAGGCCGGGGCACAGGTGCGGGCTAGGCTTAAGGCCGGGGCACAAGTGCAGTGCGGGCTAGGCTTAAGGCCGGGGCACAAGTGCAGTGCGGGCTAGGCTTAAGGCCGGGGCACAAGTGCGGGCTAGGCTTAAGGCCGGGGCACAAGTGCGGGCTAGGCTTAAGGCCGGGGCACAAGTGCGGGCTAGGCTTAAGGCCGGGGCACAAGTGCGGGCTAGGCTTAAGGCCTGGGCACAAGTGCAGTGCGGGCTAGGCTTAAGGCCTGGGCGCAAGTGCAGTGCTGGCTAGGATCAAGGCAGGGGGCACAAATGCTGGCTAGGCTTAAGGCATGGGCACAAGTGCCAGCTAGGCTTAAGGCCTGGGCACAAGTGCAGGCTAGGCTTAAGGCCTTAGCAAAAGTGCAGGCTAGGCTTAAGGCCGGGGCACAGGTGCAGGCTAGGCTTAAGGCCGGGGCACAGGTGCGGGCTAGGCTTAAGGCCGGGGCACAAGAGCGGGCTAGGCTTAAGGCCGGGGCACAAGTGCGGGCTAGGCTTAAGGCCGGGGCACAAGTGCGGGCTAGGCTTAAGGCCGGGGCACAAGTGCGGGCTAGGCTTAAGGCCTGGGCACAAGTGCAGTGCGGGCTAGGCTTAAGGCCTGGGCACAAGTGCAGTGCTGGCTAGGATCAAGGCAGGGGGCACAAATGCCGGCTAGGCTTAAGGCATGGGCACAAGTGCCAGCTAGGCTTAAGGCCTGAGCAAAAGTGCAGGCTAGGCTTAAGGCCGGGGCACAGGTGCAGGCTAGGCTTAAGGCCGGGGCACAGGTGCGGGCTAGGCTTATGGCCGGGGCACAGGTGCGGGCTAGGCTTAAGGCCAGGGCACAAGTGCGGGCTAGGCTTAAGGCCGGGGCACAGGTGCGGGCTAGGCTTAAGGCCGGGGCACAGGTGCAGTCAAGGCTTAAGGCCGGGGCACAGGTGCGGGCTAGGCTTAAGGCCGGGGCACAGGTGTGGGCTAGGCTTAAGGCCGAGGCACAGGTGCGGGCTAGGCTTAAGGCCAAGGCACAGGTGCGGGCTAGGCTTCAGGCCAGGGCACAAGTGCGGGCTAGGCTTAAGGCCGGGGCACAAGTGCGGGCTAGGCTTAAGGCCGGGGCACAAGTGCGGGCTAGGCTTAAGGCCGGGGCACAAGTGCGGGCTAGGCTTAAGGCCGGGGCACAAGTGCGGGCTAGGCTTAAGGCCGGGGCACAAGTGCAGTGCGGGCTAGGCTTAAGGCTTGGGCGCAAGTGCAGTGCTGGCTAGGATCAAGGCAGGGGGCACAAATGCTGGCTAGGCTTAAGGCATGGGCACAAGTGCCAGCTAGGCTTAAGGCCTGGGCACAAGTGCAGGCTAGGCTTAAGGCCTGAGCAAAAGTGCAGGCAGGGCTTAAGGCCGGGGCACAGGTGCAGGCTAGGCTTAAGGCCGGGGCACAGGTGCGGGCTAGGCTTAAGGCCGGGGCACAGGTGCGGGCTAGGCTTAAGGCCGGGGCTCAAGTGCGGGCTAGGATTAAGGCCGGGGCACAAGTGCGGGCTAGGCTTAAGGCCGGGGCACAAGTGCGGGCTAGGCATAAGGCAGCGGCACAAGTGCTGGTTAGGTATAAGGCAAGGGCACAAGTGCGGGCTAGGCATAAGGCAGGGGCACAAGTGCGGGCTAGGCCTAAGGCAGGGGCACAAGTGCGGGCTAGGCATAAGGCAGGGGCACAAGTGCGGGCTAGGCATAAGGCAGGGGCACAAGTGCGGGCTAGGCATAAGGCAGCGGCACAAGTGCGGGCTAAACATAAGGCAGGGGCACAAGTGCAGGCTAGGCTTTAGGCCTGGGCACAATTGCGGGCTAGGCTTAAGGCCGGGGCACAAGTGTGGGCTAGGCTTAAGGCCGGGGCACAAGTGCGGGCTAGGCTTAAGGCCTGGGCACAAGTTCGGGCTAGGCTAAAGGCCTGGGCACAAGTGCGGGCTAGGCTTAAGGCCTGGGCACAAGTGCGGGCTAGGTTTAAGGCATGGGCACAAGTGCAGTGCGGGCTAGGCTTAAGGCCTGGGCACAAGTGCAGTGCTGGCTAGGATCAAGGCAGGGGGCACAAATGCTGGCTAGGCTTAAGGCATGGGCACAAGTGCCAGCTAGGCTTAAGGCCTGGGCACAAGTGCAGGCTAGGCTTAAGGCCTGAGCAAAAGTGCAGGCTAGGCATAAGGCCTGGGCACAAGTGCAGGCTAGGCTTAAGGCATGGGCACAAGTGCAGTGCTGGCTAGGCTTAAGGCCTGGGCACAAGTGCAGTGCTGGCTAGGATCAAGGCAGGGGCACAAGGGCGGGCCTGGCTTAAGGCAGGGGCACAAGGGCGGGCTTGGCTTAAGGCCAGGGCACAAGTGCGGGCTAGGCCTAAGGCCTGGGCACAAGTGCGGGCTTGGCTTAAGGCCTGGGCACAAGTGCGGGCTAGGCTTAAGGCCTGGGCACAAGTGTGGGCTAGGCTTAAGGCCGGGGCACAAGTGCGGGCTAGGCTTAAGGCCGGTGCACAAGTGCAGTGCTGGCTAGGATCAAGGCAGGGGGCACAAGTGCTGGCTAGGCTTAAGGCATGGGCACAAGTGCTGGCTAGGCTTAAGGCATGGGCACAAGTGCTGGCTAGGCTTAAGGCATACAGCTAACTCTTTGCACTCTTTGCATAAAGGGTTAGGCACCCATAGGGGTGAAGAGCTAGCTTTCACCCCTCTACTCTGTACTTGGACATTTAGGACTAGATCCTTTGTTGTACAGTGCGGAGCCTCTCCATAACCCCATGCTCCAAGCGACCAGGCAATTCTTGTCTGTCCTCCGTAAATGGGTAATGCCTTCTTCCCAATTACAGTCGTGCATGCGCATTCAGACGGGACAAGAGCGAAGAATGTAAAGCTGGCCCTATGTGCATAACCAACATGAAGCTGAAGACAAAAACAAACAAACAAGCATTCAAGGGGCTCAAAATTGCGGGCTAGGCTTAAGGCCTGGGCACAAGTGCGGGCTAGGCTTAAGGCCGGGGCACAAGTGCGGGCTAGGCTTAAGGCCGGGGCACAAGTGCGGGCTAGGCTTAAGGCCGGGGCACAAGTGCGGGCTAGGCTTAAGGCCGGGGCACAAGTGCGGGCTAGGCTTAAGGCCGGGGCAGAAGTTCGGGCTAGGCTTAAGGCCGGGGCACAAGTGCGGGCTAGGCTTAAGGCCTGGGCACAAGTGCGGGCTAGGCTTAAGGCCGGGGCACAAGTGCGGGCTAGGCCTAAGGCCTGGGCACAAGTGCGGGCTAGGCTTAAGGCCTGGCACAAGTGCGGGCTAGGCTTAAGGCCTGGGCACAAGTGCGGGCTAGGCTTAAGGCCGGGGCACAAGTGCGGGCTAGGCTTAAGGCCGGGACACAAGTGCGGGCAAGGCTTAAGGCCGGGGCACAAGTGCGGGCTAGGTTTAAGGCCGGGGCACAAGTGCGGGCTAGGCTTAAGGCCGGGGCACAAGTGCGGGCTAGGCTTAAGGCCGGGGCACAAGTGCGGGCTAGGCTTAAGGCCGGGGCACAAGTTCGGGCTAGGCTTAAGGCCTGGGCACAAGTGCAGTGCGGGCTAGGCTTAAGGCCTGGGCACAAGTGCAGAGCTGGCTAGAATCAAGGCAGGGGGCACAAATGCTGGCTAGGCTTAAGGCATGGGCACAAGTGCCAGCTAGGCTTAAGGCCTGGGCACAAGTGCAGGCTAGGCTTAAGGCCTGAGCAAAAGTGCAGGCTAGGCTTAAGGCCGGGGCACAGGTGCAGGCTAGGCTTAAGGCCGGGGCACAGGTGCGGGCTAGGCTTAAGGCCGGGGCACAAGTGCGGGCTAGGTTTAAGGCCGGGGCACAAGTGCGGGCTAGGCTTAAGGCCGGGGCACAAGTGCGGGCTAGGCTTAAGGCCGGGGCACAAGTGCGGGCTAGGCTTAAGGCCGGGGCACAAGTGCGGGCTAGGCTTAAGGCCTGGGCACAAGTGCAGTGCGGGCTAGGCTTAAGGCCTGGGCACAAGTGCAGTGCTGGCTAGGATCAAGGCAGGGGGCACAAATGCTGGCTAGGCTTAAGGCATGGGCACAAGTGCCAGCTAGGCTTAAGGCCTGGGCACAAGTGCAGGCTAGTCTTAAGGCCTGAGCAAAAGTGCAGGCTAGGCTTAAGGCCGGGGCACAGGTGCAGGCTAGGCTTAAGGCCGGGGCACAGGTGCGGGCTAGGCTTAAGGCCGGGGCACAGGTGCGGGCTAGGCTTAAGGCCGGGGCACAAGTGCAGTGCGGGCTAGGCTTAAGGCCGGGGCACAAGTGCAGTGCGGGCTAGGCTTAAGGCCGGGGCACAAGTGCGGGCTAGGCTTAAGGCCGGGGCACAAGTGCGGGCTAGGCTTAAGGCCGGGACACAAGTGCGGGCTAGGCTTAAGGCCGGGGCACAAGTGCGGGCTAGGCTTATGGCCTGGGCACAAGTGCAGTGCGGGCTAGGCTTAAGGCCTGGGTGCAAGTGCAGTGCTGGCTAGGATCAAGGCAGGGGGCACAAATGCTGGCTAGGCTTAAGGCATGGGCACAAGTGCCAGCTAGGCTTAAGGCCTGGGCACAAGTGCAGGCTAGGCTTAAGGCCTGAGCAAAAGTGCAGGCTAGGCTTAAGGCCGGGGCACAGGTGCAGGCTAGGCTTAAGGCCGGGGCACAAGTGCGGGCTAGGCTTAAGGCCGGGGCACAGGTGCGGGCTAGGCATAAGGCAGCGGCACAAGTGCGGGCTAAACATAAGGCAGGGGCACAAGTGCAGGCTAGGCTTTAGGCCTGGGCACAAGTGCGGGCTAGGCTTAAGGCCAGGGCACAGGTGCGGGCTAGGCTTAAGGCCGGGGCACAGGTGCGGGCTAGGCTTAAGGCCAGGGCACAGGTGCGGGCTAGGCTTAAGGCCGGGGCACAGGTGCGGGCTAGGCTTAAGGCCTGGGCACAAGTGCAGGCTAGGCTTAAGGCCTGAGCAAAAGTGCAGGCTAGGCTTAAGGCCGGGGCACAGGTGCAGGCTAGGCTTAAGGCCGGGGCACAGGTGCGGGCTAGGCTTAAGGCCAGGGCACAAGTGCGGGCTAGGCTTAAGGCCGGGGCACAAGTGCGGGCTAGGCTTAAGGCAGGGGCACAAGTGCGGGCTAGGCATAAGGCAGCGGCACAAGTGCTGGTTAGGCATAAGGCAAGGGCACAAGTGCGGGCTAGGCATAAGGCAGGGGCACAAGTGCGGGCTAGGCATAAGGCAGGGGCACAAGTGCGGGCTAGGCTTTAGGCCTGGGCACAAGTGCGGGCTAGGCTTAAGGCCTGGGCACAAGTGCGAGCTAGGCTTAAGGCCTGAGAAAAAGTGCGGGCTAGGCTTAAGGCCTGGGCACAAGTGCGGGCTAGGCTTAAGGCCGGGGCACAAGTGCGGGCTAGGCTTAAGGCTGGGGCACAAGTGCGGGCTAGGCTTAAGGCCGGGGCACAAGTGCGGGCTAGGCTTAAGGCCGGGGCACAAGTGCGGGCTAGGCTTAAGGCCGGGGCACAAGTGCGGGCTAGGCTTAAGGCCGGGGCACAAGTGCGGGCTAGGCTTAAGGCCTGGGCACAAGTGCGGGCTAGGCTTAAGTCCGGGGCACAAGTGCGGGCTAGGCCTAAGGCCTGGGCACAAGTGCGGGCTAGGCTTAAGGCCTGGGCACAAGTGCAGGCTAGGCTTAAGGTCTGGGCACAAGTGCGGGCTAGGCTTAAGGCCGGGGCACAAGTGCGGGCTAGGCTTAAGGCCGGGACACAAGTGCGGGCTAGGCTTAAGGCCGGGGCACAAGTGCGGGCTAGGTTTAAGGCCGGGGCACAAGTGCGGGCTAGGCTTAAGGCCGGGGCACAAGTGCGGGCTAGGCTTAAGGCCGGGGCACAAGTGCGGGCTAGGCTTAAGGCCGGGGCACAAGTGCGGGCTAGGCTTAAGGCCTGGGCACAAGTGCAGTGCGGGCTAGGCTTAAGGCCTGGGCACAAGTGCAGTGCTGGCTAGGATCAAGGCAGGGGGCACAAATGCTGGCTAGGCTTAAGGCATGGGCACAAGTGCCAGCTAGGCTTAAGGCCTGAGCAAGAGTGCAGGCTAGGCTTAAGGCCGGGGCACAGGTGCAGGCTAGGCTTAAGGCCGGGGCACAGGTGCGGGCTAGGCTTATGGCCGGGGCACAGGTGCGGGCTAGGCTTAAGGCCAGGGCACAAGTGCGGGCTAGGCTTAAGGCCGGGGCACAAGTGCGGGCTAGGCTTAAGGCCGGGGCACAAGTGCGGGCTAGGCTTAAGGCCGGGGCACAAGTGCAGTGCGGGCTAGGCTTAAGGCCTGGGCGCAAGTGCAGTGCTGGCTAGGATCAAGGCAGGGGGCACAAATGCTGGCTAGGCTTAAGGCATGGGCACAAGTGCCAGCTAGGCTTAAGGCCTGGGCACAAGTGCAGGCTAGGCTTAAGGCCTGAGCAAAAGTGCAGGCAGGGCTTAAGGCCGGGGCACAGGTGCAGGCTAGGCTTAAGGCCGGGGCACAGGTGCGGGCTAGGCTTAAGGCCGGGGCACAGGTGCGGGCTAGGCTTAAGGCCGGGGCACAAGTGCAGTGCGGGCTAGGCTTAAGGCCGGGGCACAAGTGCAGTGCGGGCTAGGCTTAAGGCCGGGGCACAAGTGCGGGCTAGGCTTAAGGCCGGGGCACAAGTGCGGGCTAGGCTTAAGGCCGGGGCACAAGTGCAGGCTAGGCTTAAGGCCGGGGCACAAGTGCGGGCTAGGCTTAAGGCCTGGGCACAAGTGCAGTGTGGGCTAGGCTTAAGGCCTGGGCGCAAGTGCAGTGCTGGCTAGGATCAAGGCAGGGGGCACAAATGCTGGCTAGGCTTAAGGCATGGGCACAAGTGCCAGCTAGGCTTAAGGCCTGGGCACAAGTGCAGGCTAGGCTTAAGGCCTGAGCAAAAGTGCAGGCTAGGCTTAAGGCCGGGGCACAGGTGCAGGCTAGGCTTAAGGCCGGGGCACAGGTGCGGGCTAGGCTTAAGGCCGGGGCACAGGTGCGGGCTAGGCTTAAGGCCGGGGCACAAGTGCGGGCTAGGCTTAAGGCCGGGGCACAAGTGCGGGCTAGTCATAAGGCAGCGGCACAAGTGCTGGTTAGGTATAAGGCAAGGGCACAAGTGCGGGCTAGGCGTAAGGCAGGGGCACAAGTGCGGGCTAGGCGTAAGGCAGGGGCACAAGTGCGGGCTAGGCATAAGGCAGGGGCACAAGTGCGGGCTAGGCATAAGGCAGGGGCACAAGTGCGGGCTAGGCATAAGGCAGCGGCACAAGTGCGGGCTAAACATAAGGCAGGGGCACAAGTGCAGGCTAGGCTTTAGGCCTGGGCACAATTGCGGGCTAGGCTTAAGGCCGGGGCACAAGTGTGGGCTAGGCTTAAGGCCGGGGCACAAGTGCGGGCTAGGCTTAAGGCCTGGGCACAAGTTCGGGCTAGGCTTAAGGCCTGGGCACAAGTGCGGGCTAGGCTTAAGGCCTGGGCACAAGTGCGGGCTAGGCTTAAGGCCTGGGCACAAGTGCAGTGCGGGCTAGGCTTAACGCCTGGGCACAAGTGCAGTGCTGGCTAGGATCAAGGCAGGGGGCACAAATGCTGGCTAGGCTTAAGGCATGGGCACAAGTGCCAGCTAGGCTTAAGGCCTGGGCACAAGTGCAGGCTAGGCTTAAGGCCTGAGCAAAAGTGCAGGCTAGGCATAAGGCCTGGGCACAAGTGCGGGCTAGGCTTAAGGCATGGGCACAAGTGCAGTGCTGGCTAGGCTTAAGGCCTGGGCACAAGTGCAGTGCTGGCTAGGATCAAGGCAGGGGCACAAGGGCGGGCCTGGCTTAAGGCAGGGGCACAAGGGCGGGCTTGGCTTAAGGCCAGGGCACAAGTGCGGGCTAGGCCTAAGGCCTGGGCACAAGTGCAGGCTTGGCTTAAGGCCTGGGCACAAGTGCGGGCTAGGCTTAAGGCCTGGGCACAAGTGTGGGCTAGGCTTAAGGCCGGGGCACAAGTGCGGGCTAGGCTTAAGGCCTGGGCACAAGTGCAGTGCTGGCTAGGATCAAGGCAGGGGGCACAAGTGCTGGCTAGGCTTAAGGCATGGGCACAAGTGCTGGCTAGGCTTAAGGCATGGGCACAAGTGCTGGCTAGGCTTAAGGCATACAGCTAACTCTTTGCACTCTTTGCATAAAGGGTTAGGCACCCATAGGGGTGAAGAGCTAGCTTTCACCCCTCTACTCTGTACTTGGACATTTAGGACTAGATCCTTTGTTGTACAGTGCGGAGCCTCTCCATAACCCCATGCTCCAAGCGACCAGGCAATTCTTGTCTGTCCTCCGTAAATGGGTAATGCCTTCTTCCCAATTACAGTCCTGCATGCGCATTCAGACGGGACAAGAGCGAAGAATGTAAAGCTGGCCCTATGTGCATAACCAACATGAAGCTGAAGACAAAAACAAACAAACAAGCATTCAAGGGGCTCAAAAGTGCGGGCTAGGCTTAAGGCCTGGGCACAAGTGCGGGCTAGGCTTAAGGCCGGGGCACAAGTGCGGGCTAGGCTTAAGGCCGGGGCACAAGTGCGGGCTAGGCTTAAGTCCGGGGAACAAGTGCGGGCTAGGCTTAAGGCCGGGGCACAAGTGCGGGCTAGGCTTAAGGCCGGGGCAGAAGTGCGGGCTAGGCTTAAGGCCGGGGCACAAGTGCGGGCTAGGCTTAAGGCCTGGGCACAAGTGCGGGCTAGGCTTAAGGCCGGGGCACAAGTGCGGGCTAGGCCTAAGGCCTGGGCACAAGTGCGGGCTAGGCTTAAGGCCTGGGCACAAGTGCGGGCTAGGCTTAAGGCCTGGGCACAAGTGCGGGCTAGGCATAAGGCCGGGGCACAAGTGCGGGCTAGGCTTAAGGCCGGGACACAAGTGCGGGCAAGGCTTAAGGCCGAGGCACAAGTGCGGGCTAGGTTTAAGGCCGGGGCACAAGTGCGGGCTAGGCTTAAGGCCGGGGCACAAGTGCGGGCTAGGCTTAAGGCCGGGGCACAAGTGCGGGCTAGGCTTAAGGCCGGGGCACAAGTTCGGGCTAGGCTTAAGGCCTGGGCACAAGTGCAGTGCGGGCTAGGCTTAAGGCCTGGGCACAAGTGCAGAGCTGGCTAGAATCAAGGCAGGGGGCACAAATGCTGGCTAGGCTTAAGGCATGGGCACAAGTGCCAGCTAGGCTTAAGGCCTGGGCACAAGTGCAGGCTAGGCTTAAGGCCTGAGCAAAAGTGCAGGCTAGGCTTAAGGCCGGGGCACAGGTGCAGGCTAGGCTTAAGGCTGGGGCACAGGTGCGGGCTAGGCTTAAGGCCGGGGCACAAGTGCGGGCTAGGTTTAAGGCAGGGGCACAAGTGCGGGCTAGGCTTAAGGCCGGGGCACAAGTGCGGGCTAGGCTTAAGGCCGGGGCACAAGTGCGGGCTAGGCTTAAGGCCGGGGCACAAGTGCGGGCTAGGCTTAAGGCCTGGGCACAAGTGCAGTGCGGGCTAGGCTTAAGGCCTGGGCACAAGTGCAGTGCTGGCTAGGATCAAGGCAGGGGGCACAAATGCTGGCTAGGCTTAAGGCATGGGCACAAGTGCCAGCTAGGCTTAAGGCCTGGGCACAAGTGCAGGCTAGGCTTAAGGCCTGAGCAAAAGTGCAGGCTAGGCTTAAGGCCGGGGCACAGGTGCAGGCTAGGCTTAAGGCCGGGGCACAGGTGCGGGCTAGGCTTAAGGCCGGGGCACAAGTGCAGTGCGGGCTAGGCTTAAGGCCGGGGCACAAGTGCAGTGCGGGCTAGGCTTAAGGCCGGGGAACAAGTGCGGGCTAGGCTTAAGGCCGGGGCACAAGTGCGGGCTAGGCTTAAGGCCGGGGCACAAGTGCGGGCTAGGCTTAAGGCCGGGGCACAAGTGCGGGCTAGGCTTATGGCCTGGGCACAAGTGCAGTCCGGGCTAGGCTTAAGGCCTGGGTGCAAGTGCAGTGCTGGCTACGATCAAGGCAGGGGGCACAAATGCTGGCTAGGCTTAAGGCATGGGCACAAGTGCCAGCTAGGCTTAAGGCCTGGGCACAAGTGCAGGCTAGGCTTAAGGCCTGAGCAAAAGTGCAGGCTAGGCTTAAGGCCGGGGCACAGGTGCAGGCTAGGCTTAAGTCCGGGGCACAGGTGCGGGCTAGGTTTAAGGCCGGGGCACAGGTGCGGGCTAGGCATAAGGCAGCGGCACAAGTGCGGGCTAAACATAAGGCAGGGGCACAAGTGCAGGCTAGGCTTTAGGCCTGGGCACAAGTGCGGGCTAGGCTTAAGGCCAGGGCACAGGTGCGGGCTAGGCTTAAGGCCGGGGCACAGGTGCGGGCTAGGCTTAAGGCCGGGGCACAGGTGCGGGCTAGGCTTAAGGCCGGGGCACAGGTGCGGGCTAGGCTTAATGCCTGGGCACACGTGCAGGCTAGACTTAAGGCCTGAGCAAAAGTGCAGGCTAGGCTTAAGGCCAAGGCACAGGTGCGGGCTAGGCTTAAGGCCAGGGCACAAGTGCGGGCTAGGCTTAAGGCCGGGGCACAAGTGCGGGCTAGGCTTAAGGCCGGGGCACAAGTGCGGGCTAGGCTTAAGGCCTGGGCACAAATGCAGTGCGGGCTAGGCTTAAGGCCTGGGCGCAAGTGCAGTGCTGGCTAGGATCAAGGCAGGGGGCACAAATGCTGGCTAGGCTTAAGGCATTGGCACAAATGCCAGCTAGGCTTAAGGCCTGGGAACAAGTGCAGGCTAGGCTTAAGGCCTGAGCAAAAGTGCAGGCAGGGCTTAAGGCCGGGGCACAGGTGCAGGCTAGGCTTAAGGCCGGGGCACAGGTGCGGGCTAGGCTTAAGGCCGGGGCACAGGTGCGGGCTAGGCTTAAGGCCGGGGCTCAAGTGCGGGCTAGGATTAAGGCCGGGGCACAAGTGCGGGCTAGGCTTAAGGCCGGGGCACAAGTGCGGGCTAGGCATAAGGCAGCGGCACAAGTGCTGGTTAGGTATAAGGCAAGGGCACAAGTGCGGGCTAGGCGTAAGGCAGGGGCACAAGTGCGGGCTAGGCGTAAGGCAGGGGCACAAGTGCGGGCTAGGCATAAGGCAGGGGCACAAGTGCGGGCTAGGCATAAGGCAGGGGCACAAGTGCGGGCTAGGCATAAGGCAGCGGCACAAGTGCGGGCTAAACATAAGGCAGGGGCACAAGTGCAGGCTAGGCTTTAGGCCTGGGCACAATTGCGGGCTAGGCTTAAGGCCGGGGCACAAGTGTGGGCTAGGCTTAAGGCCGGGGCACAAGTGCGGGCTAGGCTTAAGGCCTGGGCACAAGTTCGGGCTAGGCTAAAGGCCTGGGCACAAGTGCGGGCTAGGCTTAAGGCCTGGGCACAAGTGCGGGCTAGGTTTAAGGCATGGGCACAAGTGCAGTGCGGGCTAGGCTTAAGGCCTGGGCACAAGTGCAGTGCTGGCTAGGATCAAGGCAGGGGGCACAAATGCTGGCTAGGCTTAAGGCATGGGCACAAGTGCCAGCTAGGCTTAAGGCCTGGGCACAAGTGCAGGCTAGGCTTAAGGCCTGAGCAAAAGTGCAGGCTAGGCATAAGGCCTGGGCACAAGTGCGGGCTAGGCTTAAGGCATGGGCACAAGTGCAGTGCTGGCTAGGCTTAAGGCCAGGGCACAAGTGCAGTGCTGGCTAGGATCAAGGCAGGGGCACAAGGGCGGGCCTGGCTTAAGGCAGGGGCACAAGGGCGGGCTTGGCTTAAGGCCAGGGCACAAGTGCGGGCTAGGCCTAAGGCCTGGGCACAAGTGCGGGCTTGGCTTAAGGCCTGGGCACAAGTGCGGGCTAGGCTTAAGGCCTGGGCACAAGTGTGGGCTAGGCTTAAGGCCGGGGCACAAGTGCGGGCTAGGCTTAAGGCCGGTGCACAAGTGCAGTGCTGGCTAGGATCAAGGCAGGGGGCACAAGTGCTGGCTAGGCTTAAGGCATGGGCACAAGTGCTGGCTAGGCTTAAGGCATGGGCACAAGTGCTGGCTAGGCTTAAGGCATACAGCTAACTCTTTGCACTCTTTGCATAAAGGGTTAGGCACCCATAGGGGTGAAGAGCTAGCTTTCACCCCTCTACTCTGTACTTGGACATTTAGGACTAGATCCTTTGTTGTACAGTGCGGAGCCTCTCCATAACCCCATGCTCCAAGCGACCAGGCAATTCTTGTCTGCCCTCTGTAAATGGGTAATGCCTTCTTCCCAATTACAGTCGTGCATGCGCATTCAGACGGGACAAGAGCGAAGAATGTAAAGCTGGCCCTATGTGCATAACCAACATGAAGCTGAAGACAAAAACAAACAAACAAGCATTCAAGGGGCTCAAAATTGCGGGCTAGGCTTAAGGCCTGGGCACAAGTGCGGGCTAGGCTTAAGGCCGGGGCACAAGTGCGGGCTAGGCTTAAGGCCGGGGCACAAGTGCGGGCTAGGCTTAAGGCCGGGGCACAAGTGCGGGCTAGGCTTAAGGCCGGGGCACAAGTGCGGGCTAGGCTTAAGGCCGGGGCAGAAGTTCGGGCTAGGCTTAAGGCCGGGGCACAAGTGCGGGCTAGGCTTAAGGCCTGGGCACAAGTGCGGGCTAGGCTTAAGGCCGGGGCACAAGTGCGGGCTAGGCCTAAGGCCTGGGCACAAGTGCGGGCTAGGCTTAAGGCCTGGCACAAGTGCGGGCTAGGCTTAAGGCCTGGGCACAAGTGCGGGCTAGGCTTAAGGCCGGGGCACAAGTGCGGGCTAGGCTTAAGGCCGGGACACAAGTGCGGGCAAGGCTTAAGGCCGGGGCACAAGTGCGGGCTAGGTTTAAGGCCGGGGCACAAGTGCGGGCTAGGCTTAAGGCCGGGGCACAAGTGCGGGCTAGGCTTAAGGCCGGGGCACAAGTGCGGGCTAGGCTTAAGGCCGGGGCACAAGTTCGGGCTAGGCTTAAGGCCTGGGCACAAGTGCAGTGCGGGCTAGGCTTAAGGCCTGGGCACAAGTGCAGAGCTGGCTAGAATCAAGGCAGGGGGCACAAATGCTGGCTAGGCTTAAGGCATGGGCACAAGTGCCAGCTAGGCTTAAGGCCTGGGCACAAGTGCAGGCTAGGCTTAAGGCCTGAGCAAAAGTGCAGGCTAGGCTTAAGGCCGGGGCACAGGTGCAGGCTAGGCTTAAGGCCGGGGCACAGGTGCGGGCTAGGCTTAAGGCCGGGGCACAAGTGCGGGCTAGGTTTAAGGCCGGGGCACAAGTGCGGGCTAGGCTTAAGGCCGGGGCACAAGTGCGGGCTAGGCTTAAGGCCGGGGCACAAGTGCGGGCTAGGCTTAAGGCCGGGGCACAAGTGCGGGCTAGGCTTAAGGCCTGGGCACAAGTGCAGTGCGGGCTAGGCTTAAGGCCTGGGCACAAGTGCAGTGCTGGCTAGGATCAAGGCAGGGGGCACAAATGCTGGCTAGGCTTAAGGCATGGGCACAAGTGCCAGCTAGGCTTAAGGCCTGGGCACAAGTGCAGGCTAGTCTTAAGGCCTGAGCAAAAGTGCAGGCTAGGCTTAAGGCCGGGGCACAGGTGCAGGCTAGGCTTAAGGCCGGGGCACAGGTGCGGGCTAGGCTTAAGGCCGGGGCACAGGTGCGGGCTAGGCTTAAGGCCGGGGCACAAGTGCAGTGCGGGCTAGGCTTAAGGCCGGGGCACAAGTGCAGTGCGGGCTAGGCTTAAGGCCGGGGCACAAGTGCGGGCTAGGCTTAAGGCCGGGGCACAAGTGCGGGCTAGGCTTAAGGCCGGGACACAAGTGCGGGCTAGGCTTAAGGCCGGGGCACAAGTGCGGGCTAGGCTTATGGCCTGGGCACAAGTGCAGTGCGGGCTAGGCTTAAGGCCTGGGTGCAAGTGCAGTGCTGGCTAGGATCAAGGCAGGGGGCACAAATGCTGGCTAGGCTTAAGGCATGGGCACAAGTGCCAGCTAGGCTTAAGGCCTGGGCACAAGTGCAGGCTAGGCTTAAGGCCTGAGCAAAAGTGCAGGCTAGGCTTAAGGCCGGGGCACAGGTGCAGGCTAGGCTTAAGGCCGGGGCACAGGTGCGGGCTAGGCTTAAGGCCGGGGCACAGGTGCGGGCTAGGCATAAGGCAGCGGCACAAGTGCGGGCTAAACATAAGGCAGGGGCACAAGTGCAGGCTAGGCTTTAGGCCTGGGCACAAGTGCGGGCTAGGCTTAAGGCCAGGGCACAGGTGCGGGCTAGGCTTAAGGCCGGGGCACAGGTGCGGGCTAGGCTTAAGGCCAGGGCACAGGTGCGGGCTAGGCTTAAGGCCGGGGCACAGGTGCGGGCTAGGCTTAAGGCCTGGGCACAAGTGCAGGCTAGGCTTAAGGCCTGAGCAAAAGTGCAGGCTAGGCTTAAGGCCGGGGCACAGGTGCAGGCTAGGCTTAAGGCCGGGGCACAGGTGCGGGCTAGGCTTAAGGCCAGGGCACAAGTGCGGGCTAGGCTTAAGGCCGGGGCACAAGTGCGGGCTAGGCTTAAGGCAGGGGCACAAGTGCGGGCTAGGCATAAGGCAGCGGCACAAGTGCTGGTTAGGCATAAGGCAAGGGCACAAGTGCGGGCTAGGCATAAGGCAGGGGCACAAGTGCGGGCTAGGCATAAGGCAGGGGCACAAGTGCGGGCTAGGCTTTAGGCCTGGGCACAAGTGCGGGCTAGGCTTAAGGCCTGGGCACAAGTGCGAGCTAGGCTTAAGGCCTGAGAAAAAGTGCGGGCTAGGCTTAAGGCCTGGGCACAAGTGCGGGCTAGGCTTAAGGCCGGGGCACAAGTGCGGGCTAGGCTTAAGGCTGGGGCACAAGTGCGGGCTAGGCTTAAGGCCGGGGCACAAGTGCGGGCTAGGCTTAAGGCCGGGGCACAAGTGCGGGCTAGGCTTAAGGCCGGGGCACAAGTGCGGGCTAGGCTTAAGGCCGGGGCACAAGTGCGGGCTAGGCTTAAGGCCTGGGCACAAGTGCGGGCTAGGCTTAAGTCCGGGGCACAAGTGCGGGCTAGGCCTAAGGCCTGGGCACAAGTGCGGGCTAGGCTTAAGGCCTGGGCACAAGTGCAGGCTAGGCTTAAGGTCTGGGCACAAGTGCGGGCTAGGCTTAAGGCCGGGGCACAAGTGCGGGCTAGGCTTAAGGCCGGGACACAAGTGCGGGCTAGGCTTAAGGCCGGGGCACAAGTGCGGGCTAGGTTTAAGGCCGGGGCACAAGTGCGGGCTAGGCTTAAGGCCGGGGCACAAGTGCGGGCTAGGCTTAAGGCCGGGGCACAAGTGCGGGCTAGGCTTAAGGCCGGGGCACAAGTGCGGGCTAGGCTTAAGGCCTGGGCACAAGTGCAGTGCGGGCTAGGCTTAAGGCCTGGGCACAAGTGCAGTGCTGGCTAGGATCAAGGCAGGGGGCACAAATGCTGGCTAGGCTTAAGGCATGGGCACAAGTGCCAGCTAGGCTTAAGGCCTGAGCAAGAGTGCAGGCTAGGCTTAAGGCCGGGGCACAGGTGCAGGCTAGGCTTAAGGCCGGGGCACAGGTGCGGGCTAGGCTTATGGCCGGGGCACAGGTGCGGGCTAGGCTTAAGGCCAGGGCACAAGTGTGGGCTAGGCTTAAGGCCGGGGCACAAGTGCGGGCTAGGCTTAAGGCCGGGGCACAAGTGCGGGCTAGGCTTAAGGCCGGGGCACAAGTGCAGTGCGGGCTAGGCTTAAGGCCTGGGCGCAAGTGCAGTGCTGGCTAGGATCAAGGCAGGGGGCACAAATGCTGGCTAGGCTTAAGGCATGGGCACAAGTGCCAGCTAGGCTTAAGGCCTGGGCACAAGTGCAGGCTAGGCTTAAGGCCTGAGCAAAAGTGCAGGCAGGGCTTAAGGCCGGGGCACAGGTGCAGGCTAGGCTTAAGGCCGGGGCACAGGTGCGGGCTAGGCTTAAGGCCGGGGCACAGGTGCGGGCTAGGCTTAAGGCCGGGGCACAAGTGCAGTGCGGGCTAGGCTTAAGGCCGGGGCACAAGTGCAGTGCGGGCTAGGCTTAAGGCCGGGGCACAAGTGCGGGCTAGGCTTAAGGCCGGGGCACAAGTGCGGGCTAGGCTTAAGGCCGGGGCACAAGTGCAGGCTAGGCTTAAGGCCGGGGCACAAGTGCGGGCTAGGCTTAAGGCCTGGGCACAAGTGCAGTGCGGGCTAGGCTTAAGGCCTGGGCGCAAGTGCAGTGCTGGCTAGGATCAAGGCAGGGGGCACAAATGCTGGCTAGGCTTAAGGCATGGGCACAAGTGCCAGCTAGGCTTAAGGCCTGGGCACAAGTGCAGGCTAGGCTTAAGGCCTGAGCAAAAGTGCAGGCTAGGCTTAAGGCCGGGGCACAGGTGCAGGCTAGGCTTAAGGCCGGGGCACAGGTGCGGGCTAGGCTTAAGGCCGGGGCACAGGTGCGGGCTAGGCTTAAGGCCGGGGCACAAGTGCGGGCTAGGCTTAAGGCCGGGGCACAAGTGCGGGCTAGTCATAAGGCAGCGGCACAAGTGCTGGTTAGGTATAAGGCAAGGGCACAAGTGCGGGCTAGGCGTAAGGCAGGGGCACAAGTGCGGGCTAGGCGTAAGGCAGGGGCACAAGTGCGGGCTAGGCATAAGGCAGGGGCACAAGTGCGGGCTAGGCATAAGGCAGGGGCACAAGTGCAGGCTAGGCTTTAGGCCTGGGCACAATTGCGGGCTAGGCTTAAGGCCGGGGCACAAGTGTGGGCTAGGCTTAAGGCCGGGGCACAAGTGCGGGCTAGGCTTAAGGCCTGGGCACAAGTTCGGGCTAGGCTTAAGGCCTGGGCACAAGTGCGGGCTAGGCTTAAGGCCTGGGCACAAGTGCGGGCTAGGCTTAAGGCCTGGGCACAAGTGCAGTGCGGGCTAGGCTTAACGCCTGGGCACAAGTGCAGTGCTGGCTAGGATCAAGGCAGGGGGCACAAATGCTGGCTAGGCTTAAGGCATGGGCACAAGTGCCAGCTAGGCTTAAGGCCTGGGCACAAGTGCAGGCTAGGCTTAAGGCCTGAGCAAAAGTGCAGGCTAGGCATAAGGCCTGGGCACAAGTGCGGGCTAGGCTTAAGGCATGGGCACAAGTGCAGTGCTGGCTAGGCTTAAGGCCTGGGCACAAGTGCAGTGCTGGCTAGGATCAAGGCAGGGGCACAAGGGCGGGCCTGGCTTAAGGCAGGGGCACAAGGGCGGGCTTGGCTTAAGGCCAGGGCACAAGTGCGGGCTAGGCCTAAGGCCTGGGCACAAGTGCAGGCTTGGCTTAAGGCCTGGGCACAAGTGCGGGCTAGGCTTAAGGCCTGGGCACAAGTGTGGGCTAGGCTTAAGGCCGGGGCACAAGTGCGGGCTAGGCTTAAGGCCTGGGCACAAGTGCAGTGCTGGCTAGGATCAAGGCAGGGGGCACAAGTGCTGGCTAGGCTTAAGGCATGGGCACAAGTGCTGGCTAGGCTTAAGGCATGGGCACAAGTGCTGGCTAGGCTTAAGGCATACAGCTAACTCTTTGCACTCTTTGCATAAAGGGTTAGGCACCCATAGGGGTGAAGAGCTAGCTTTCACCCCTCTACTCTGTACTTGGACATTTAGGACTAGATCCTTTGTTGTACAGTGCGGAGCCTCTCCATAACCCCATGCTCCAAGCGACCAGGCAATTCTTGTCTGTCCTCCGTAAATGGGTAATGCCTTCTTCCCAATTACAGTCCTGCATGCGCATTCAGACGGGACAAGAGCGAAGAATGTAAAGCTGGCCCTATGTGCATAACCAACATGAAGCTGAAGACAAAAACAAACAAACAAGCATTCAAGGGGCTCAAAAGTGCGGGCTAGGCTTAAGGCCTGGGCACAAGTGCGGGCTAGGCTTAAGGCCGGGGCACAAGTGCGGGCTAGGCTTAAGGCCGGGGCACAAGTGCGGGCTAGGCTTAAGTCCGGGGAACAAGTGCGGGCTAGGCTTAAGGCCGGGGCACAAGTGCGGGCTAGGCTTAAGGCCGGGGCAGAAGTGCGGGCTAGGCTTAAGGCCGGGGCACAAGTGCGGGCTAGGCTTAAGGCCTGGGCACAAGTGCGGGCTAGGCTTAAGGCCGGGGCACAAGTGCGGGCTAGGCCTAAGGCCTGGGCACAAGTGCGGGCTAGGCTTAAGGCCTGGGCACAAGTGCGGGCTAGGCTTAAGGCCTGGGCACAAGTGCGGGCTAGGCTTAAGGCCGGGGCACAAGTGCGGGCTAGGCTTAAGGCCGGGACACAAGTGCGGGCAAGGCTTAAGGCCGAGGCACAAGTGCGGGCTAGGTTTAAGGCCGGGGCACAAGTGCGGGCTAGGCTTAAGGCCGGGGCACAAGTGCGGGCTAGGCTTAAGGCCGGGGCACAAGTGCGGGCTAGGCTTAAGGCCGGGGCACAAGTTCGGGCTAGGCTTAAGGCCTGGGCACAAGTGCAGTGCGGGCTAGGCTTAAGGCCTGGGCACAAGTGCAGAGCTGGCTAGAATCAAGGCAGGGGGCACAAATGCTGGCTAGGCTTAAGGCATGGGCACAAGTGCCAGCTAGGCTTAAGGCCTGGGCACAAGTGCAGGCTAGGCTTAAGGCCTGAGCAAAAGTGCAGGCTAGGCTTAAGGCCGGGGCACAGGTGCAGGCTAGGCTTAAGGCTGGGGCACAGGTGCGGGCTAGGCTTAAGGCCGGGGCACAAGTGCGGGCTAGGTTTAAGGCAGGGGCACAAGTGCGGGCTAGGCTTAAGGCCGGGGCACAAGTGCGGGCTAGGCTTAAGGCCGGGGCACAAGTGCGGGCTAGGCTTAAGGCCGGGGCACAAGTGCGGGCTAGGCTTAAGGCCTGGGCACAAGTGCAGTGCGGGCTAGGCTTAAGGCCTGGGCACAAGTGCAGTGCTGGCTAGGATCAAGGCAGGGGGCACAAATGCTGGCTAGGCTTAAGGCATGGGCACAAGTGCCAGCTAGGCTTAAGGCCTGGGCACAAGTGCAGGCTAGGCTTAAGGCCTGAGCAAAAGTGCAGGCTAGGCTTAAGGCCGGGGCACAGGTGCAGGCTAGGCTTAAGGCCGGGGCACAGGTGCGGGCTAGGCTTAAGGCCGGGGCACAAGTGCAGTGCGGGCTAGGCTTAAGGCCGGGGCACAAGTGCAGTGCGGGCTAGGCTTAAGGCCGGGGAACAAGTGCGGGCTAGGCTTAAGGCCGGGGCACAAGTGCGGGCTAGGCTTAAGGCCGGGGCACAAGTGCGGGCTAGGCTTAAGGCCGGGGCACAAGTGCGGGCTAGGCTTATGGCCTGGGCACAAGTGCAGTCCGGGCTAGGCTTAAGGCCTGGGTGCAAGTGCAGTGCTGGCTACGATCAAGGCAGGGGGCACAAATGCTGGCTAGGCTTAAGGCATGGGCACAAGTGCCAGCTAGGCTTAAGGCCTGGGCACAAGTGCAGGCTAGGCTTAAGGCCTGAGCAAAAGTGCAGGCTAGGCTTAAGGCCGGGGCACAGGTGCAGGCTAGGCTTAAGTCCGGGGCACAGGTGCGGGCTAGGTTTAAGGCCGGGGCACAGGTGCGGGCTAGGCATAAGGCAGCGGCACAAGTGCGGGCTAAACATAAGGCAGGGGCACAAGTGCAGGCTAGGCTTTAGGCCTGGGCACAAGTGCGGGCTAGGCTTAAGGCCAGGGCACAGGTGCGGGCTAGGCTTAAGGCCGGGGCACAGGTGCGGGCTAGGCTTAAGGCCGGGGCACAGGTGCGGGCTAGGCTTAAGGCCGGGGCACAGGTGCGGGCTAGGCTTAATGCCTGGGCACAAGTGCAGGCTAGACTTAAGGCCTGAGCAAAAGTGCAGGCTAGGCTTAAGGCCAAGGCACAGGTGCGGGCTAGGCTTAAGGCCAGGGCACAAGTGCGGGCTAGGCTTAAGGCCGGGGCACAAGTGCGGGCTAGGCTTAAGGCCGGGGCACAAGTGCGGGCTAGGCTTAAGGCCTGGGCACAAGTGCAGTGCGGGCTAGGCTTAAGGCCTGGGCGCAAGTGCAGTGCTGGCTAGGATCAAGGCAGGGGGCACAAATGCTGGCTAGGCTTAAGGCATGGGCACAAATGCCAGCTAGGCTTATGGCCTGGGAACAAGTGCAGGCTAGGCTTAAGGCCTGAGCAAAAGTGCAGGCAGGGCTTAAGGCCGGGGCACAGGTGCAGGCTAGGCTTAAGGCCGGGGCACAGGTGCGGGCTAGGCTTAAGGCCGGGGCACAGGTGCGGGCTAGGCTTAAGGCCGGGGCTCAAGTGCGGGCTAGGATTAAGGCCGGGGCACAAGTGCGGGCTAGGCTTAAGGCCGGGGCACAAGTGCGGGCTAGGCATAAGGCAGCGGCACAAGTGCTGGTTAGGTATAAGGCAAGGGCACAAGTGCGGGCTAGGCGTAAGGCAGGGGCACAAGTGCGGGCTAGGCGTAAGGCAGGGGCACAAGTGCGGGCTAGGCATAAGGCAGGGGCACAAGTGCGGGCTAGGCATAAGGCAGGGGCACAAGTGCGGGCTAGGCATAAGGCAGCGGCACAAGTGCGGGCTAAACATAAGGCAGGGGCACAAGTGCAGGCTAGGCTTTAGGCCTGGGCACAATTGCGGGCTAGGCTTAAGGCCGGGGCACAAGTGTGGGCTAGGCTTAAGGCCGGGGCACAAGTGCGGGCTAGGCTTAAGGCCTGGGCACAAGTTCGGGCTAGGCTAAAGGCCTGGGCACAAGTGCGGGCTAGGCTTAAGGCCTGGGCACAAGTGCGGGCTAGGTTTAAGGCATGGGCACAAGTGCAGTGCGGGCTAGGCTTAAGGCCTGGGCACAAGTGCAGTGCTGGCTAGGATCAAGGCAGGGGGCACAAATGCTGGCTAGGCTTAAGGCATGGGCACAAGTGCCAGCTAGGCTTAAGGCCTGGGCACAAGTGCAGGCTAGGCTTAAGGCCTGAGCAAAAGTGCAGGCTAGGCATAAGGCCTGGGCACAAGTGCGGGCTAGGCTTAAGGCATGGGCACAAGTGCAGTGCTGGCTAGGCTTAAGGCCTGGGCACAAGTGCAGTGCTGGCTAGGATCAAGGCAGGGGCACAAGGGCGGGCCTGGCTTAAGGCAGGGGCACAAGGGCGGGCTTGGCTTAAGGCCAGGGCACAAGTGCGGGCTAGGCCTAAGGCCTGGGCACAAGTGCGGGCTTGGCTTAAGGCCTGGGCACAAGTGCGGGCTAGGCTTAAGGCCTGGGCACAAGTGTGGGCTAGGCTTAAGGCCGGGGCACAAGTGCGGGCTAGGCTTAAGGCCGGTGCACAAGTGCAGTGCTGGCTAGGATCAAGGCAGGGGGCACAAGTGCTGGCTAGGCTTAAGGCATGGGCACAAGTGCTGGCTAGGCTTAAGGCATGGGCACAAGTGCTGGCTAGGCTTAAGGCATACAGCTAACTCTTTGCACTCTTTGCATAAAGGGTTAGGCACCCATAGGGGTGAAGAGCTAGCTTTCACCCCTCTACTCTGTACTTGGACATTTAGGACTAGATCCTTTGTTGTACAGTGCGGAGCCTCTCCATAACCCCATGCTCCAAGCGACCAGGCAATTCTTGTCTGCCCTCTGTAAATGGGTAATGCCTTCTTCCCAATTACAGTCGTGCATGCGCATTCAGACGGGACAAGAGCGAAGAATGTAAAGCTGGCCCTATGTGCATAACCAACATGAAGCTGAAGACAAAAACAAACAAACAAGCATTCAAGGGGCTCAAAATTGCGGGCTAGGCTTAAGGCCTGGGCACAAGTGCGGGCTAGGCTTAAGGCCGGGGCACAAGTGCGGGCTAGGCTTAAGGCCGGGGCACAAGTGCGGGCTAGGCTTAAGGCCGGGGCACAAGTGCGGGCTAGGCTTAAGGCCGGGGCACAAGTGCGGGCTAGGCTTAAGGCCGGGGCAGAAGTGCGGGCTAGGCTTAAGGCCGGGGCACAAGTGCGGGCTAGGCTTAAGGCCTGGGCACAAGTGCGGGCTAGGCTTAAGGCCGGGGCACAAGTGCGGGCTAGGCCTAAGGCCTGGGCACAAGTGCGGGCTAGGCTTAAGGCCTGGGCACAAGTGCGGGCTAGGCTTAAGGCCTGGGCACAAGTGCGGGCTAGGCTTAAGGCCGGGGCACAAGTGCGGGCTAGGCTTAAGGCCGGGACACAAGTGCGGGCAAGGCTTAAGGCCGGGGCACAAGTGCGGGCTAGGTTTAAGGCCGGGGCACAAGTGCGGGCTAGGCTTAAGGCCGGGGCACAAGTGCGGGCTAGGCTTAAGGCCGGGGCACAAGTGCGGGCTAGGCTTAAGGCCGGGGCACAAGTTCGGGCTAGGCTTAAGGCCTGGGCACAAGTGCAGTGCGGGCTAGGCTTAAGGCCTGGGCACAAGTGCAGAGCTGGCTAGAATCAAGGCAGGGGGCACAAATGCTGGCTAGGCTTAAGGCATGGGCACAAGTGCCAGCTAGGCTTAAGGCCTGGGCACAAGTGCAGGCTAGGCTTAAGGCCTGAGCAAAAGTGCAGGCTAGGCTTAAGGCCGGGGCACAGGTGCAGGCTAGGCTTAAGGCCGGGGCACAGGTGCGGGCTAGGCTTAAGGCCGGGGCACAAGTGCGGGCTAGGTTTAAGGCCGGGGCACAAGTGCGGGCTAGGCTTAAGGCCGGGGCACAAGTGCGGGCTAGGCTTAAGGCCGGGGCACAAGTGCGGGCTAGGCTTAAGGCCGGGGCACAAGTGCGGGCTAGGCTTAAGGCCTGGGCACAAGTGCAGTGCGGGCTAGGCTTAAGGCCTGGGCACAAGTGCAGTGCTGGCTAGGATCAAGGCAGGGGGCACAAATGCTGGCTAGGCTTAAGGCATGGGCACAAGTGCCAGCTAGGCTTAAGGCCTGGGCACAAGTGCAGGCTAGGCTTAAGGCCTGAGCAAAAGTGCAGGCTAGGCTTAAGGCCGGGGCACAGGTGCAGGCTAGGCTTAAGGCCGGGGCACAGGTGCGGGCTAGGCTTAAGGCCGGGGCACAGGTGCGGGCTAGGCTTAAGGCCGGGGCACAAGTGCAGTGCGGGCTAGGCTTAAGGCCGGGGCACAAGTGCAGTGCGGGCTAGGCTTAAGGCCGGGGCACAAGTGCGGGCTAGGCTTAAGGCCGGGGCACAAGTGCGGGCTAGGCTTAAGGCCGGGACACAATTGCGGGCTAGGCTTAAGGCCGGGGCACAAGTGCGGGCTAGGCTTATGGCCTGGGCACAAGTGCAGTGCGGGCTAGGCTTAAGGCCTGGGTGCAAGTGCAGTGCTGGCTAGGATCAAGGCAGGGGGCACAAATGCTGGCTAGGCTTAAGGCATGGGCACAAGTGCCAGCTAGGCTTAAGGCCCGGGCACAAGTGCAGGCTAGGCTTAAGGCCTGAGCAAAAGTGCAGGCTAGGCTTAAGGCCGGGGCACAGGTGCAGGCTAGGCTTAAGGCCGGGGCACAGGTGCAGGCTAGGCATAAGGCAGCGGCACAAGTGCGGGCTAAACATAAGGCAGGGGCACAAGTGCAGGCTAGGCTTTAGGCCTGGGCACAAGTGCGGGCTAGGCTTAAGGCCAGGGCACAGGTGCGGGCTAGGCTTAAGGCCGGGGCACAAGTGCGGGCTAGGCTTAAGGCCAGGGCACAGGTGCGGGCTAGGCTTAAGGCCGGGGCACAGGTGCGGGCTAGGCTTAAGGCCTGGGCACAAGTGCAGGCTAGGCTTAAGGCCTGAGCAAAAGTGCAGGCTAGGCTTAAGGCCGGGGCACAGGTGCAGGCTAGGCTTAAGGCCGGGGCACAGGTGCGGGCTAGGCTTAAGGCCAGGGCACAAGTGCGGGCTAGGCTTAAGGCCGGGGCACAAGTGCGGGCTAGGCTTAAGGCCGGGGCACAAGTGCGGGCTAGGCATAAGGCAGCGGCACAAGTGCTGGTTAGGCATAAGGCAAGGGCACAAGTGCGGGCTAGGCATAAGGCAGGGGCACAAGTGCGGGCTAGGCATAAGGCAGGGGCACAAGTGCGGGCTAGGCATAAGGCAGGGACACAAGTGCGGGCTAAACATAAGGCAGGGGCACAAGTGCAGGCTAGGCTTTAGGCCTGGGCACAAGTGCGGGCTAGGCTTAAGGCCTGGGCACAAGTGCGAGCTAGGCTTAAGGCCTGAGAAAAAGTGCGGGCTAGGCTTAAGGCCTGGGCACAAGTGCGGGCTAGGCTTAAGGCCGGGGCACAAGTGCGGGCTAGGCTTAAGGCTGGGGCACAAGTGCGGGCTAGGCTTAAGGCCGGGGCACAAGTGCGGGCTAGGCTTAAGGCCGGGGCACAAGTGCGGGCTAGGCTTAAGGCCGGGGCACAAGTGCGGTCTAGGCTTAAGGCCGGGGCACAAGTGCGGGCTAGGCTTAAGGCCTGGGCACAAGTGCGGGCTAGGCTTAAGTCCGGGGCACAAGTGCGGGCTAGGCCTAAGGCCTGGGCACAAGTGCGGGCTAGGCTTAAGGCCTGGGCACAAGTGCGGGCTAGGCTTAAGGCCTGGACACAAGTGCGGGCTAGGCTTAAGGCCGGGGCACAAGTGCGGGCTAGGCTTAAGGCCGGGACACAAGTGCGGGCTAGGCTTAAGGCCGGGGCACAAGTGCGGGCTAGGTTTAAGGCCGGGGCACAAGTGCGGGCTAGGCTTAAGGCCGGGGCACAAGTGCGGGCTAGGCTTAAGGCCAGGGCACAAGTGCTAGCTAGGCTTAAGGCCGGGGCACAAGTGCGGGCTAGGCTTAAGGCATGGGCACAAGTGCAGTGCGGGCTAGGCTTAAGGCCTGGGCACAAGTGCAGTGCTGGCTAGGATCAAGGCAGGGGGCACAAATGCTGGCTAGGCTTAAGGCATGGGCACAAGTGCCAGCTAGGCTTAAGGCCTGAGCAAGAGTGCAGGCTAGGCTTAAGGCCGGGGCACAGGTGCAGGCTAGGCTTAAGGCCGGGGCACAGGTGCGGGCTAGGCTTATGGCCGGGGCACAGGTGCGGGCTAGGCTTAAGGCCAGGGCACAAGTGCGGGCTAGGCTTAAGGCCGGGGCACAAGTGCGGGCTAGGCTTAAGGCCGGGGCACAAGTGCGGGCTAGGCTAGGATCAAGGCAGGGGGCACAAATGCTGGCTAGGCTTAAGGCATGGGCACAAGTGCCAGCTAGGCTTAAGGCCTGGGCACAAGTGCAGGCTAGGCTTAAGGCCTGAGCAAAAGTGCAGGCAGGGCTTAAGGCCGGGGCACAGGTGCAGGCTAGGCTTAAGGCCGGGGCACAGGTGCGGGCTAGGCTTAAGGCCGGGGCACAGGTGCGGGCTAGGCTTAAGGCCGGGGCACAAGTGCAGTGCGGGCTAGGCTTAAGGCCGGGGCACAAGTGCAGTGCGGGCTAGGCTTAAGGCCGGGGCACAAGTGCGGGCTAGGCTTAAGGCCGGGGCACAAGTGCGGGCTAGGCTTAAGGCCGGGGCACAAGTGCAGGCTAGGCTTAAGGCCGGGGCACAAGTGCGGGCTAGGCTTAAGGCCTGGGCACAAGTGCAGTGCGGGCTAGGCTTAAGGCCTGGGCGCAAGTGCAGTGCTGGCTAGGATCAAGGCAGGGGGCACAAATGCTGGCTAGGCTTAAGGCATGGGCACAAGTGCCAGCTAGGCTTAAGGCCTGGGCACAAGTGCAGGCTAGGCTTAAGGCCTGAGCAAAAGTGCAGGCTAGGCTTAAGGCCGGGGCACAGGTGCAGGCTAGGCTTAAGGCCGGGGCACAGGTGCGGGCTAGGCTTAAGGCCGGGGCACAGGTGCGGGCTAGGCTTAAGGCCGGGGCACAAGTGCGGGCTAGGCTTAAGGCCGGGGCACAAGTGCGGGCTAGGCATAAGGCAGCGGCACAAGTGCTGGTTAGGTATAAGGCAAGGGCACAAGTGCGGGCTAGGCGTAAGGCAGGGGCACAAGTGCGGGCTAGGCGTAAGGCAGGGGCACAAGTGCGGGCTAGGCATAAGGCAGGGGCACAAGTGCGGGCTAGGCATAAGGCAGGGGCACAAGTGCAGGCTAGGCATAAGGCAGCGGCACAAGTGCGGGCTAAACATAAGGCAGGGGCACAAGTGCAGGCTAGGCTTTAGGCCTGGGCACAATTGCGGGCTAGGCTTAAGGCCGGGGCACAAGTGTGGGCTAGGCTTAAGGCCGGGGCACAAGTGCGGGCTAGGCTTAAGGCCTGGGCACAAGTTCGGGCTAGGCTTAAGGCCTGGGCACAAGTGCGGGCTAGGCTTAAGGCCTGGGCACAAGTGCGGGCTAGGCTTAAGGCCTGGGCACAAGTGCAGTGCGGGCTAGGCTTAAGGCCTGGGCACAAGTGCAGTGCTGGCTAGGATCAAGGCAGGGGGCACAAATGCTGGCTAGGCTTAAGGCATGGGCACAAGTGCCAGCTAGGCTTAAGGCCTGGGCACAAGTGCAGGCTAGGCTTAAGGCCTGAGCAAAAGTGCAGGCTAGGCATAAGGCCTGGGCACAAGTGCGGGCTAGGCTTAAGGCATGGGCACAAGTGCAGTGCTGGCTAGGCTTAAGGCCTGGGCACAAGTGCAGTGCTGGCTAGGATCAAGGCAGGGGCACAAGGGCGGGCCTGGCTTAAGGCAGGGGCACAAGGGCGGGCTTGGCTTAAGGCCAGGGCACAAGTGCGGGCTAGGCCTAAGGCCTGGGCACAAGTGCAGGCTTGGCTTAAGGCCTGGGCACAAGTGCGGGCTAGACTTAAGGCCTGGGCACAAGTGTGGGCTAGGCTTAAGGCCGGGGCACAAGTGCGGGCTAGGCTTAAGGCCTGGGCACAAGTGCAGTGCTGGCTAGGATCAAGGCAGGGGGCACAAGTGCTGGCTAGGCTTAAGGCATGGGCACAAGTGCTGGCTAGGCTTAAGGCATGGGCACAAGTGCTGGCTTGGCTTAAGGCATACAGCTAACTCTTTGCACTCTTTGCATAAAGGGTTAGGCACCCATAGGGGTGAAGAGCTAGCTTTCACCCCTCTACTCTGTACTTGGACATTTAGGACTAGATCCTTTGTTGTACAGTGCGGAGCCTCTCCATAACCCCATGCTCCAAGCGACCAGGCAATTCTTGTCTGTCCTCCGTAAATGGGTAATGCCTTCTTCCCAATTACAGTCGTGCATGCGCATTCAGACGGGACAAGAGCGAAGAATGTAAAGCTGGCCCTATGTGCATAACCAACATGAAGCTGAAGACAAAAACAAACAAACAAGCATTCAAGGGGCTCAAAAGTGCGGGCTAGGCTTAAGGCCTGGGCACAAGTGCGGGCTAGGCTTAAGGTCGGGGCACAAGTGCGGGCTAGGCTTAAGGCCGGGGCACAAGTGCGGGCTAGGCTTAAGTCCGGGGCACAAGTGCGGGCTAGGCTTAAGTCCGGGGCACAAGTGCGGGCTAGGCTTAAGGCCGGGGCAGAAGTGCGGGCTAGGCTTAAGGCCGGGGCAGAAGTGCGGGCTAGGCTTAAGGCCGGGGCACAAGTGCGGGCTAGGCTTAAGGCCTGGGCACAAGTGCGGGCTAGGCTTAAGGCCGGGGCACAAGTGCGGGCTAGGCCTAAGGCCTGGGCACAAGTGCGGGCTAGGCTTAAGGCCTGGGCACAAGTGCGGGCTAGGCTTAAGGCCTGGGCACAAGTGCGGGCTAGGCTTAAGGCCGGGGCACAAGTGCGGGCTAGGCTTAAGGCCGGGACACAAGTGCGGGCAAGGCTCAAGGCCGAGGCACAAGTGTGGGCTAGGTTTAAGGCCGGGGCACAAGTGCGGGCTAGGCTTAAGGCCGGGGCACAAGTGCGGGCTAGGCTTAAGGCCGGGGCACAAGTGTGGGCTAGGCTTAAGGCCGGGGCACAAGTTCGGGCTAGGCTTAAGGCCTGGGCACAAGTGCAGTGCGGGCTAGGCTTAAGGCCTGGGCACAAGTGCAGAGCTGGCTAGAATCAAGGCAGGGGGCACAAATGCTGGCTAGGCTTAAGGCATGGGCACAAGTGCCAGCTAGGCTTAAGGCCTGGGCACAAGTGCAGGCTAGGCTTAAGGCCTGAGCAAAAGTGCAGGCTAGGCTTAAGTCCGGGGCACAGGTGCAGGCTAGGCTTAAGGCCGGGGCACAGGTGCGGGCTAGGCTTAAGGCCGGGGCACAAGTGCGGGCTAGGTTTAAGGCCGGGGCACAAGTGCGGGCTAGGCTTAAGGCCGGGGCACAAGTGCGGGCTAGGCTTAAGGCCGGGGCACAAGTGCGGGCTAGGCTTAAGGCCGGGGCACAAGTGCGGGCTAGGCTTAAGGCCTGGGCACAAGTGCAGTGCGGGCTAGGCTTAAGGCCTGGGCACAAGTGCAGTGCTGGCTAGGATCAAGGCAGGGGGCACAAATGCTGGCTAGGCTTAAGGCATGGGCACAAGTGCCAGCTAGGCTTAAGGCCTGGGCACAAGTGCAGGCTAGGCTTAAGGCCTGAGCAAAAGTGCAGGCTAGGCTTAAGGCCGGGGCACAGGTGCAGGCTAGGCTTAAGGCCGGGGCACAGGTGCGGGCTAGGCTTAAGGCCGGGGCACAGGTGCGGGCTAGGCTTAAGGCCGGGGCACAAGTGCAGTGCGGGCTAGGCTTAAGGCCGGGGCACAAGTGCAGTGCGGGCTAGGCTTAAGGCCGGGGAACAAGTGCGGGCTAGGCTTAAGGCCGGGGCACAAGTGCGGGCTAGGCTTAAGGCCGGGGCACAAGTGCGGGCTAGGCTTAAGGCCGGGGCACAAGTGCGGGCTAGGCTTATGGCCTGGGCACAAGTGCAGTGCGGGCTAGGCTTAAGGCCTGGGTGCAAGTGCAGTGCTGGCTACGATCAAGGCAGGGGGCACAAATGCTGGCTAGGCTTAAGGCATGGGCACAAGTGCCAGCTAGGCTTAAGGCCTGGGCACAAGTGCAGGCTAGGCTTAAGGCCTGAGCAAAAGTGCAGGCTAGGCTTAAGGCCGGGGCACAGGTGCAGGCTAGGCTTAAGGCCGGGGCACAGGTGGGGGCTAGGCTTAAGGCCGGGGCACAGGTGCGGGCTAGGCTTAAGGCCGGGGCACAAGTGCAGTGCGGGCTAGGCTTAAGGCCGGGGCACAAGTGCAGTGCGGGCTAGGCTTAAGGCCGGGGCACAAGTGCGGGCTAGGCTTAAGGCCGGGGCACAAGTGCGGGCTAGGCTTAAGGCCGGGGCACAAGTGCAGGCTAGGCTTAAGGCCGGGGCACAAGTGCGGGCTAGGCTTAAGGCCTGGGCACAAGTGCAGTGCGGGCTAGGCTTAAGGCCTGGGCGCAAGTGCAGTGCTGGCTAGGATCAAGGCAGGGGGCACAAATGCTGGCTAGGCTTAAGGCATGGGCACAAGTGCCAGCTAGGCTTAAGGCCTGGGCACAAGTGCAGGCTAGGCTTAAGGCCTGAGCAAAAGTGCAGGCTAGGCTTAAGGCCGGGGCACAGGTGCAGGCTAGGCTTAAGGCCGGGGCACAGGTGCGGGCTAGGCTTAAGGCCGGGGCACAGGTGCGGGCTAGGCTTAAGGCCGGGGCACAAGTGCGGGCTAGGCTTAAGGCCGGGGCACAAGTGCGGGCTAGTCATAAGGCAGCGGCACAAGTGCTGGTTAGGTATAAGGCAAGGGCACAAGTGCGGGCTAGGCGTAAGGCAGGGGCACAAGTGCGGGCTAGGCGTAAGGCAGGGGCACAAGTGCGGGCTAGGCATAAGGCAGGGGCACAAGTGCGGGCTAGGCATAAGGCAGGGGCACAAGTGCGGGCTAGGCATAAGGCAGCGGCACAAGTGCGGGCTAAACATAAGGCAGGGGCACAAGTGCAGGCTAGGCTTTAGGCCTGGGCACAATTGCGGGCTAGGCTTAAGGCCGGGGCACAAGTGTGGGCTAGGCTTAAGGCCGGGGCACAAGTGCGGGCTAGGCTTAAGGCCTGGGCACAAGTTCGGGCTAGGCTTAAGGCCTGGGCACAAGTGCGGGCTAGGCTTAAGGCCTGGGCACAAGTGCGGGCTAGGCTTAAGGCCTGGGCACAAGTGCAGTGCGGGCTAGGCTTAACGCCTGGGCACAAGTGCAGTGCTGGCTAGGATCAAGGCAGGGGGCACAAATGCTGGCTAGGCTTAAGGCATGGGCACAAGTGCCAGCTAGGCTTAAGGCCTGGGCACAAGTGCAGGCTAGGCTTAAGGCCTGAGCAAAAGTGCAGGCTAGGCATAAGGCCTGGGCACAAGTGTGGGCTAGGCTTAAGTCCGGGGCACAGGTGCGGGCTAGGTTTAAGGCCGGGGCACAGGTGCGGGCTAGGCATAAGGCAGCGGCACAAGTGCGGGCTAAACATAAGGCAGGGGCACAAGTGCAGGCTAGGCTTTAGGCCTGGGCACAAGTGCGGGCTAGGCTTAAGGCCAGGGCACAGGTGCGGGCTAGGCTTAAGGCCGGGGCACAGGTGCGGGCTAGGCTTAAGGCCGGGGCACAGGTGCGGGCTAGGCTTAAGGCCGGGGCACAGGTGCGGGCTAGGCTTAATGCCTGGGCACAAGTGCAGGCTAGACTTAAGGCCTGAGCAAAAGTGCAGGCTAGGCTTAAGGCCAAGGCACAGGTGCGGGCTAGGCTTAAGGCCAGGGCACAAGTGCGGGCTAGGCTTAAGGCCGGGGCACAAGTGCGGGCTAGGCTTAAGGCCGGGGCACAAGTGCGGGCTAGGCTTAAGGCCTGGGCACAAGTGCAGTGCGGGCTAGGCTTAAGGCCTGGGCGCAAGTGCAGTGCTGGCTAGGATCAAGGCAGGGGGCACAAATGCTGGCTAGGCTTAAGGCATGGGCACAAATGCCAGCTAGGCTTAAGGCCTGGGAACAAGTGCAGGCTAGGCTTAAGGCCTGAGCAAAAGTGCAGGCAGGGCTTAAGGCCGGGGCACAGGTGCAGGCTAGGCTTAAGGCCGGGGCACAGGTGCGGGCTAGGCTTAAGGCCGGGGCACAGGTGCGGGCTAGGCTTAAGGCCGGGGCTCAAGTGCGGGCTAGGATTAAGGCCGGGGCACAAGTGCGGGCTAGGCTTAAGGCCGGGGCACAAGTGCGGGCTAGGCATAAGGCAGCGGCACAAGTGCTGGTTAGGTATAAGGCAAGGGCACAAGTGCGGGCTAGGCGTAAGGCAGGGGCACAAGTGCGGGCTAGGCGTAAGGCAGGGGCACAAGTGCGGGCTAGGCATAAGGCAGGGGCACAAGTGCGGGCTAGGCATAAGGCAGGGGCACAAGTGCGGGCTAGGCATAAGGCAGCGGCACAAGTGCGGGCTAAACATAAGGCAGGGGCACAAGTGCAGGCTAGGCTTTAGGCCTGGGCACAATTGCGGGCTAGGCTTAAGGCCAGGGCACAAGTGTGGGCTAGGCTTAAGGCCGGGGCACAAGTGCGGGCTAGGCTTAAGGCCTGGGCACAAGTTCGGGCTAGGCTAAAGGCCTGGGCACAAGTGCGGGCTAGGCTTAAGGCCTGGGCACAAGTGCGGGCTAGGTTTAAGGCATGGGCACAAGTGCAGTGCGGGCTAGGCTTAAGGCCTGGGCACAAGTGCAGTGCTGGCTAGGATCAAGGCAGGGGGCACAAATGCTGGCTAGGCTTAAGGCATGGGCACAAGTGCCAGCTAGGCTTAAGGCCTGGGCACAAGTGCAGGCTAGGCTTAAGGCCTGAGCAAAAGTGCAGGCTAGGCATAAGGCCTGGGCACAAGTGCGGGCTAGGCTTAAGGCATGGGCACAAGTGCAGTGCTGGCTAGGCTTAAGGCCTGGGCACAAGTGCAGTGCTGGCTAGGATCAAGGCAGGGGCACAAGGGCGGGCCTGGCTTAAGGCAGGGGCACAAGGGCGGGCTTGGCTTAAGGCCAGGGCACAAGTGCGGGCTAGGCCTAAGGCCTGGGCACAAGTGCGGGCTTGGCTTAAGGCCTGGGCACAAGTGCGGGCTAGGCTTAAGGCCTGGGCACAAGTGTGGGCTAGGCTTAAGGCCGGGGCACAAGTGCGGGCTAGGCTTAAGGCCGGTGCACAAGTGCAGTGCTGGCTAGGATCAAGGCAGGGGGCACAAGTGCTGGCTAGGCTTAAGGCATGGGCACAAGTGCTGGCTAGGCTTAAGGCATGGGCACAAGTGCTGGCTAGGCTTAAGGCATACAGCTAACTCTTTGCACTCTTTGCATAAAGGGTTAGGCACCCATAGGGGTGAAGAGCTAGCTTTCACCCCTCTACTCTGTACTTGGACATTTAGGACTAGATCCTTTGTTGTACAGTGCGGAGCCTCTCCATAACCCCATGCTCCAAGCGACCAGGCAATTCTTGTCTGCCCTCTGTAAATGGGTAATGCCTTCTTCCCAATTACAGTCGTGCATGCGCATTCAGACGGGACAAGAGCGAAGAATGTAAAGCTGGCCCTATGTGCATAACCAACATGAAGCTGAAGACAAAAACAAACAAACAAGCATTCAAGGGGCTCAAAATTGCGGGCTAGGCTTAAGGCCTGGGCACAAGTGCGGGCTAGGCTTAAGGCCGGGGCACAAGTGCGGGCTAGGCTTAAGGCCGGGGCACAAGTGCGGGCTAGGCTTAAGGCCGGGGCACAAGTGCGGGCTAGGCTTAAGGCCGGGGCACAAGTGCGGGCTAGGCTTAAGGCCGGGGCAGAAGTGCGGGCTAGGCTTAAGGCCGGGGCACAAGTGCGGGCTAGGCTTAAGGCCTGGGCACAAGTGCGGGCTAGGCTTAAGGCCGGGGCACAAGTGCGGGCTAGGCCTAAGGCCTGGGCACAAGTGCGGGCTAGGCTTAAGGCCTGGGCACAAGTGCGGGCTAGGCTTAAGGCCTGGGCACAAGTGCGGGCTAGGCTTAAGGCCGGGGCACAAGTGCGGGCTAGGCTTAAGGCCGGGACACAAGTGCGGGCAAGGCTTAAGGCCGGGGCACAAGTGCGGGCTAGGTTTAAGGCCGGGGCACAAGTGCGGGCTAGGCTTAAGGCCGGGGCACAAGTGCGGGCTAGGCTTAAGGCCGGGGCACAAGTGCGGGCTAGGCTTAAGGCCGGGGCACAAGTTCGGGCTAGGCTTAAGGCCTGGGCACAAGTGCAGTGCGGGCTAGGCTTAAGGCCTGGGCACAAGTGCAGAGCTGGCTAGAATCAAGGCAGGGGGCACAAATGCTGGCTAGGCTTAAGGCATGGGCACAAGTGCCAGCTAGGCTTAAGGCCTGGGCACAAGTGCAGGCTAGGCTTAAGGCCTGAGCAAAAGTGCAGGCTAGGCTTAAGGCCGGGGCACAGGTGCAGGCTAGGCTTAAGGCCGGGGCACAGGTGCGGGCTAGGCTTAAGGCCGGGGCACAAGTGCGGGCTAGGTTTAAGGCCGGGGCACAAGTGCGGGCTAGGCTTAAGGCCGGGGCACAAGTGCGGGCTAGGCTTAAGGCCGGGGCACAAGTGCGGGCTAGGCTTAAGGCCGGGGCACAAGTGCGGGCTAGGCTTAAGGCCTGGGCACAAGTGCAGTGCGGGCTAGGCTTAAGGTCTGGGCACAAGTGCAGTGCTGGCTAGGATCAAGGCAGGGGGCACAAATGCTGGCTAGGCTTAAGGCATGGGCACAAGTGCCAGCTAGGCTTAAGGCCTGGGCACAAGTGCAGGCTAGGCTTAAGGCCTGAGCAAAAGTGCAGGCTAGGCTTAAGGCCGGGGCACAGGTGCAGGCTAGGCTTAAGGCCGGGGCACAGGTGCGGGCTAGGCTTAAGGCCGGGGCACAGGTGCGGGCTAGGCTTAAGGCCGGGGCACAAGTGCAGTGCGGGCTAGGCTTAAGGCCGGGGCACAAGTGCAGTGCGGGCTAGGCTTAAGGCCGGGGCACAAGTGCGGGCTAGGCTTAAGGCCGGGGCACAAGTGCGGGCTAGGCTTAAGGCCGGGACACAAGTGCGGGCTAGGCTTAAGGCCGGGGCACAAGTGCGGGCTAGGCTTATGGCCTGGGCACAAGTGCAGTGCGGGCTAGGCTTAAGGCCTGGGTGCAAGTGCAGTGCTGGCTAGGATCAAGGCAGGGGGCACAAATGCTGGCTAGGCTTAAGGCATGGGCACAAGTGCCAGCTAGGCTTAAGGCCCGGGCACAAGTGCAGGCTAGGCTTAAGGCCTGAGCAAAAGTGCAGGCTAGGCTTAAGGCCGGGGCACAGGTGCAGGCTAGGCTTAAGGCCGGGGCACAGGTGCAGGCTAGGCATAAGGCAGCGGCACAAGTGCGGGCTAAACATAAGGCAGGGGCACAAGTGCAGGCTAGGCTTTAGGCCTGGGCACAAGTGCGGGCTAGGCTTAAGGCCAGGGCACAGGTGCGGGCTAGGCTTAAGGCCGGGGCACAGGTGCGGGCTAGGCTTAAGGCCAGGGCACAGGTGCGGGCTAGGCTTAAGGCCGGGGCACAGGTGCGGGCTAGGCTTAAGGCCGGGGCACAGGTGCAGGCTAGGCTTAAGGCCGGGGCACAGGTGCGGGCTAGGCTTAAGGCCAGGGCACAAGTGCGGGCTAGGCTTAAGGCCGGGGCACAAGTGCGGGCTAGGCTTAAGGCCGGGGCACAAGTGCGGGCTAGGCATAAGGCAGCGGCACAAGTGCTGGTTAGGCATAAGGCAAGGGCACAAGTGCGGGCTAGGCATAAGGCAGGGGCACAAGTGCGGGCTAGGCATAAGGCAGGGGCACAAGTGCGGGCTAGGCATAAGGCAGGGACACAAGTGCGGGCTAAACATAAGGCAGGGGCACAAGTGCAGGCTAGGCTTTAGGCCTGGGCACAAGTGCGGGCTAGGCTTAAGGCCTGGGCACAAGTGCGAGCTAGGCTTAAGGCCTGAGAAAAAGTGCGGGCTAGGCTTAAGGCCTGGGCACAAGTGCGGGCTAGGCTTAAGGCCGGGGCACAAGTGCGGGCTAGGCTTAAGGCTGGGGCACAAGTGCGGGCTAGGCTTAAGGCCGGGGCACAAGTGCGGGCTAGGCTTAAGGCCGGGGCACAAGTGCGGGCTAGGCTTAAGGCCGGGGCACAAGTGCGGTCTAGGCTTAAGGCCGGGGCACAAGTGCGGGCTAGGCTTAAGGCCTGGGCACAAGTGCGGGCTAGGCTTAAGTCCGGGGCACAAGTGCGGGCTAGGCCTAAGGCCTGGGCACAAGTGCGGGCTAGGCTTAAGGCCTGGGCACAAGTGCGGGCTAGGCTTAAGGCCTGGACACAAGTGCGGGCTAGGCTTAAGGCCGGGGCACAAGTGCGGGCTAGGCTTAAGGCCGGGACACAAGTGCGGGCTAGGCTTAAGGCCGGGGCACAAGTGCGGGCTAGGTTTAAGGCCGGGGCACAAGTGCGGGCTAGGCTTAAGGCCGGGGCACAAGTGCGGGCTAGGCTTAAGGCCGGGGCACAAGTGCTAGCTAGGCTTAAGGCCGGGGCACAAGTGCGGGCTAGGATTAAGGCATGGGCACAAGTGCAGTGCGGGCTAGGCTTAAGGCCTGGGCACAAGTGCAGTGCTGGCTAGGATCAAGGCAGGGGGCACAAATGCTGGCTAGGCTTAAGGCATGGGCACAAGTGCCAGCTAGGCTTAAGGCCTGAGCAAGAGTGCAGGCTAGGCTTAAGGCCGGGGCACAGGTGCAGGCTAGGCTTAAGGCCGGGGCACAGGTGCGGGCTAGGCTTATGGCCGGGGCACAGGTGCGGGCTAGGCTTAAGGCCAGGGCACAAGTGCGGGCTAGGCTTAAGGCCGGGGCACAAGTGCGGGCTAGGCTTAAGGCCGGGGCACAAGTGCGGGCTAGGCTTAAGGCCGGGGCACAAGTGCAGTGCGGGCTAGGCTTAAGGCCTGGGCGCAAGTGCAGTGCTGGCTAGGATCAAGGCAGGGGGCACAAATGCTGGCTAGGCTTAAGGCATGGGCACAAGTGCCAGCTAGGCTTAAGGCCTGGGCACAAGTGCAGGCTAGGCTTAAGGCCTGAGCAAAAGTGCAGGCAGGGCTTAAGGCCGGGGCACAGGTGCAGGCTAGGCTTAAGGCCGGGGCACAGGTGCGGGCTAGGCTTAAGGCCGGGGCACAGGTGCGGGCTAGGCTTAAGGCCGGGGCACAAGTGCAGTGCGGGCTAGGCTTAAGGCCGGGGCACAAGTGCAGTGCGGGCTAGGCTTAAGGCCGGGGCACAAGTGCGGGCTAGGCTTAAGGCCGGGGCACAAGTGCGGGCTAGGCTTAAGGCCGGGGCACAAGTGCAGGCTAGGCTTAAGGCCGGGGCACAAGTGCGGGCTAGGCTTAAGGCCTGGGCACAAGTGCAGTGCGGGCTAGGCTTAAGGCCTGGGCGCAAGTGCAGTGCTGGCTAGGATCAAGGCAGGGGGCACAAATGCTGGCTAGGCTTAAGGCATGGGCACAAGTGCCAGCTAGGCTTAAGGCCTGGGCACAAGTGCAGGCTAGGCTTAAGGCCTGAGCAAAAGTGCAGGCTAGGCTTAAGGCCGGGGCACAGGTGCAGGCTAGGCTTAAGGCCGGGGCACAGGTGCGGGCTAGGCTTAAGGCCGGGGCACAGGTGCGGGCTAGGCTTAAGGCCGGGGCACAAGTGCGGGCTAGGCTTAAGGCCGGGGCACAAGTGCGGGCTAGGCATAAGGCAGCGGCACAAGTGCTGGTTAGGTATAAGGCAAGGGCACAAGTGCGGGCTAGGCGTAAGGCAGGGGCACAAGTGCGGGCTAGGCGTAAGGCAGGGGCACAAGTGCGGGCTAGGCATAAGGCAGGGGCACAAGTGCGGGCTAGGCATAAGGCAGGGGCACAAGTGCGGGCTAGGCATAAGGCAGCGGCACAAGTGCGGGCTAAACATAAGGCAGGGGCACAAGTGCAGGCTAGGCTTTAGGCCTGGGCACAATTGCGGGCTAGGCTTAAGGCCGGGGCACAAGTGTGGGCTAGGCTTAAGGCCGGGGCACAAGTGCGGGCTAGGCTTAAGGCCTGGGCACAAGTTCGGGCTAGGCTTAAGGCCTGGGCACAAGTGCGGGCTAGGCTTAAGGCCTGGGCACAAGTGCGGGCTAGGCTTAAGGCCTGGGCACAAGTGCAGTGCGGGCTAGGCTTAAGGCCTGGGCACAAGTGCAGTGCTGGCTAGGATCAAGGCAGGGGGCACAAATGCTGGCTAGGCTTAAGGCATGGGCACAAGTGCCAGCTAGGCTTAAGGCCTGGGCACAAGTGCAGGCTAGGCTTAAGGCCTGAGCAAAAGTGCAGGCTAGGCATAAGGCCTGGGCACAAGTGCGGGCTAGGCTTAAGGCATGGGCACAAGTGCAGTGCTGGCTAGGCTTAAGGCCTGGGCACAAGTGCAGTGCTGGCTAGGATCAAGGCAGGGGCACAAGGGCGGGCCTGGCTTAAGGCAGGGGCACAAGGGCGGGCTTGGCTTAAGGCCAGGGCACAAGTGCGGGCTAGGCCTAAGGCCTGGGCACAAGTGCAGGCTTGGCTTAAGGCCTGGGCACAAGTGCGGGCTAGACTTAAGGCCTGGGCACAAGTGTGGGCTAGGCTTAAGGCCGGGGCACAAGTGCGGGCTAGGCTTAAGGCCTGGGCACAAGTGCAGTGCTGGCTAGGATCAAGGCAGGGGGCACAAGTGCTGGCTAGGCTTAAGGCATGGGCACAAGTGCTGGCTAGGCTTAAGGCATGGGCACAAGTGCTGGCTTGGCTTAAGGCATACAGCTAACTCTTTGCACTCTTTGCATAAAGGGTTAGGCACCCATAGGGGTGAAGAGCTAGCTTTCACCCCTCTACTCTGTACTTGGACATTTAGGACTAGATCCTTTGTTGTACAGTGCGTAGCCTCTCCATAACCCCATGCTCCAAGCGACCAGGCAATTCTTGTCTGTCCTCCGTAAATGGGTAATGCCTTCTTCCCAATTACAGTCGTGCATGCGCATTCAGACGGGACAAGAGCGAAGAATGTAAAGCTGGCCCTATGTGCATAACCAACATGAAGCTGAAGACAAAAACAAACAAACAAGCATTCAAGGGGCTCAAAAGTGCGGGCTAGGCTTAAGGCCTGGGCACAAGTGCGGGCTAGGCTTAAGGTCGGGGCACAAGTGCGGGCTAGGCTTAAGGCCGGGGCACAAGTGCGGGCTAGGCTTAAGTCCGGGGCACAAGTGCGGGCTAGGCTTAAGTCCGGGGCACAAGTGCGGGCTAGGCTTAAGGCCGGGGCAGAAGTGCGGGCTAGGCTTAAGGCCGGGGCAGAAGTGCGGGCTAGGCTTAAGGCCGGGGCACAAGTGCGGGCTAGGCTTAAGGCCTGGGCACAAGTGCGGGCTAGGCTTAAGGCCGGGGCACAAGTGCGGGCTAGGCCTAAGGCCTGGGCACAAGTGCGGGCTAGGCTTAAGGCCTGGGCACAAGTGCGGGCTAGGCTTAAGGCCTGGGCACAAGTGCGGGCTAGGCTTAAGGCCGGGGCACAAGTGCGGGCTAGGCTTAAGGCCGGGACACAAGTGCGGGCAAGGCTCAAGGCCGAGGCACAAGTGTGGGCTAGGTTTAAGGCCGGGGCACAAGTGCGGGCTAGGCTTAAGGCCGGGGCACAAGTGCGGGCTAGGCTTAAGGCCGGGGCACAAGTGTGGGCTAGGCTTAAGGCCGGGGCACAAGTTCGGGCTAGGCTTAAGGCCTGGGCACAAGTGCAGTGCGGGCTAGGCTTAAGGCCTGGGCACAAGTGCAGAGCTGGCTAGAATCAAGGCAGGGGGCACAAATGCTGGCTAGGCTTAAGGCATGGGCACAAGTGCCAGCTAGGCTTAAGGCCTGGGCACAAGTGCAGGCTAGGCTTAAGGCCTGAGCAAAAGTGCAGGCTAGGCTTAAGTCCGGGGCACAGGTGCAGGCTAGGCTTAAGGCCGGGGCACAGGTGCGGGCTAGGCTTAAGGCCGGGGCACAAGTGCGGGCTAGGTTTAAGGCCGGGGCACAAGTGCGGGCTAGGCTTAAGGCCGGGGCACAAGTGCGGGCTAGGCTTAAGGCCGGGGCACAAGTGCGGGCTAGGCTTAAGGCCGGGGCACAAGTGCGGGCTAGGCTTAAGGCCTGGGCACAAGTGCAGTGCGGGCTAGGCTTAAGGCCTGGGCACAAGTGCAGTGCTGGCTAGGATCAAGGCAGGGGGCACAAATGCTGGCTAGGCTTAAGGCATGGGCACAAGTGCCAGCTAGGCTTAAGGCCTGGGCACAAGTGCAGGCTAGGCTTAAGGCCTGAGCAAAAGTGCAGGCTAGGCTTAAGGCCGGGGCACAGGTGCAGGCTAGGCTTAAGGCCGGGGCACAGGTGCGGGCTAGGCTTAAGGCCGGGGCACAGGTGCGGGCTAGGCTTAAGGCCGGGGCACAAGTGCAGTGCGGGCTAGGCTTAAGGCCGGGGCACAAGTGCAGTGCGGGCTAGGCTTAAGGCCGGGGAACAAGTGCGGGCTAGGCTTAAGGCCGGGGCACAAGTGCGGGCTAGGCTTAAGGCCGGGGCACAAGTGCGGGCTAGGCTTAAGGCCGGGGCACAAGTGCGGGCTAGGCTTATGGCCTGGGCACAAGTGCAGTGCGGGCTAGGCTTAAGGCCTGGGTGCAAGTGCAGTGCTGGCTACGATCAAGGCAGGGGGCACAAATGCTGGCTAGGCTTAAGGCATGGGCACAAGTGCCAGCTAGGCTTAAGGCCTGGGCACAAGTGCAGGCTAGGCTTAAGGCCTGAGCAAAAGTGCAGGCTAGGCTTAAGGCCGGGGCACAGGTGCAGGCTAGGCTTAAGGCCGGGGCACAGGTGCGGGCTAGGCTTAAGGCCGGGGCACAGGTGCGGGCTAGGCATAAGGCAGCGGCACAAGTGCGGGCTAAACATAAGACAGGGGCACAAGTGCAGGCTAGGCTTTAGGCCTGGGCACAAGTGCGGGCTAGGCTTAAGGCCAGGGCACAGGTGCGGGCTAGGCTTAAGGCCGAGGCACAGGTGCGGGCTAGGCTTAAGGCCAGGGCACAGGTGCGGGCTAGGCTTAAGGCCGGGGCACAGGTGCGGGCTAGGCTTAAGGCCTGGGCACAAGTGCAGGCTAGGCTTAAGGCCTGAGCAAAAGTGCAGGCTAGGCTTAAGGCCGGGGAACAGGTGCAGGCTAGGCTTAAGGCCGGGGCACAGGTGCGGGCTAGGCTTAAGGCCAGGGCACAAGTGCAGGCTAGGCTTAAGGCCGGGGCACAAGTGCGGGCTAGGCTTAAGGCTGGGGCACAAGTGCGGGCTAGGCATAAGGCAGCGGCACAAGTGCTGGTTAGGCATAAGGCAAGGGCACAAGTGCGGGCTAGGCATAAGGCAGGGGCACAAGTGCGGGCTAGTCATAAGGCAGGGGCACAAGTGCGGGCTAGGCATAAGGCAGGGACACAAGTGCGGGCTAAACATAAGGCAGGGGCACAAGTGCAGGCTAGGCTTTAGGCCTGGGCACAAGTGCGGGCTAGGCTTAAGGCCTGGGCACAAGTGCGAGCTAGGCTTAAGGCATGAGAAAAAGTGCGGGCTAGGCTTAAGGCCTGGGCACAAGTGCGGGCTAGGCTTAAGGCCGGGGCACAAGTGCGGGCTAGGCTTAAGGCTGGGGCACAAGTGCCGGCTAGGCTTAAGGCCGGGGCACAAGTGCGGGCTAGGCTTAAGGCCAGGGCACAAATGCGGGCTAGGCTTAAGGCCGGGGCACAAGTGCGGGCTAGGCTTAAGGCCAGGGCACAAGTGCGGGCTAGGCTTAAGGCCTGGGCACAAGTGCGCGCTAGGCTTAAGTCCGGGGCACAAGTGCGGGCTAGGCTTAAGGCCTGGGCACAAGTGCGGGCTAGGCTTAAGGCCTGGGCACAAGTGCGGGCTAGGCTTAAGGGCGGGGCACAAGTGCGGGCTAGGCTTAAGGCCGGGACACAAGTGCGGGCTAGGCTTAAGGCCGGGGCACAAGTGCGGGCTAGGTTTAAGGCCGGGGCACAAGTGCGGGCTAGGCTTAAGGCCGGGGCACAAGTGCGGGATAGGCTTAAGGCCGGGGCACAAGTGCGGGCTAGGCTTAAGGCCGGGGCACATGTGCGGGCTAGGCTTAAGGCCTGGGCACAAGTGCAGTGCGGGCTAGGCTTAAGGCCTGGGCACAAGTGCAGTGCTGGCTAGGATCAAGGCAGGGGGCACAAATGCTGGCTAGGCTTAAGGCATGGGCACAAGTGCCAGCTAGGCTTAAGGCCTGAGCAAAAGTGCAGGCTAGGCTTAAGGCCGGGGCACAGGTGCAGGCTAGGCTTAAGGCCGGGGCAGAGGTGCGGGCTAGGCTTATGGCCGGGGCACAGGTGCGGGCTAGGCTTAAGGCCAGGGCACAAGTGCGGGCTAGGCTTAAGGCCGGGGCACAGGTGCGGGCTAGGCTTAAGGCCGGGGCACAGGTGCAGTCAAGGCTTAAGGCCAGGGCACAGGTGCGGGTCTAGGCTTAAGGCCGGGGCACAGGTGTGGGCTAGGCTTAAGGCCGAGGCACAGGTGCGGGCTAGGCTTAAGGCCAAGGCACAGGTGCGGGCTAGGCTTCAGGCCGGGGCACAAGTGCGGGCTAGGCTTAAGGCCGGGGCACAAGTGCGGGCTAGGCTTAAGGCCGGGGCACAAGTGCGGGCTAGGCTTAAGGCCGGGGCACAAGTGCGGGCTAGGCTTAAGGCCGGGGCACAAGTGCGGGCTAGGCTTAAGGCCGGGGCACAAGTGCAGTGCGGGCTAGGCTTAAGGCCTGGGCGCAAGTGCAGTGCTGGCTAGGATCAAGGCAGGGGGCACAAATGCTGGCTAGGCTTAAGGCATGGGCACAAGTGCCAGCTAGGCTTAAGGCCTGGGCACAAGTGCAGGCTAGGCTTAAGGCCTGAGCAAAAGTGCAGGCAGGGCTTAAGGCCGGGGCACAGGTGCAGGCTAGGCTTAAGACCGGGGCACAGGTGCGGGCTAGGCTTAAGGCCGGGGCACAGGTGCAGGCTAGGCTTAAGGCCGGGGCACAAGTGCAGTGCGGGCTAGGCTTAAGGCCGGGGCACAAGTGCAGTGCGGGCTAGGCTTAAGGCCGGGGCACAAGTGCGGGCTAGGCTTAAGGCCGGGGCACAAGTGCGGGCTAGGCTTAAGGCCGGGGCACAAGTGCGGGCTAGGCTTAAGGCCGGGGCACAAGTGCGGGCTAGGCTTAAGGCCTGGGCACAAGTGCAGTGCGGGCTAGGCTTAAGGCCTGGGCGCAAGTGCAGTGCTGGCTAGGATCAAGGCAGGGGGCACAAATGCAGGCTAGACTTAAGGCCTGAGCAAAAGTGCAGGCTAGGCTTAAGGCCGGGGCACAGGTGCGGGCTAGGCTTAAGGCCAGGGCACAAGTGCGGGCTAGGCTTAAGGCCGGGGCACAAGTGCGGGCTAGGCTTAAGGCCGGGGCACAAGTGCGGGCTAGGCTTAAGGCCTGGGCACAAGTGCAGTGCGGGCTAGGCTTAAGGCCTGGGCGCAAGTGCAGTGCTGGCTAGGATCAAGGCAGGGGGCACAAATGCTGGCTAGGCTTAAGGCATGGGCACAAGTGCCAGCTAGGCTTAAGGCCTGGGAACAAGTGCAGGCTAGGCTTAAGGCCTGAGCAAAAGTGCAGGCAGGGCTTAAGGCCGGGGCACAGGTGCAGGCTAGGCTTAAGGCCGGGGCTCAAGTGCGGGCTAGGATTAAGGCCGGGGCACAAGTGCGGGCTAGGCTTAAGGCCGGGGCACAAGTGCGGGCTAGGCATAAGGCAGCGGCACAAGTGCTGGTTAGGTATAAGGCAAGGGCACAAGTGCGGGCTAGGCGTAAGGCAGGGGCACAAGTGCGGGCTAGGCGTAAGGCAGGGGCACAAGTGCGGGCTAGGCATAAGGCAGGGGCACAAGTGCGGGCTAGGCATAAGGCAGGGGCACAAGTGCGGGCTAGGCATAAGGCAGCGGCACAAGTGCGGGCTAAACATAAGGCAGGGGCACAAGTGCAGGCTAGGCTTTAGGCCTGGGCACAATTGCGGGCTAGGCTTAAGGCCGGGGCACAAGTGTGGGCTAGGCTTAAGGCCGGGGCACAAGTGCGGGCTAGGCTTAAGGCCTGGGCACAAGTTCGGGCTAGGCTAAAGGCCTGGGCACAAGTGCGGGCTAGGCTTAAGGCCTGGGCACAAGTGCGGGCTAGGTTTAAGGCATGGGCACAAGTGCAGTGCGGGCTAGGCTTAAGGCCTGGGCACAAGTGCAGTGCTGGCTAGGATCAAGGCAGGGGGCACAAATGCTGGCTAGGCTTAAGGCATGGGCACAAGTGCCAGCTAGGCTTAAGGCCTGGGCACAAGTGCAGGCTAGGCTTAAGGCCTGAGCAAAAGTGCAGGCTAGGCATAAGGCCTGGGCACAAGTGCGGGCTAGGCTTAAGGCATGGGCACAAGTGCAGTGCTGGCTAGGCTTAAGGCCTGGGCACAAGTGCAGTGCTGGCTAGGATCAAGGCAGGGGCACAAGGGCGGGCCTGGCTTAAGGCAGGGGCACAAGGGCGGGCTTGGCTTAAGGCCAGGGCACAAGTGCGGGCTAGGCCTAAGGCCTAGGCACAAGTGCGGGCTTGGCTTAAGGCCTGGGCACAAGTGCGGGCTAGGCTTAAGGCCTGGGCACAAGTGTGGGCTAGGCTTAAGGCCGGGGCACAAGTGCGGGCTAGGCTTAAGGCCGGTGCACAAGTGCAGTGCTGGCTAGGATCAAGGCAGGGGGCACAAGTGCTGGCTAGGCTTAAGGCATGGGCACAAGTGCTGGCTAGGCTTAAGGCATGGGCACAAGTGCTGGCTAGGCTTAAGGCATACAGCTAACTCTTTGCACTCTTTGCATAAAGGGTTAGGCACCCATAGGGGTGAAGAGCTAGCTTTCACCCCTCTACTCTGTACTTGGACATTTAGGACTAGATCCTTTGTTGTACAGTGCGGAGCCTCTCCATAACCCCATGCTCCAAGCGACCAGGCAATTCTTGTCTGCCCTCTGTAAATGGGTAATGCCTTCTTCCCAATTACAGTCGTGCATGCGCATTCAGACGGGACAAGAGCGAAGAATGTAAAGCTGGCCCTATGTGCATAACCAACATGAAGCTGAAGACAAAAACAAACAAACAAGCATTCAAGGGGCTCAAAATTGCGGGCTAGGCTTAAGGCCTGGGCACAAGTGCGGGCTAGGCTTAAGGCCGGGGCACAAGTGCGGGCTAGGCTTAAGGCCGGGGCACAAGTGCGGGCTAGGCTTAAGGCCGGGGCACAAGTGCGGGCTAGGCTTAAGGCCGGGGCACAAGTGCGGGCTAGGCTTAAGGCCGGGGCAGAAGTGCGGGCTAGGCTTAAGGCCGGGGCACAAGTGCGGGCTAGGCTTAAGGCCTGGGCACAAGTGCGGGCTAGGCTTAAGGCCGGGGCACAAGTGCGGGCTAGGCCTAAGGCCTGGGCACAAGTGCGGGCTAGGCTTAAGGCCTGGGCACAAGTGCGGGCTAGGCTTAAGGCCTGGGCACAAGTGCGGGCTAGGCTTAAGGCCGGGGCACAAGTGCGGGCTAGGCTTAAGGCCGGGACACAAGTGCGGGCAAGGCTTAAGGCCGGGGCACAAGTGCGGGCTAGGTTTAAGGCCGGGGCACAAGTGCGGGCTAGGCTTAAGGCCGGGGCACAAGTGCGGGCTAGGCTTAAGGCCGGGGCACAAGTGCGGGCTAGGCTTAAGGCCGGGGCACAAGTTCGGGCTAGGCTTAAGGCCTGGGCACAAGTGCAGTGCGGGCTAGGCTTAAGGCCTGGGCACAAGTGCAGAGCTGGCTAGAATCAAGGCAGGGGGCACAAATGCTGGCTAGGCTTAAGGCATGGGCACAAGTGCCAGCTAGGCTTAAGGCCTGGGCACAAGTGCAGGCTAGGCTTAAGGCCTGAACAAAAGTGCAGGCTAGGCTTAAGGCCGGGGCACAGGTGCAGGCTAGGCTTAAGGCCGGGGCACAGGTGCGGGCTAGGCTTAAGGCCGGGGCACAAGTGTGGGCTAGGTTTAAGGCCGGGGCACAAGTGCGGGCTAGGCTTAAGGCCGGGGCACAAGTGCGGGCTAGGCTTAAGGCCGGGGCACAAGTGCGGGCTAGGCTTAAGGCCGGGGCACAAGTGCGGGCTAGGCTTAAGGCCTGGGCACAAGTGCAGTGCGGGCTAGGCTTAAGGCCTGGGCACAAGTGCAGTGCTGGCTAGGATCAAGGCAGGGGGCACAAATGCTGGCTAGGCTTAAGGCATGGGCACAAGTGCCAGCTAGGCTTAAGGCCTGGGCACAAGTGCAGGCTAGGCTTAAGGCCTGAGCAAAAGTGCAGGCTAGGCTTAAGGCCGGGGCACAGGTGCAGGCTAGGCTTAAGGCCGGGGCACAGGTGCGGGCTAGGCTTAAGGCCGGGGCACAGGTGCGGGCTAGGCTTAAGGCGGGGGAACAAGAGCAGTGCGGGCTAGGCTTAAGGCCGGGGCACAAGTGCAGTGCGGGCTAGGCTTAAGGCCGGGGCACAAGTGCGGGCTAGGCTTAAGGCCAGGGCACAAGTGCGGGCTAGGCTTAAGGCCGGGACACAAGTGCGGGCTAGGCTTAAGGCCGGGGCACAAGTGCGGGCTAGGCTTATGGCCTGGGCACAAGTGCAGTGCGGGCTAGGCTTAAGGCCTGGGTGCAAGTGCAGTGCTGGCTAGGATCAAGGCAGGGGGCACAAATGCTGGCTAGGCTTAAGGCATGGGCACAAGTGCCAGCTAGGCTTAAGGCCGGGCACAAGTGCAGGCTAGGCTTAAGGCCTGAGCAAAAGTGCAGGCTAGGCTTAAGGCCGGGGCACAGGTGCAGGCTAGGCTTAAGGCCGGGGCACAGGTGCGGGCTAGGCTTAAGGCCGGGGCACAGGTGCGGGCTAGGCATAAGGCAGCGGCACAAGTGCGGGCTAAACATAAGGCAGGGGCACAAGTGCAGGCTAGGCTTTAGGCCTGGGCACAAGTGCGGGCTAGGCTTAAGGCCAGGGCACAGGTGCGGGCTAGGCTTAAGGCCGGGGCACAGGTGCGGGCTAGGCTTAAGGCCAGGGCACAGGTGCGGGCTAGGCTTAAGGCCGGGGCACAGGTGCGGGCTAGGCTTAAGGCCTGGGCACAAGTGCAGGCTAGGCTTAAGGCCTGAGCAAAAGTGCAGGCTAGGCTTAAGGCCGGGGCACAGGTGCAGGCTAGGCTTAAGGCCGGGGCACAGGTGCGGGCTAGGCTTAAGGCCAGGGCACAAGTGCGGGCTAGGCTTAAGGCCGGGGCACAAGTGCGGGCTAGGCTTAAGGCCGGGGCACAAGTGCGGGCTAGGCATAAGGCAGCGGCACAAGTGCTGGTTAGGCATAAGGCAAGGGCACAAGTGCGGGCTAGGCATAAGGCAGGGGCACAAGTGCGGGCTAGGCATAAGGCAGGGGCACAAGTGCGGGCTAGGCATAAGGCAGGGACACAAGTGCGGGCTAAACATAAGGCAGGGGCACAAGTGCAGGCTAGGCTTTAGGCCTGGGCACAAGTGCGGGCTAGGCTTAAGGCCTGGGCACAAGTGCGAGCTAGGCTTAAGGCCGGGGCACAAGTGCGGGCAAGGCTTAAGGCCGGGGCACAAGTGCGGGCTAGGTTTAAGGCCGGGGCACAAGTGCGGGCTAGGCTTAAGGCTGGGGCACAAGTGCGGGCTAGGCTTAAGGCCGGGGCACAAGTGCGGGCTAGGCTTAAGGCTGGGGCACAAGTGCGGGCTAGGCTTAAGGCCGGGGCACAAGTGCGGGCTAGGCTTAAGGCCGGGGCACAAGTGCGGGCTAGGCTTAAGGCCGGGGCACAAGTGCGGGCTAGGCTTAAGGCTGGGGCACAAGTGCGGGCTAGGCTTAAGGCCGGGGCACAAGTGCGGGCTAGGCTTAAGGCCGGGGCACAAGTGCGGGCTAGGCTTAAGGCCGGGGCACAAGTGCGGGCTAGGCTTAAGGCCTGGGCACAAGTGCGGGCTAGGCTTAAGTCCGGGGCACAAGTGCGGGCTAGGCCTAAGGCCTGGGCACAAGTGCGGGCTAGGCTTAAGGCCTGGGCACAAGTGCGGGCTAGGCTTAAGGCCTGGGCACAAGTGCGGGCTAGGCTTAAGGCCGGGGCACAAGTGCGGGCTAGGCTTAAGGCCGGGACACAAGTGCGGGCTAGGCTTAAGGCCGGGGCACAAGTGCAGGCTAGGTTTAAGGCCGGGGCACAAGTGCGGGCTAGGCTTAAGGCCGGGGCACAAGTGCGGGCTAGGCTTAAGGCCGGGGCACAAGTGCTAGCTAGGCTTAAGGCCGGGGCACAAGTGCGGGCTAGGCTTAAGGCATGGGCACAAGTGCAGTGCGGGCTAGGCTTAAGGCCTGGGCACAAGTGCAGTGCTGGCTAGGATCAAGGCAGGGGGCACAAATGCTGGCTAGGCTTAAGGCATGGGCACAAGTGCCAGCTAGGCTTAAGGCCTGAGCAAGAGTGCAGGCTAGGCTTAAGGCCGGGGCACAGGTGCAGGCTAGGCTTAAGGCCGGGGCACAGGTGCGGGCTAGGCTTATGGCCGGGGCACAGGTGCGGGCTAGGCTTAAGGCCAGGGCACAAGTGCGGGCTAGGCTTAAGGCCGGGGCACAAGTGCGGGCTAGGCTTAAGGCCAGGGCACAAGTGCGGGCTAGGCTTAAGGCCGGGGCACAAGTGCAGTGCGGGCTAGGCTTAAGGCCTGGGCGCAAGTGCAGTGCTGGCTAGGATCAAGGCAGGGGGCACAAATGCTGGCTAGGCTTAAGGCATGGGCACAAGTGCCAGCTAGGCTTAAGGCCTGGGCACAAGTGCAGGCTAGGCTTAAGGCCTGAGCAAAAGTGCAGGCTAGGCATAAGGCCTGGGCACAAGTGCGGGCTAGGCTTAAGGCATGGGCACAAGTGCAGTGCTGGCTAGGCTTAAGGCCTGGGCACAAGTGCAGTGCTGGCTAGGATCAAGGCAGGGGCACAAGGGCGGGCCTGGCTTAAGGCAGGGGCACAAGGGCGGGCTTGGCTTAAGGCCAGGGCACAAGTGCGGGCTAGGCCTAAGGCCTAGGCACAAGTGCGGGCTTGGCTTAAGGCCTGGGCACAAGTGCGGGCTAGGCTTAAGGCCTGGGCACAAGTGTGGGCTAGGCTTAAGGCCGGGGCACAAGTGCGGGCTAGGCTTAAGGCCGGTGCACAAGTGCAGTGCTGGCTAGGATCAAGGCAGGGGGCACAAGTGCTGGCTAGGCTTAAGGCATGGGCACAAGTGCTGGCTAGGCTTAAGGCATGGGCACAAGTGCTGGCTAGGCTTAAGGCATACAGCTAACTCTTTGCACTCTTTGCATAAAGGGTTAGGCACCCATAGGGGTGAAGAGCTAGCTTTCACCCCTCTACTCTGTACTTGGACATTTAGGACTAGATCCTTTGTTGTACAGTGCGGAGCCTCTCCATAACCCCATGCTCCAAGCGACCAGGCAATTCTTGTCTGCCCTCTGTAAATGGGTAATGCCTTCTTCCCAATTACAGTCGTGCATGCGCATTCAGACGGGACAAGAGCGAAGAATGTAAAGCTGGCCCTATGTGCATAACCAACATGAAGCTGAAGACAAAAACAAACAAACAAGCATTCAAGGGGCTCAAAATTGCGGGCTAGGCTTAAGGCCTGGGCACAAGTGCGGGCTAGGCTTAAGGCCGGGGCACAAGTGCGGGCTAGGCTTAAGGCCGGGGCACAAGTGCGGGCTAGGCTTAAGGCCGGGGCACAAGTGCGGGCTAGGCTTAAGGCCGGGGCACAAGTGCGGGCTAGGCTTAAGGCCGGGGCAGAAGTGCGGGCTAGGCTTAAGGCCGGGGCACAAGTGCGGGCTAGGCTTAAGGCCTGGGCACAAGTGCGGGCTAGGCTTAAGGCCGGGGCACAAGTGCGGGCTAGGCCTAAGGCCTGGGCACAAGTGCGGGCTAGGCTTAAGGCCTGGGCACAAGTGCGGGCTAGGCTTAAGGCCTGGGCACAAGTGCGGGCTAGGCTTAAGGCCGGGGCACAAGTGCGGGCTAGGCTTAAGGCCGGGACACAAGTGCGGGCAAGGCTTAAGGCCGGGGCACAAGTGCGGGCTAGGTTTAAGGCCGGGGCACAAGTGCGGGCTAGGCTTAAGGCCGGGGCACAAGTGCGGGCTAGGCTTAAGGCCGGGGCACAAGTGCGGGCTAGGCTTAAGGCCGGGGCACAAGTTCGGGCTAGGCTTAAGGCCTGGGCACAAGTGCAGTGCGGGCTAGGCTTAAGGCCTGGGCACAAGTGCAGAGCTGGCTAGAATCAAGGCAGGGGGCACAAATGCTGGCTAGGCTTAAGGCATGGGCACAAGTGCCAGCTAGGCTTAAGGCCTGGGCACAAGTGCAGGCTAGGCTTAAGGCCTGAACAAAAGTGCAGGCTAGGCTTAAGGCCGGGGCACAGGTGCAGGCTAGGCTTAAGGCCGGGGCACAGGTGCGGGCAAGGCTTAAGGCCGGGGCACAAGTGCGGGCTAGGTTTAAGGCCGGGGCACAAGTGCGGGCTAGGCTTAAGGCCGGGGCACAAGTGCGGGCTAGGCTTAAGGCCGGGGCACAAGTGCGGGCTAGGCTTAAGGCCGGGGCACAAGTGCGGGCTAGGCTTAAGGCCTGGGCACAAGTGCAGTGCGGGCTAGGCTTAAGGCCTGGGCACAAGTGCAGTGCTGGCTAGGATCAAGGCAGGGGGCACAAATGCTGGCTAGGCTTAAGGCATGGGCACAAGTGCCAGCTAGGCTTAAGGCCTGGGCACAAGTGCAGGCTAGGCTTAAGGCCTGAGCAAAAGTGCAGGCTAGGCTTAAGGCCGGGGCACAGGTGCAGGCTAGGCTTAAGGCCGGGGCACAGGTGCGGGCTAGGCTTAAGGCCGGGGCACAGGTGCGGGCTAGGCTTAAGGCGGGGGAACAAGAGCAGTGCGGGCTAGGCTTAAGGCCGGGGCACAAGTGCAGTGCGGGCTAGGCTTAAGGCCGGGGCACAAGTGCGGGCTAGGCTTAAGGCCGGGGCACAAGTGCGGGCTAGGCTTAAGGCCGGGACACAAGTGCGGGCTAGGCTTAAGGCCGGGGCACAAGTGCGGGCTAGGCTTATGGCCTGGGCACAAGTGCAGTGCGGGCTAGGCTTAAGGCCTGGGTGCAAGTGCAGTGCTGGCTAGGATCAAGGCAGGGGGCACAAATGCTGGCTAGGCTTAAGGCATGGGCACAAGTGCCAGCTAGGCTTAAGGCCCGGGCACAAGTGCAGGCTAGGCTTAAGGCCTGAGCAAAAGTGCAGGCTAGGCTTAAGGCCGGGGCACAGGTGCAGGCTAGGCTTAAGGCCGGGGCACAGGTGCGGGCTAGGCTTAAGGCCGGGGCACAGGTGCGGGCTAGGCATAAGGCAGGGGCACAAGTGCAGGCTAGGCTTTAGGCCTGGGCACAAGTGCGGGCTAGGCTTAAGGCCAGGGCACAGGTGCGGGCTAGGCTTAAGGCCGGGGCACAGGTGCGGGCTAGGCTTAAGGCCAGGGCACAGGTGCGGGCTAGGCTTAAGGCCGGGGCACAGGTGCGGGCTAGGCTTAAGGCCTGGGCACAACTGCAGGCTAGGCTTAAGGCCTGAGCAAAAGTGCAGGCTAGGCTTAAGGCCGGGGCACAGGTGCAGGCTAGGCTTAAGGCCGGGGCACAGGTGCGGGCTAGGCTTAAGGCCAGGGCACAAGTGCGGGCTAGGCTTAAGGCCGGGGCACAAGTGCGGGCTAGGCTTAAGGCCGGGGCACAAGTGCGGGCTAGGCATAAGGCAGCGGCACAAGTGCTGGTTAGGCATAAGGCAAGGGCACAAGTGCGGGCTAGGCATAAGGCAGGGGCACAAGTGCGGGCTAGGCATAAGGCAGGGGCACAAGTGCGGGCTAGGCATAAGGCAGGGACACAAGTGCGGGCTAAACATAAGGCAGGGGCACAAGTGCAGGCTAGGCTTTAGGCCTGGGCACAAGTGCGGGCTAGGCTTAAGGCCTGGGCACAAGTGCGAGCTAGGCTTAAGGCCTGAGAAAAAGTGCGGGCTAGGCTTAAGGCCTGGGCACAAGTGCGGGCTAGGCTTAAGGCCGGGGCACAAGTGCGGGCTAGGCTTAAGGCTGGGGCACAAGTGCGGGCTAGGCTTAAGGCCGGGGCACAAGTGCGGGCTAGGCTTAAGGCCGGGGCACAAGTGCGGGCTAGGCTTAAGGCCGGGGCACAAGTGCGGGCTAGGCTTAAGGCCGGGGCACAAGTGCGGGCTAGGCTTAAGGCCTGGGCACAAGTGCGGGCTAGGCTTAAGTCCGGGGCACAAGTGCGGGCTAGGCCTAAGGCCTGGGCACAAGTGCGGGCTAGGCTTAAGGCCTGGGCACAAGTGCGGGCTAGGCTTAAGGCCTGGGCACAAGTGCGGGCTAGGCTTAAGGCCGGGGCACAAGTGCGGGCTAGGCTTAAGGCCGGGACACAAGTGCGGGCTAGGCTTAAGGCCGGGGCACAAGTGCGGGCTAGGTTTAAGGCCGGGGCACAAGTGCGGGCTAGGCTTAAGGCCGGGGCACAAGTGCGGGCTAGGCTTAAGGCCGGGGCACAAGTGCTAGCTAGGCTTAAGGCCGGGGCACAAGTGCGGGCTAGGCTTAAGGCATGGGCACAAGTGCAGTGCGGGCTAGGCTTAAGGCCTGGGCACAAGTGCAGTGCTGGCTAGGATCAAGGCAGGGGGCACAAATGCTGGCTAGGCTTAAGGCATGGGCACAAGTGCCAGCTAGGCTTAAGGCCTGAGCAAGAGTGCAGGCTAGGCTTAAGGCCGGGGCACAGGTGCAGGCTAGGCTTAAGGCCGGGGCACAGGTGCGGGCTAGGCTTATGGCCGGGGCACAGGTGCGGGCTAGGCTTAAGGCCAGGGCACAAGTGCGGGCTAGGCTTAAGGCCGGGGCACAAGTGCGGGCTAGGCTTAAGGCCAGGGCACAAGTGCGGGCTAGGCTTAAGGCCGGGGCACAAGTGCAGTGCGGGCTAGGCTTAAGGCCTGGGCGCAAGTGCAGTGCTGGCTAGGATCAAGGCAGGGGGCACAAATGCTGGCTAGGCTTAAGGCATGGGCACAAGTGCCAGCTAGGCTTAAGGCCTGGGCACAAGTGCAGGCTAGGCTTAAGGCCTGAGCAAAAGTGCAGGCAGGGCTTAAGGCCGGGGCACAGGTGCAGGCTAGGCTTAAGGCCGGGGCACAGGTGCGGGCTAGGCTTAAGGCCGGGGCACAGGTGCGGGCTAGGCTTAAGGCCGGGGCACAAGTGCAGTGCGGGCTAAGCTTAAGGCCGGGGCACAAGTGCAGTGCGGGCTAGGCTTAAGGCCGGGGCACAAGTGCGGGCTAGGCTTAAGGCCGGGGCACAAGTGCGGGCTAGGCTTAAGGCCGGGGCACAAGTGCAGGCTAGGCTTAAGGCCGGGGCACAAGTGCGGGCTAGGCTTAAGGCCTGGGCACAAGTGCAGTGCTGGCTAGGATCAAGGCAGGGGGCACAAATGCTGGCTAGGCTTAAGGCATGGGCACAAGTGCCAGCTAGGCTTAAGGCCTGGGCACAAGTGCAGGCTAGGCTTAAGGCCTGAGCAAAAGTGCAGGCTAGGCTTAAGGCCGGGGCACAGGTGCAGGCTAGGCTTAAGGCCGGGGCACAGGTGCGGGCTAGGCTTAAGGCCGGGGCACAGGTGCGGGCTAGGCTTAAGGCCGGGGCACAAGTGCGGGCTAGGCTTAAGGCCGGGGCACAAGTGCGGGCTAGGCATAAGGCAGCGGCACAAGTGCTGGTTAGGTATAAGGCAAGGGCACAAGTGCGGGCTAGGCATAAGGCAGGGGCACAAGTGCGGGCTAGGCGTAAGGCAGGGGCACAAGTGCGGGCTAGGCATAAGGCAGGGGCACAAGTGCGGGCTAGGCATAAGGCAGGGGCACAAGTGCGGGCTAGGCATAAGGCAGCGGCACAAGTGCGGGCTAAACATAAGGCAGGGGCACAAGTGCAGGCTAGGCTTTAGGCCTGGGCACAATTGCGGGCTAGGCTTAAGGCCGGGGCACAAGTGTGGGCTAGGCTTAAGGCCGGGGCACAAGTGCAGGCTAGGCTTAAGGCCTGGGCACAAGTTCGGGCTAGGCTTAAGGCCTGGGCACAAGTGCGGGCTAGGCTTAAGGCCTGGGCACAAGTGCGGGCTAGGCTTAAGGCCTGGGCACAAGTGCAGTGCGGGCTAGGCTTAAGGCCTGGGCACAAGTGCAGTGCTGGCTAGGATCAAGGCAGGGGGCACAAATGCTGGCTAGGCTTAAGGCATGGGCACAAGTGCCAGCTAGGCTTAAGGCCTGGGCACAAGTGCAGGCTAGGCTTAAGGCCTGAGCAAAAGTGCAGGCTAGGCATAAGGCCTGGGCACAAGTGCGGGCTAGGCTTAAGGCATGGGCACAAGTGCAGTGCTGGCTAGGCTTAAGGCCTGGGCACAAGTGCAGTGCTGGCTAGGATCAAGGCAGGGGCACAAGGGCGGGCCTGGCTTAAGGCAGGGGCACAAGGGCGGGCTTGGCTTAAGGCCAGGGCACAAGTGCGGGCTAGGCCTAAGGCCTGGGCACAAGTGCAGGCTTGGCTTAAGGCCTGGGCACAAGTGCGGGCTAGACTTAAGGCCTGGGCACAAGTGTGGGCTAGGCTTAAGGCCGGGGCACAAGTGCGGGCTAGGCTTAAGGCCTGGGCACAAGTGCAGTGCTGGCTAGGATCAAGGCAGGGGGCACAAGTGCTGGCTAGGCTTAAGGCATGGGCACAAGTGCTGGCTAGGCTTAAGGCATGGGCACAAGTGCTGGCTAGGCTTAAGGCATACAGCTAACTCTTTGCACTCTTTGCATAAAGGGTTAGGCACCCATAGGGGTGAAGAGCTAGCTTTCACCCCTCTACTCTGTACTTGGACATTTAGGACTAGATCCTTTGTTGTACAGTGCGGAGCCTCTCCATAACCCCATGCTCCAAGCGACCAGGCAATTCTTGTCTGTCCTCCGTAAATGGGTAATGCCTTCTTCCCAATTACAGTCGTGCATGCGCATTCAGACGGGACAAGAGCGAAGAATGTAAAGCTGGCCCTATGTGCATAACCAACATGAAGCTGAAGACAAAAACAAACAAACAAGCATTCAAGGGGCTCAAAAGTGCGGGCTAGGCTTAAGGCCTGGGCACAAGTGCGGGCTAGGCTTAAGGCCGGGGCACAAGTGCGGGCTAGGCTTAAGGCCGGGGCAAAAAGTGCGGGCTAGGCTTAAGGCCGGGGCACAAGTGCGGGCTAGGCTTAAGTCCGGGGCACAAGTGCGGGCTAGGCTTAAGTCCGGGGCACAAGTGCGGGCTAGGCTTAAGGCCGGGGCAGAAGTGCGGGCTAGGCTTAAGGCCGGGGCAGAAGTGCGGGCTAGGCTTAAGGCCGGGGCACAAGTGCGGGCTAGGCTTAAGGCCTGGGCACAAGTGCGGGCTAGGTTTAAGGCCGGGGCACAAGTGCGGGCTAGGCTTAAGGCCGGGGCACAAGTGCGGGCTAGGCTTAAGGCCGGGGCACAAGTGCGGGCTAGGCTTAAGGCCGGGGCACAAGTGCGGGCTAGGCTTAAGGCCTGGGCACAAGTGCAGTGCGGGCTAGGCTTAAGGCCTGGGCACAAGTGCAGTGCTGGCTAGGATCAAGGCAGGGGGCACAAATGCTGGCTAGGCTTAAGGCATGGGCACAAGTGCCAGCTAGGCTTAAGGCCTGGGCACAAGTGTAGGCTAGGCTTAAGGCCTGAGCAAAAGTGCAGGCTAGGCTTAAGGCCGGGGCACAGGTGCAGGCTAGGCTTAAGGCCGGGGCACAGGTGCGGGCTAGGCTTAAGGCCGGGGCACAGGTGCGGGCTAGGCTTAAGGCCGGGGCACAAGTGCAGTGCGGGCTAGGCTTAAGGCCGGGGCACAAGTGCAGTGCGGGCTAGGCTTAAGGCCGGGGAACAAGTGCGGGCTAGGCTTAAGGCCGGGGCACAAGTGCGGGCTAGGCTTAAGGCCGGGGCACAAGTGCGGGCTAGGCTTAAGGCCGGGGCACAAGTGCGGGCTAGGCTTATGGCCTGGGCACAAGTGCAGTGCGGGCTAGGCTTAACGCCTGGGTGCAAGTGCAGTGCTGGTTACGATCAAGGCAGGGGGCACAAATGCTGGCTAGGCTTAAGGCATGGGCACAAGTGCCAGCTAGGCTTAAGGCCTGGGCACAAGTGCAGGCTAGGCTTAAGGCCTGAGCAAAAGTGCAGGCTAGGCTTAAGGCCGGGGCACAGGTGCAGGCTAGGCTTAAGGCCGGGGCACAGGTGCGGGCTAGGCTTAAGGCCGGGGCACAGGTGCGGGCTAGGCATAAGGCAGCGGCACAAGTGCGGGCTAAACATAAGACAGGGGCACAAGTGCAGGCTAGGCTTTAGGCCTGGGCACAAGTGCGGGCTAGGCTTAAGGCCAGGGCACAGGTGCGGGCTAGGCTTAAGGCCGAGGCACAGGTGCGGGCTAGGCTTAAGGCCAGGGCACAGGTGCGGGCTAGGCTTAAGGCCGGGGCACAGGTGCGGGCTAGGCTTAAGGCCTGGGCACAAGTGCAGGCTAGGCTTAAGGCCTGAGCAAAAGTGCAGGCTAGGCTTAAGGCCGGGGCACAGGTGCAGGCTAGGCTTAAGGCCGGGGCACAGGTGTGGGCTAGGCTTAAGGCCAGGGCACAAGTGCGGGCTAGGCTTAAGGCCGGGGCACAAGTGCGGGCTAGGCTTAAGGCCGGGGCACAAGTGCGGGCTAGGCATAAGGCAGCGGCACAAGTGCTGGTTAGGCAAAAGGCAAGGGCACAAGTGCGGGCTAGGCATAAGGCAGGGGCACAAGTGCGGGCTAGTCATAAGGCAGGGGCACAAGTGCGGGCTAGGCATAAGGCAGGGACACAAGTGCGGGCTAAACATAAGGCAGGGGCACAAGTGCAGGCTAGGCTTTAGGCCTGGGCACAAGTGCGGGCTAGGCTTAAGGCCTGGGCACAAGTGCGAGCTAGGCTTAAGGCCTGAGAAAAAGTGCGGGCTAGGCTTAAGGCCTGGGCACAAGTGCGGGCTAGGCTTAAGGCCGGGGCACAAGTGCGGGCTAGGCTTAAGGCTGGGGCACAAGTGCCGGCTAGGCTTAAGGCCGGGGCACAAGTGCGGGCTAGGCTTAAGGCCAGGGCACAAGTGCGGGCTAGGCTTAAGGCCGGGGCACAAGTGCGGGCTAGGCTTAAGGCCAGGGCACAAGTGCGGGCTAGGCTTAAGGCCTGGGCACAAGTGCGCGCTAGGTTTAAGTCCGGGGCACAAGTGCGGGCTAGGCTTAAGGCCTGGGCACAAGTGCGGGCTAGGCTTAAGGCCTGGGCACAAGTGCGGGCTAGGCTTAAGGGCGGGGCACAAGTGCGGGCTAGGCTTAAGGCCGGGACACAAGTGCGGGCTAGGCTTAAGGCCGGGGCACAAGTGCGGGCTAGGTTTAAGGCCGGGGCACAAGTGCGGTCTAGGCTTAAGGCCGGGGCACAAGTGCGGGATAGGCTTAAGGCCGGGGCACAAGTGCGGGCTAGGCTTAAGGCCGGGGCACAAGTGCGGGCTAGGCTTAAGGCCTGGGCACAAGTGCAGTGCGGGCTAGGCTTAAGGCCTGGGCACAAGTGCAGTGCTGGCTAGGCTCAAGGCAGGGGGCACAAATGCTGGCTAGGCTTAAGGCATGGGCACAAGTGCCAGCTAGGCTTAAGGCCTGAGCAAAAGTGCAGGCTAGGCTTAAGGCCGGGGCACAGGTGCAGGCTAGGCTTAAGGCCGGGGCAGAGGTGCGGGCTAGGCTTATGGCCGGGGCACAGGTGCGGGCTAGGCTTAAGGCCAGGGCACAAGTGCGGGCTAGGCTTAAGGCCGGGGCACAGGTGCGGGCTAGGCTTAAGGCCGGGGCACAGGTGCAGTCAAGGCTTAAGGCCGGGGCACAGGTGCGGGTCTAGGCTTAAGGCCGGGGCACAGGTGTGGGCTAGGCTTAAGGCCGAGGCACAGGTGCGGGCTAGGCTTAAGGCCAAGGCACAGGTGCGGGCTAGGCTTCAGGCCGGGGCACAAGTGCGGGCTAGGCTTAAGGCTGGGGCACAAGTGCGGGCTAGGCTTAAGGCCGGGGCACAAGTGCGGGCTAGGCTTAAGGCCGGGGCACAAGTGCGGGCTAGGCTTAAGGCCGGGGCACAAGTGCGGGCTAGGCTTAAGGCCGGGGCACAAGTGCAGTGCGGGCTAGGCTTAAGGCCTGGGCGCAAGTGCAGTGCTGGCTAGGATCAAGGCAGGGGGCACAAATGCTGGCTAGGCTTAAGGCATGGGCACAAGTGCCAGCTAGGCTTAAGGCCTGGGCACAAGTGCAGGCTAGGCTTAAGGCCTGAGCAAAAGTGCAGGCAGGGCTTAAGGCCGGGGCACAGGTGCAGGCTAGACTTAAGGCCGGGGCACAGGTGCGGGCTAGGCTTAAGGCCGGGGCACAGGTGCGGGCTAGGCTTAAGGCCGGGGCACAAGTGCAGTGCGGGCTAGGCTTAAGGCCGGGGCACAAGTGCAGTGCGGGCTAGGCTTAAGGCCGGGGCACAAGTGCGGGCTAGGCTTAAGGCCGGGGCACAAGTGCGGGCTAGGCTTAAGGCCGGGGCACAAGTGCGGGCTAGGCTTAAGGCCGGGGCACAAGTGCGGGCTAGGCTTAAGGCCTGGGCACAAGTGCAGTGCGGGCAAGGCTTAAGGCCTGGGCGCAAGTGCAGTGCTGGCTAGGATCAAGGCAGGGGGCACAAATGCTGGCTAGGCTTAAGGCATGGGCACAAGTGCCAGCTAGGCTTAAGGCCTGGGCACAAGTGCAGGCTAGGCTTAAGGCCTTAGCAAAAGTGCAGGCTAGGCTTAAGGCCGGGGCACAGGTGCAGGCTAGGCTTAAGGCCGGGGCACAGGTGCGGGCTAGGCTTAAGGCCGGGGCACAAGAGCGGGCTAGGCTTAAGGCCGGGGCACAAGTGCGGGCTAGGCTTAAGGCCGGGGCACAAGTGCGGGCTAGGCTTAAGGCCGGGGCACAAGTGCGGGCTAGGCTTAAGGCCGGGGCACAAGTGCGGGCTAGGCTTAAGGCCAGGGCACAAGTGCGGGCTAGGCTTAAGGCCTGGGCACAAGTGCGGGCTAGGCTTAAGTCCGGGGCACAAGTGCGGGCTAGGCCTAAGGCCTGGGCACAAGTGCGGGCTAGGCTTAAGGCCTGGGCACAAGTGCGGGCTAGGCTTAAGGCCTGGGCACAAGTGCGGGCTAGGCTTAAGGCCGGGGCACAAGTGCGGGCTAGGCTTAAGGCCGGGACACAAGTGCGGGCTAGGCTTAAGGCCGGGGCACAAGTGCGGGCTAGGTTTAAGGCCGGGGCACAAGTGCGGGCTAGGCTTAAGGCCGGGGCACAAGTGCGGGCTAGGCTTAAGGCCGGGGCACAAGTGCGGGCTAGGCTTAAGGCCGGGGCACAAGTGCGGGCTAGGCTTAAGGCCTGGGCACAAGTGAAGTGCGGGCTAGGCTTAAGGCCTGGGCACAAGTGCAGTGCGGGCTAGGCTTAAGGCCTGGGCACAAGTGCAGTGCTGGCTAGGATCAAGGCAGGGGGCACAAATGCTGGCTAGGCTTAAGGCATGGGCACAAGTGCCAGCTAGGCTTAAGGCCTGAGCAAAAGTGCAGGCTAGGCTTAAGGCTGGGGCACAGGTGCAGGCTAGGCTTAAGGCCGGGGCACAGGTGCGGGCTAGGCATATGGCCGGGGCACAGGTGCGGGCTAGGCTTAAGGCCAGGGCACAAGTGCGGGCTAGGCTTAAGGCCGGGGCACAGGTGCGGGCTAGGCTTAAGGCCGGGGCACAAGTGCAGTCAAGGCTTAAGGCCGGGGCACAGGTGCGGGCTAGGCTTAAGGCCGGGGCACAGGTGTGGGCTAGGCTTAAGGCCGAGGCACAGGTGCGGGCTAGGCTTAAGGCCAAGGCACAGGTGCGGGCTAGGCTTCAGGCCGGGGCACAAGTGCGGGCTAGGCTTAAGGCCGGGGCACAAGTGCGGGCTAGGCTTAAGGCCGGGGCACAAGTGCGGGCTAGGCTTAAGGCCGGGGCACAGGTGCAGGCTAGGCTTAAGGCCGGGGCACAGGTGCGGGCTAGGCTTAAGGCCAGGGCACAAGTGCGGGCTAGGCTTAAGGCCGGGGCACAAGTGCGGGCTAGGCTTAAGGCCGGGGCACAAGTGCGGGCTAGGCTTAAGGCCGGGGCACAAGTGCAGTGCGGGCTAGGCTTAAGGCCTGGGCGCAAGTGCAGTGCTGGCTAGGATCAAGGCAGGGGGCACAAATGCTGGCTAGGCTTAAGGCATGGGCACAAGTGCCAGCTAGGCTGAAAGCCTGGGCACAAGTGCAGGCTAGGCTTAAGGCCTGAGCAAAAGTGCAGGCAGGGCTTAAGGCCGGGGCACAGGTGCAGGCTAGGCTTAAGGCCGGGGCACAGGTGCGGGCTAGGCTTAAGGCCGGGGCACAGGTGCGGGCTAGGCTTAAGGCCGAGCACAAGTGCAGTGCGGGCTAGGCTTAAGGCCGGGGGACAAGTGCGGGCTAGGCTTAAGGCCGGGGCACAAGTGCGGGCTAGGCTTAAGGCCGGGGCACAAGTGCGGGCTAGGCTTAAGGCCGGGGCACAAGTGCGGGCTAGGCTTAAGGCCTGGGCACAAGTGCGGGCTAGGCTTAAGGCCTGGGCACAAGTGCGGGCTAGGCTTAAGGCCTGGGCACAAGTGCGGGCTAGGTTTAAGGCGTGGGCACAAGTGCGGGCTAGGCTTAAGGCCGGGGCACAAGTGCGGGCTAGGCTTAAGGCCGGGACACAAGTGCGGGCTAGGCTTAAGGCCGGGGCACAAGTGCGGGCTAGGTTTAAGGCCGGGGCACAAGTGCGGGCTAGGCTTAAGGCCGGGGCACAAGTGCGGGCTAGGCTTAAGGCCGGGGCACAAGTGCGGGCTAGGCTTAAGGCCGGGGCACAAGTGCGGGCTAGGCTTAAGGCCTGGGCACAAGTGCAGTGCGGGCTAGGCTTAAGGCCTGGGCACAAGTGCAGTGCTGGCTAGGATCAAGGCAGGGGGCACAAATGCTGGCTAAGCTTAAGGCATGGGCACAAATGCCAGCTAGGCTTAAGGCCTGAGCAAAAGTGCAGGCTAGGCTTAAGGCCGGGGCACAGGTGCAGGCTAGGCTTAAGGCCGGGGCACAGGTGCGGGCTAGGCTTATGGCCGGTGCACAGGTGCGGGCTAGGCTTAAGGCCAGGGCACAAGTGCGGGCTAGGCTTAAGGCCGGGGCACAGGTGCGGGCTAGGCTTAAGGCCGGGGCACAAGTGCAGTCAAGGCTTAAGGCCGGGGCACAGGTGCGGGCTAGGCTTAAGGCCGGGGCACAGGTGTGGGCTAGGCTTAAGGCCGAGGCACAGGTGCGGGCTAGGCTTAAGGCCAAGGCACAGGTGCGGGCTAGGCATATGGCCGGGGCACAGGTGCGGGCTAGGCTTAAGGCCAGGGCACAAGTGCGGGCTAGGCTTAAGGCCGGGGCACAGGTGCGGGCTAGGCTTAAGGCCGGGGCACAAGTGCAGTGCGGGCTAGGCTTAAGGCCGGGGCACAAGTGCAGTGCGGGCTAGGCTTAAGGCCGGGGCACAAGTGCGGGCTAGGCTTAAGGCCGGGGCACAAGTGCGAGCTAAGCTTAAGGCCGGGGCACAAGTGCAGGCTAGGCTTAAGGCCGGGGCACAAGTGCGGGCTAGGCTTAAGGCCGGGGCACAAGTGCAGTGCGGGCTAGGCTTAAGGCCTGGGCGCAAGTGCAGTGCTGGCTAGGATCAAGGCAGGGGGCACAAATGCTGGCTAGGCTTAAGGCATGGGCACAAGTGCCAGCTAGGCTTAAGGCCTGGGCACAAGTGCAGGCTAGGCTTAAGGCCTGAGCAAAAGTGCAGGCTAGGCTTAAGGCCGGGGCACAGGTGCAGGCTAGGCTTAAGGCCGGGGCACAGGTGCGGGCTAGGCTTAAGGCCGGGGCACAGGTGCGGGCTAGGCTTAAGGCCGGGGCACAAGTGCGGGCTAGGCTTAAGGCCGGGGCACAAGTGCGGGCTAGGCATAAGGCAGCGGCACAAGTGCTGGTTAGGTATAAGGCAAGGGCACAAGTGCGGGCTAGGCGTAAGGCAGGGGCACAAGTGCGGGCTAGGCGTAAGGCAGGGGCACAAGTGCGGGCTAGGCATAAGGCAGGGGCACAAGTGCGGGCTAGGCATAAGGCAGGGGCACAAGTGCGGGCTAGGCATAAGGCAGCGGCACAAGTGCGGGCTAAACATAAGGCAGGGGCACAAGTGCAGGCTAGGCTTTAGGCCTGGGCACAATTGCGGGCTAGGCTTAAGGCCGGGGCACAAGTGTGGGCTAGGCTTAAGGCCGGGGCACAAGTGCGGGCTAGGCTTAAGGCCTGGGCACAAGTTCGGGCTAGGCTTAAGGCCTGGGCACAAGTGCGGGCTAGGCTTAAGGCCTGGGCACAAGTGCGGGCTAGGCTTAAGGCCTGGGCACAAGTGCAGTGCGGGCTAGGCTTAACGCCTGGGCACAAGTGCAGTGCTGGCTAGGATCAAGGCAGGGGGCACAAATGCTGGCTAGGCTTAAGGCATGGGCACAAGTGCCAGCTAGGCTTAAGGCCTGGGCACAAGTGCAGGCTAGGCTTAAGGCCTGAGCAAAAGTGCAGGCTAGGCATAAGGCCTGGGCACAAGTGCGGGCTAGGCTTAAGGCATGGGCACAAGTGCAGTGCTGGCTAGGCTTAAGGCCTGGGCACAAGTGCAGTGCTGGCTAGGATCAAGGCAGGGGCACAAGGGCGGGCCTGGCTTAAGGCAGGGGCACAAGGGCGGGCTTGGCTTAAGGCCAGGGCACTAGTGCGGGCTAGGCCTAAGGCCTGGGCACAAGTGCAGGCTTGGCTTAAGGCCTGGGCACAAGTGCGGGCTAGGCTTAAGGCCTGGGCACAAGTGTGGGCTAGGCTTAAGGCCGGGGCACAAGTGCGGGCTAGGCTTAAGGCCTGGGCACAAGTGCAGTGCTGGCTAGGATCAAGGCAGGGGGCACAAGTGCTGGCTAGGCTTAAGGCATGGGCACAAGTGCTGGCTAGGCTTAAGGCATGGGCACAAGTGCTGGCTAGGCTTAAGGCATACAGCTAACTCTGCACTCTTTGCATAAAGGGTTAGGCACCCATAGGGGTGAAGAGCTAGCTTTCACCCCTCTACTCTGTACTTGGACATTTAGGACTAGATCCTTTGTTGTACAGTGCGGAGCCTCTCCATAACCCCATGCTCCAAGCGACCAGGCAATTCTTGTCTGTCCTCCGTAAATGGGTAATGCCTTCTTCCCAATTACAGTCCTGCATGCGCATTCAGACGGGACAAGAGCGAAGAATGTAAAGCTGGCCCTATGTGCATAACCAACATGAAGCTGAAGACAAAAACAAACAAACAAGCATTCAAGGGGCTCAAAAGTGCGGGCTAGGCTTAAGGCCTGGGCACAAGTGCGGGCTAGGCTTAAGGCCGGGGCACAAGTGCGGGCTAGGCTTAAGGCCGGGGCACAAGTGCGGGCTAGGCTTAAGTCCGGGGAACAAGTGCGGGCTAGGCTTAAGGCCGGGGCACAAGTGCGGGCTAGGCTTAAGGCCGGGGCAGAAGTGCGGGCTAGGCTTAAGGCCGGGGCACAAGTGCGGGCTAGGCTTAAGGCCTGGGCACAAGTGCGGGCTAGGCTTAAGGCCGGGGCACAAGTGCGGGCTAGGCCTAAGGCCTGGGCACAAGTGCGGGCTAGGCTTAAGGCCTGGGCACAAGTGCGGGCTAGGCTTAAGGCCTGGGCACAAGTGCCGGCTAGGCTTAAGGCCGGGGCACAAGTGCGGGCTAGGCTTAAGGCCGGGACACAAGTGCGGGCAAGGCTTAAGGCCGAGGCACAAGTTCGGGCTAGGTTTAAGGCCGGGGCACAAGTGCAGGCTAGGCTTAAGGCCGGGGCACAAGTGCGGGCTAGGCTTAAGGCCGGGGCACAAGTGCGGGCTAGGCTTAAGGCCGGGGCACAAGTTCGGGCTAGGCTTAAGGCCTGGGCACAAGTGCAGTGCGGGCTAGGCTTAAGGCCTGGGCACAAGTGCACAGCTGGCTAGAATCAAGGCAGGGGGCACAAATGCTGGCTAGGCTTAAGGCATGGGCACAAGTGCCAGCTAGGCTTAAGGCCTGGGCACAAGTGCAGGCTAGGCTTAAGGCCTGAGCAAAAGTGCAGGCTAGGCTTAAGGCCGGGGCACAGGTGCAGGCTAGGCTTAAGGCTGGGGCACAGGTGCGGGCTAGGCTTAAGGCCGGGGCACAAGTGCGGGCTAGGTTTAAGGCCGGGGCACAAGTGCGGGCTAGGCTTAAGGCCGGGGCACAAGTGCGGGCTAGGCTTAAGGCCGGGGCACAAGTGCGGGCTAGGCTTAAGGCCGGGGCACAAGTGCGGGCTAGGCTTAAGGCCTGGGCACAAGTGCAGTGCGGGCTAGGCTTAAGGCCTGGGCACAAGTGCAGTGCTGGCTAGGATCAAGGCAGGGGGCACAAATGCTGGCTAGGCTTAAGGCATGGGCACAAGTGCCAGCTAGGCTTAAGGCCTGGGCACAAGTGCAGGCTAGGCTTAAGGCCTGAGCAAAAGTGCAGGCTAGGCTTAAGGCCGGGGCACAGGTGCAGGCTAGGCTTAAGGCCGGGGCACAGGTGCGGGCTAGGCTTAAGGCCGGGGCACAGGTGCGGGCTAGGCTTAAGGCCGGGGCACAAGTGCAGTGCGGGCTAGGCTTAAGGCCGGGGCACAAGTGCAGTGCGGGCTAGGCTTAAGGCCGGGGAACAAGTGCGGGCTAGGCTTAAGGCCGGGGCACAAGTGCGGGCTAGGCTTAAGGCCAGGGCACAGGTGCGGGCTAGGCTTAAGGCCGAGGCACAGGTGCGGGCTAGGCTTAAGGCCAGGGCACAGGTGCGGGCTAGGCTTAAGGCCGGGGCACAGGTGCGGGCTAGGCTTAAGGCCTGGGCACAAGTGCAGGCTAGGCTTAAGGCCTGAGCAAAAGTGCAGGCTAGGCTTAAGGCCGGGGCACAGGTGTAGGCTAGGCTTAAGGCCGGGGCACAGGTGTGGGCTAGGCTTAAGGCCAGGGCACAAGTGCGGGCTAGGCTTAAGGCCGGGGCACAAGTGCGGGCTAGGCTTAAGGCCGGGGCACAAGTGCGGGCTAGGCATAAGGCAGCGGCACAAGTGCTGGTTAGGCAAAAGGCAAGGGCACAAGTGCGGGCTAGGCATAAGGCAGGGGCACAAGTGCGGGCTAGTCATAAGGCAGGGGCACAAGTGCGGGCTAGGCATAAGGCAGGGACACAAGTGCGGGCTAGGCTTAAGGCCAGGGCACAGGTGCGGGCTAGGCTTAAGGCCGAGGCACAGGTGCGGGCTAGGCTTAAGGCCAGGGCACAGGTGCGGGCTAGGCTTAAGGCCGGGGCACAGGTGCGGGCTAGGCTTAAGGCCTGGGCACAAGTGCAGGCTAGGCTTAAGGCCTGAGCAAAAGTGCAGGCTAGGCTTAAGGCCGGGGCACAGGTGCAGGCTAGGCTTAAGGCCGGGGCACAGGTGTGGGCTAGGCTTAAGGCCAGGGCACAAGTGCGGGCTAGGCTTAAGGCCGGGGCACAAGTGCGGGCTAGGCTTAAGGCCGGGGCACAAGTGCGGGCTAGGCATAAGGCAGCGGCACAAGTGCTGGTTAGGCAAAAGGCAAGGGCACAAGTGCGGGCTAGGCATAAGGCAGGGGCACAAGTGCGGGCTAGTCATAAGGCAGGGGCACAAGTGCGGGCTAGGCATAAGGCAGGGACACAAGTGCGGGCTAAACATAAGGCAGGGGCACAAGTGCAGGCTAGGCTTTAGGCCTGGGCACAAGTGCGGGCTAGGCTTAAGGCCTGGGCACAAGTGCGAGCTAGGCTTAAGGCCTGAGAAAAAGTGCGGGCTAGGCTTAAGGCCTGGGCACAAGTGCGGGCTAGGCTTAAGGCCGGGGCACAAGTGCGGGCTAGGCTTAAGGCTGGGGCACAAGTGCCGGCTAGGCTTAAGGCCGGGGCACAAGTGCGGGCTAGGCTTAAGGCCAGGGCACAAGTGCGGGCTAGGCTTAAGGCCGGGGCACAAGTGCGGGCTAGGCTTAAGGCCAGGGCACAAGTGCGGGCTAGGCTTAAGGCCTGGGCACAAGTGTGCGCTAGGTTTAAGTCCGGGGCACAAGTGCGGGCTAGGCTTAAGGCCTGGGCACAAGTGCGGGCTAGGCTTAAGGCCTGGGCACAAGTGCGGGCTAGGCTTAAGGGCGGGGCACAAGTGCGGGCTAGGCTTAAGGCCGGGACACAAGTGCGGGCTAGGCTTAAGGCCGGGGCACAAGTGCGGGCTAGGTTTAAGGCCGGGGCACAAGTGCGGGCTAGGCTTAAGGCCGGGGCACAAGTGCGGGATAGGCTTAAGGCCGGGGCACAAGTGCGGGCTAGGCTTAAGGCCGGGGCACAAGTGCGGGCTAGGCTTAAGGCCTGGGCACAAGTGCAGTGCGGGCTAGGCTTAAGGCCTGGGCACAAGTGCAGTGCTGGCTAGGCTCAAGGCAGGGGGCACAAATGCTGGCTAGGCTTAAGGCATGGGCACAAGTGCCAGCTAGGCTTAAGGCCTGAGCAAAAGTGCAGGCTAGGCTTAAGGCCGGGGCACAGGTGCAGGCTAGGCTTAAGGCCGGGGCAGAGGTGCGGGCTAGGCTTATGGCCGGTGCACAGGTGCGGGCTAGGCTTAAGGCCAGGGCACAAGTGCAGGCTAGGCTTAAGGCCGGGGCACAGGTGCGGGCTAGGCTTAAGGCCGGGGCACAGGTGCAGTCAAGGCTTAAGGCCGGGGCACAGGTGCGGGTCTAGGCTTAAGGCCGGGGCACAGGTGTGGGCTAGGCTTAAGGCCGAGGCACAGGTGCGGGCTAGGCTTAAGGCCAAGGCACAGGTGCGGGCTAGGCTTCAGGCCGGGGCACAAGTGCGGGCTAGGCTTAAGGCTGGGGCACAAGTGCGGGTTAGGCTTAAGGCCGGGGCACAAGTGCGGGCTAGGCTTAAGGCCGGGGCACAAGTGCGGGCTAGGCTTAAGGCCGGGGCACAAGTGCGGGCTAGGCTTAAGGCCGGGGCACAAGTGCAGTGCGGGCTAGGCTTAAGGCCTGGGCGCAAGTGCAGTGCTGGCTAGGATCAAGGCAGGGGGCACAAATGCTGGCTAGGCTTAAGGCATGGGCACAAGTGCCAGCTAGGCTTAAGGCCTGGGCACAAGTGCAGGCTAGGCTTAAGGCCTGAGCAAAAGTGCAGGCAGGGCTTAAGGCCGGGGCACAGGTGCAGGCTAGACTTAAGGCCGGGGCACAGGTGCGGGCTAGGCTTAAGGCCGGGGCACAGGTGCGGGCTAGGCTTAAGGCCGGGGCACAAGTGCAGTGCGGGCTAGGCTTAAGGCCGGGGCACAAGTGCAGTGCGGGCTAGGCTTAAGGCCGGGGCACAAGTGCGGGCTAGGCTTAAGGCCGGGGCACAAGTGCGGGCTAGGCTTAAGGCCGGGGCACAAGTGCGGGCTAGGCTTAAGGCCGGGGCACAAGTGCGGGCTAGGCTTAAGGCCTGGGCACAAGTGCAGTGCGGGCAAGGCTTAAGGCCTGGGCGCAAGTGCAGTGCTGGCTAGGATCAAGGCAGGGGGCACAAATGCTGGCTAGGCTTAAGGCATGGGCACAAGTGCCAGCTAGGCTTAAGGCCTGGGCACAAGTGCAGGCTAGGCTTAAGGCCTTAGCAAAAGTGCAGGCTAGGCTTAAGGCCGGGGCACAGGTGCAGGCTAGGCTTAAGGCCGGGGCACAGGTGCGGGCTAGGCTTAAGGCCGGGGCACAAGAGCGGGCTAGGCTTAAGGCCGGGGCACAAGTGCGGGCTAGGCTTAAGGCCGGGGCACAAGTGCGGGCTAGGCTTAAGGCCGGGGCACAAGTGCGGGCTAGGCTTAAGGCCGGGGCACAAGTGCGGGCTAGGCTTAAGGCCAGGGCACAAGTGCGGGCTAGGCTTAAGGCCTGGGCACAAGTGCGGGCTAGGCTTAAGTCCGGGGCACAAGTGCGGGCTAGGCCTAAGGCCTGGGCACAAGTGCGGGCTAGGCTTAAGGCCTGGGCACAAGTGCGGGCTAGGCTTAAGGCCTGGGCACAAGTGCCGGCTAGGCTTAAGGCCGGGGCACAAGTGCGGGCTAGGCTTAAGGCCGGGACACAAGTGCGGGCAAGGCTTAAGGCCGAGGCACAAGTTCGGGCTAGGTTTAAGGCCGGGGCACAAGTGCAGGCTAGGCTTAAGGCCGGGGCACAAGTGCGGGCTAGGCTTAAGGCCGGGGCACAAGTGCGGGCTAGGCTTAAGGCCGGGGCACAAGTTCGGGCTAGGCTTAAGGCCTGGGCACAAGTGCAGTGCGGGCTAGGCTTAAGGCCTGGGCACAAGTGCAGAGCTGGCTAGAATCAAGGCAGGGGGCACAAATGCTGGCTAGGCTTAAGGCATGGGCACAAGTGCCAGCTAGGCTTAAGGCCTGGGCACAAGTGCAGGCTAGGCTTAAGGCCTGAGCAAAAGTGCAGGCTAGGCTTAAGGCCGGGGCACAGGTGCAGGCTAGGCTTAAGGCTGGGGCACAGGTGCGGGCTAGGCTTAAGGCCGGGGCACAAGTGCGGGCTAGGTTTAAGGCCGGGGCACAAGTGCGGGCTAGGCTTAAGGCCGGGGCACAAGTGCGGGCTAGGCTTAAGGCCGGGGCACAAGTGCGGGCTAGGCTTAAGGCCGGGGCACAAGTGCGGGCTAGGCTTAAGGCCTGGGCACAAGTGCAGTGCGGGCTAGGCTTAAGGCCTGGGCACAAGTGCAGTGCTGGCTAGGATCAAGGCAGGGGGCACAAATGCTGGCTAGGCTTAAGGCATGGGCACAAGTGCCAGCTAGGCTTAAGGCCTGGGCACAAGTGCAGGCTAGGCTTAAGGCCTGAGCAAAAGTGCAGGCTAGGCTTAAGGCCGGGGCACAGGTGCAGGCTAGGCTTAAGGCCGGGGCACAGGTGCGGGCTAGGCTTAAGGCCGGGGCACAGGTGCGGGCTAGGCTTAAGGCCGGGGCACAAGTGCAGTGCGGGCTAGGCTTAAGGCCGGGGCACAAGTGCAGTGCGGGCTAGGCTTAAGGCCGGGGAACAAGTGCGGGCTAGGCTTAAGGCCGGGGCACAAGTGCGGGCTAGGCTTAAGGCCAGGGCACAGGTGCGGGCTAGGCTTAAGGCCGAGGCACAGGTGCGGGCTAGGCTTAAGGCCAGGGCACAGGTGCGGGCTAGGCTTAAGGCCGGGGCACAGGTGCGGGCTAGGCTTAAGGCCTGGGCACAAGTGCAGGCTAGGCTTAAGGCCTGAGCAAAAGTGCAGGCTAGGCTTAAGGCCGGGGCACAGGTGCAGGCTAGGCTTAAGGCCGGGGCACAGGTGTGGGCTAGGCTTAAGGCCAGGGCACAAGTGCGGGCTAGGCTTAAGGCCGGGGCACAAGTGCGGGCTAGGCTTAAGGCCGGGGCACAAGTGCGGGCTAGGCATAAGGCAGCGGCACAAGTGCTGGTTAGGCAAAAGGCAAGGGCACAAGTGCGGGCTAGGCATAAGGCAGGGGCACAAGTGCGGGCTAGTCATAAGGCAGGGGCACAAGTGCGGGCTAGGCATAAGGCAGGGACACAAGTGCGGGCTAGGCTTAAGGCCAGGGCACAGGTGCGGGCTAGGCTTAAGGCCGAGGCACAGGTGCGGGCTAGGCTTAAGGCCAGGGCACAGGTGCGGGCTAGGCTTAAGGCCGGGGCACAGGTGCGGGCTAGGCTTAAGGCCTGGGCACAAGTGCAGGCTAGGCTTAAGGCCTGAGCAAAAGTGCAGGCTAGGCTTAAGGCCGGGGCACAGGTGCAGGCTAGGCTTAAGGCCGGGGCACAGGTGTGGGCTAGGCTTAAGGCCAGGGCACAAGTGCGGGCTAGGCTTAAGGCCGGGGCACAAGTGCGGGCTAGGCTTAAGGCCGGGGCACAAGTGCGGGCTAGGCATAAGGCAGCGGCACAAGTGCTGGTTAGGCAAAAGGCAAGGGCACAAGTGCGGGCTAGGCATAAGGCAGGGGCACAAGTGCGGGCTAGTCATAAGGCAGGGGCACAAGTGCGGGCTAGGCATAAGGCAGGGACACAAGTGCGGGCTAAACATAAGGCAGGGGCACAAGTGCAGGCTAGGCTTTAGGCCTGGGCACAAGTGCGGGCTAGGCTTAAGGCCTGGGCACAAGTGCGAGCTAGGCTTAAGGCCTGAGAAAAAGTGCGGGCTAGGCTTAAGGCCTGGGCACAAGTGCGGGCTAGGCTTAAGGCCGGGGCACAAGTGCGGGCTAGGCTTAAGGCTGGGGCACAAGTGCCGGCTAGGCTTAAGGCCGGGGCACAAGTGCGGGCTAGGCTTAAGGCCAGGGCACAAGTGCGGGCTAGGCTTAAGGCCGGGGCACAAGTGCGGGCTAGGCTTAAGGCCAGGGCACAAGTGCGGGCTAGGCTTAAGGCCTGGGCACAAGTGTGCGCTAGGTTTAAGTCCGGGGCACAAGTGCGGGCTAGGCTTAAGGCCTGGGCACAAGTGCGGGCTAGGCTTAAGGCCTGGGCACAAGTGCGGGCTAGGCTTAAGGGCGGGGCACAAGTGCGGGCTAGGCTTAAGGCCGGGACACAAGTGCGGGCTAGGCTTAAGGCCGGGGCACAAGTGCGGGCTAGGTTTAAGGCCGGGGCACAAGTGCGGGCTAGGCTTAAGGCCGGGGCACAAGTGCGGGATAGGCTTAAGGCCGGGGCACAAGTGCGGGCTAGGCTTAAGGCCGGGGCACAAGTGCGGGCTAGGCTTAAGGCCTGGGCACAAGTGCAGTGCGGGCTAGGCTTAAGGCCTGGGCACAAGTGCAGTGCTGGCTAGGCTCAAGGCAGGGGGCACAAATGCTGGCTAGGCTTAAGGCATGGGCACAAGTGCCAGCTAGGCTTAAGGCCTGAGCAAAAGTGCAGGCTAGGCTTAAGGCCGGGGCACAGGTGCAGGCTAGGCTTAAGGCCGGGGCAGAGGTGCGGGCTAGGCTTATGGCCGGTGCACAGGTGCGGGCTAGGCTTAAGGCCAGGGCACAAGTGCAGGCTAGGCTTAAGGCCGGGGCACAGGTGCGGGCTAGGCTTAAGGCCGGGGCACAGGTGCAGTCAAGGCTTAAGGCCGGGGCACAGGTGCGGGTCTAGGCTTAAGGCCGGGGCACAGGTGTGGGCTAGGCTTAAGGCCGAGGCACAGGTGCGGGCTAGGCTTAAGGCCAAGGCACAGGTGCGGGCTAGGCTTCAGGCCGGGGCACAAGTGCGGGCTAGGCTTAAGGCTGGGGCACAAGTGCGGGTTAGGCTTAAGGCCGGGGCACAAGTGCGGGCTAGGCTTAAGGCCGGGGCACAAGTGCGGGCTAGGCTTAAGGCCGGGGCACAAGTGCGGGCTAGGCTTAAGGCCGGGGCACAAGTGCAGTGCGGGCTAGGCTTAAGGCCTGGGCGCAAGTGCAGTGCTGGCTAGGATCAAGGCAGGGGGCACAAATGCTGGCTAGGCTTAAGGCATGGGCACAAGTGCAGGCTAGGCTTAAGGCCTGAGCAAAAGTGCAGGCTAGGCTTAAGGCCGGGGCACAGGTGCAGGCTAGGCTTAAGGCTGGGGCACAGGTGCGGGCTAGGCTTAAGGCCGGGGCACAAGTGCGGGCTAGGTTTAAGGCCGGGGCACAAGTGCGGGCTAGGCTTAAGGCCGGGGCACAAGTGCGGGCTAGGCTTAAGGCCGGGGCACAAGTGCGGGCTAGGCTTAAGGCCGGGGCACAAGTGCGGGCTAGGCTTAAGGCCTGGGCACAAGTGCAGTGCGGGCTAGGCTTAAGGCCTGGGCACAAGTGCAGTGCTGGCTAGGATCAAGGCAGGGGGCACAAATGCTGGCTAGGCTTAAGGCATGGGCACAAGTGCCAGCTAGGCTTAAGGCCTGGGCACAAGTGCAGGCTAGGCTTAAGGCCTGAGCAAAAGTGCAGGCTAGGCTTAAGGCCGGGGCACAGGTGCAGGCTAGGCTTAAGGCCGGGGCACAGGTGCGGGCTAGGCTTAAGGCCGGGGCACAGGTGCGGGCTAGGCTTAAGGCCGGGGCACAAGTGCAGTGCGGGCTAGGCTTAAGGCCGGGGCACAAGTGCAGTGCGGGCTAGGCTTAAGGCCGGGGAACAAGTGCGGGCTAGGCTTAAGGCCGGGGCACAAGTGCGGGCTAGGCTTAAGGCCAGGGCACAGGTGCGGGCTAGGCTTAAGGCCGAGGCACAGGTGCGGGCTAGGCTTAAGGCCGGGGCACAAGTGCGGGCTAGGCATAAGGCAGCGGCACAAGTGCTGGTTAGGCAAAAGGCAAGGGCACAAGTGCGGGCTAGGCATAAGGCAGGGGCACAAGTGCGGGCTAGTCATAAGGCAGGGGCACAAGTGCGGGCTAGGCATAAGGCAGGGACACAAGTGCGGGCTAGGCTTAAGGCCAGGGCACAGGTGCGGGCTAGGCTTAAGGCCGAGGCACAGGTGCGGGCTAGGCTTAAGGCCAGGGCACAGGTGCGGGCTAGGCTTAAGGCCGGGGCACAGGTGCGGGCTAGGCTTAAGGCCTGGGCACAAGTGCAGGCTAGGCTTAAGGCCTGAGCAAAAGTGCAGGCTAGGCTTAAGGCCGGGGCACAGGTGCAGGCTAGGCTTAAGGCCGGGGCACAGGTGTGGGCTAGGCTTAAGGCCAGGGCACAAGTGCGGGCTAGGCTTAAGGCCGGGGCACAAGTGCGGGCTAGGCTTAAGGCCGGGGCACAAGTGCGGGCTAGGCATAAGGCAGCGGCACAAGTGCTGGTTAGGCAAAAGGCAAGGGCACAAGTGCGGGCTAGGCATAAGGCAGGGGCACAAGTGCGGGCTAGTCATAAGGCAGGGGCACAAGTGCGGGCTAGGCATAAGGCAGGGACACAAGTGCGGGCTAAACATAAGGCAGGGGCACAAGTGCAGGCTAGGCTTTAGGCCTGGGCACAAGTGCGGGCTAGGCTTAAGGCCTGGGCACAAGTGCGAGCTAGGCTTAAGGCCTGAGAAAAAGTGCGGGCTAGGCTTAAGGCCTGGGCACAAGTGCGGGCTAGGCTTAAGGCCGGGGCACAAGTGCGGGCTAGGCTTAAGGCTGGGGCACAAGTGCCGGCTAGGCTTAAGGCCGGGGCACAAGTGCGGGCTAGGCTTAAGGCCAGGGCACAAGTGCGGGCTAGGCTTAAGGCCGGGGCACAAGTGCGGGCTAGGCTTAAGGCCAGGGCACAAGTGCGGGCTAGGCTTAAGGCCTGGGCACAAGTGTGCGCTAGGTTTAAGTCCGGGGCACAAGTGCGGGCTAGGCTTAAGGCCTGGGCACAAGTGCGGGCTAGGCTTAAGGCCTGGGCACAAGTGCGGGCTAGGCTTAAGGGCGGGGCACAAGTGCGGGCTAGGCTTAAGGCCGGGACACAAGTGCGGGCTAGGCTTAAGGCCGGGGCACAAGTGCGGGCTAGGTTTAAGGCCGGGGCACAAGTGCGGGCTAGGCTTAAGGCCGGGGCACAAGTGCGGGATAGGCTTAAGGCCGGGGCACAAGTGCGGGCTAGGCTTAAGGCCGGGGCACAAGTGCGGGCTAGGCTTAAGGCCTGGGCACAAGTGCAGTGCGGGCTAGGCTTAAGGCCTGGGCACAAGTGCAGTGCTGGCTAGGCTCAAGGCAGGGGGCACAAATGCTGGCTAGGCTTAAGGCATGGGCACAAGTGCCAGCTAGGCTTAAGGCCTGAGCAAAAGTGCAGGCTAGGCTTAAGGCCGGGGCACAGGTGCAGGCTAGGCTTAAGGCCGGGGCAGAGGTGCGGGCTAGGCTTATGGCCGGTGCACAGGTGCGGGCTAGGCTTAAGGCCAGGGCACAAGTGCAGGCTAGGCTTAAGGCCGGGGCACAGGTGCGGGCTAGGCTTAAGGCCGGGGCACAGGTGCAGTCAAGGCTTAAGGCCGGGGCACAGGTGCGGGTCTAGGCTTAAGGCCGGGGCACAGGTGTGGGCTAGGCTTAAGGCCGAGGCACAGGTGCGGGCTAGGCTTAAGGCCAAGGCACAGGTGCGGGCTAGGCTTCAGGCCGGGGCACAAGTGCGGGCTAGGCTTAAGGCTGGGGCACAAGTGCGGGTTAGGCTTAAGGCCGGGGCACAAGTGCGGGCTAGGCTTAAGGCCGGGGCACAAGTGCGGGCTAGGCTTAAGGCCGGGGCACAAGTGCGGGCTAGGCTTAAGGCCGGGGCACAAGTGCAGTGCGGGCTAGGCTTAAGGCCTGGGCGCAAGTGCAGTGCTGGCTAGGATCAAGGCAGGGGGCACAAATGCTGGCTAGGCTTAAGGCATGGGCACAAGTGCCAGCTAGGCTTAAGGCCTGGGCACAAGTGCAGGCTAGGCTTAAGGCCTGAGCAAAAGTGCAGGCAGGGCTTAAGGCCGGGGCACAGGTGCAGGCTAGACTTAAGGCCGGGGCACAGGTGCGGGCTAGGCTTAAGGCCGGGGCACAGGTGCGGGCTAGGCTTAAGGCCGGGGCACAAGTGCAGTGCGGGCTAGGCTTAAGGCCGGGGCACAAGTGCAGTGCGGGCTAGGCTTAAGGCCGGGGCACAAGTGCGGGCTAGGCTTAAGGCCGGGGCACAAGTGCGGGCTAGGCTTAAGGCCGGGGCACAAGTGCGGGCTAGGCTTAAGGCCGGGGCACAAGTGCGGGCTAGGCTTAAGGCCTGGGCACAAGTGCAGTGCGGGCAAGGCTTAAGGCCTGGGCGCAAGTGCAGTGCTGGCTAGGATCAAGGCAGGGGGCACAAATGCTGGCTAGGCTTAAGGCATGGGCACAAGTGCCAGCTAGGCTTAAGGCCTGGGCACAAGTGCAGGCTAGGCTTAAGGCCTTAGCAAAAGTGCAGGCTAGGCTTAAGGCCGGGGCACAGGTGCAGGCTAGGCTTAAGGCCGGGGCACAGGTGCGGGCTAGGCTTAAGGCCGGGGCACAAGAGCGGGCTAGGCTTAAGGCCGGGGCACAAGTGCGGGCTAGGCTTAAGGCCGGGGCACAAGTGCGGGCTAGGCTTAAGGCCGGGGCACAAGTGCGGGCTAGGCTTAAGGCCGGGGCACAAGTGCGGGCTAGGCTTAAGGCCAGGGCACAAGTGCGGGCTAGGCTTAAGGCCTGGGCACAAGTGCGGGCTAGGCTTAAGTCCGGGGCACAAGTGCGGGCTAGGCCTAAGGCCTGGGCACAAGTGCGGGCTAGGCTTAAGGCCTGGGCACAAGTGCGGGCTAGGCTTAAGGCCTGGGCACAAGTGCCGGCTAGGCTTAAGGCCGGGGCACAAGTGCGGGCTAGGCTTAAGGCCGGGACACAAGTGCGGGCAAGGCTTAAGGCCGAGGCACAAGTTCGGGCTAGGTTTAAGGCCGGGGCACAAGTGCAGGCTAGGCTTAAGGCCGGGGCACAAGTGCGGGCTAGGCTTAAGGCCGGGGCACAAGTGCGGGCTAGGCTTAAGGCCGGGGCACAAGTTCGGGCTAGGCTTAAGGCCTGGGCACAAGTGCAGTGCGGGCTAGGCTTAAGGCCTGGGCACAAGTGCAGAGCTGGCTAGAATCAAGGCAGGGGGCACAAATGCTGGCTAGGCTTAAGGCATGGGCACAAGTGCCAGCTAGGCTTAAGGCCTGGGCACAAGTGCAGGCTAGGCTTAAGGCCTGAGCAAAAGTGCAGGCTAGGCTTAAGGCCGGGGCACAGGTGCAGGCTAGGCTTAAGGCTGGGGCACAGGTGCGGGCTAGGCTTAAGGCCGGGGCACAAGTGCGGGCTAGGTTTAAGGCCGGGGCACAAGTGCGGGCTAGGCTTAAGGCCGGGGCACAAGTGCGGGCTAGGCTTAAGGCCGGGGCACAAGTGCGGGCTAGGCTTAAGGCCGGGGCACAAGTGCGGGCTAGGCTTAAGGCCTGGGCACAAGTGCAGTGCGGGCTAGGCTTAAGGCCTGGGCACAAGTGCAGTGCTGGCTAGGATCAAGGCAGGGGGCACAAATGCTGGCTAGGCTTAAGGCATGGGCACAAGTGCCAGCTAGGCTTAAGGCCTGGGCACAAGTGCAGGCTAGGCTTAAGGCCTGAGCAAAAGTGCAGGCTAGGCTTAAGGCCGGGGCACAGGTGCAGGCTAGGCTTAAGGCCGGGGCACAGGTGCGGGCTAGGCTTAAGGCCGGGGCACAGGTGCGGGCTAGGCTTAAGGCCGGGGCACAAGTGCAGTGCGGGCTAGGCTTAAGGCCGGGGCACAAGTGCAGTGCGGGCTAGGCTTAAGGCCGGGGAACAAGTGCGGGCTAGGCTTAAGGCCGGGGCACAAGTGCGGGCTAGGCTTAAGGCCAGGGCACAGGTGCGGGCTAGGCTTAAGGCCGAGGCACAGGTGCGGGCTAGGCTTAAGGCCAGGGCACAGGTGCGGGCTAGGCTTAAGGCCGGGGCACAGGTGCGGGCTAGGCTTAAGGCCTGGGCACAAGTGCAGGCTAGGCTTAAGGCCTGAGCAAAAGTGCAGGCTAGGCTTAAGGCCGGGGCACAGGTGCAGGCTAGGCTTAAGGCCGGGGCACAGGTGTGGGCTAGGCTTAAGGCCAGGGCACAAGTGCGGGCTAGGCTTAAGGCCGGGGCACAAGTGCGGGCTAGGCTTAAGGCCGGGGCACAAGTGCGGGCTAGGCATAAGGCAGCGGCACAAGTGCTGGTTAGGCAAAAGGCAAGGGCACAAGTGCGGGCTAGGCATAAGGCAGGGGCACAAGTGCGGGCTAGTCATAAGGCAGGGGCACAAGTGCGGGCTAGGCATAAGGCAGGGACACAAGTGCGGGCTAGGCTTAAGGCCAGGGCACAGGTGCGGGCTAGGCTTAAGGCCGAGGCACAGGTGCGGGCTAGGCTTAAGGCCAGGGCACAGGTGCGGGCTAGGCTTAAGGCCGGGGCACAGGTGCGGGCTAGGCTTAAGGCCTGGGCACAAGTGCAGGCTAGGCTTAAGGCCTGAGCAAAAGTGCAGGCTAGGCTTAAGGCCGGGGCACAGGTGCAGGCTAGGCTTAAGGCCGGGGCACAGGTGTGGGCTAGGCTTAAGGCCAGGGCACAAGTGCGGGCTAGGCTTAAGGCCGGGGCACAAGTGCGGGCTAGGCTTAAGGCCGGGGCACAAGTGCGGGCTAGGCATAAGGCAGCGGCACAAGTGCTGGTTAGGCAAAAGGCAAGGGCACAAGTGCGGGCTAGGCATAAGGCAGGGGCACAAGTGCGGGCTAGTCATAAGGCAGGGGCACAAGTGCGGGCTAGGCATAAGGCAGGGACACAAGTGCGGGCTAAACATAAGGCAGGGGCACAAGTGCAGGCTAGGCTTTAGGCCTGGGCACAAGTGCGGGCTAGGCTTAAGGCCTGGGCACAAGTGCGAGCTAGGCTTAAGGCCTGAGAAAAAGTGCGGGCTAGGCTTAAGGCCTGGGCACAAGTGCGGGCTAGGCTTAAGGCCGGGGCACAAGTGCGGGCTAGGCTTAAGGCTGGGGCACAAGTGCCGGCTAGGCTTAAGGCCGGGGCACAAGTGCGGGCTAGGCTTAAGGCCAGGGCACAAGTGCGGGCTAGGCTTAAGGCCGGGGCACAAGTGCGGGCTAGGCTTAAGGCCAGGGCACAAGTGCGGGCTAGGCTTAAGGCCTGGGCACAAGTGTGCGCTAGGTTTAAGTCCGGGGCACAAGTGCGGGCTAGGCTTAAGGCCTGGGCACAAGTGCGGGCTAGGCTTAAGGCCTGGGCACAAGTGCGGGCTAGGCTTAAGGGCGGGGCACAAGTGCGGGCTAGGCTTAAGGCCGGGACACAAGTGCGGGCTAGGCTTAAGGCCGGGGCACAAGTGCGGGCTAGGTTTAAGGCCGGGGCACAAGTGCGGGCTAGGCTTAAGGCCGGGGCACAAGTGCGGGATAGGCTTAAGGCCGGGGCACAAGTGCGGGCTAGGCTTAAGGCCGGGGCACAAGTGCGGGCTAGGCTTAAGGCCTGGGCACAAGTGCAGTGCGGGCTAGGCTTAAGGCCTGGGCACAAGTGCAGTGCTGGCTAGGCTCAAGGCAGGGGGCACAAATGCTGGCTAGGCTTAAGGCATGGGCACAAGTGCCAGCTAGGCTTAAGGCCTGAGCAAAAGTGCAGGCTAGGCTTAAGGCCGGGGCACAGGTGCAGGCTAGGCTTAAGGCCGGGGCAGAGGTGCGGGCTAGGCTTATGGCCGGTGCACAGGTGCGGGCTAGGCTTAATTCCAGGGCACAAGTGCAGGCTAGGCTTAAGGCCGGGGCACAGGTGCGGGCTAGGCTTAAGGCCGGGGCACAGGTGCAGTCAAGGCTTAAGGCCGGGGCACAGGTGCGGGTCTAGGCTTAAGGCCGGGGCACAGGTGTGGGCTAGGCTTAAGGCCGAGGCACAGGTGCGGGCTAGGCTTAAGGCCAAGGCACAGGTGCGGGCTAGGCTTCAGGCCGGGGCACAAGTGCGGGCTAGGCTTAAGGCTGGGGCACAAGTGCGGGTTAGGCTTAAGGCCGGGGCACAAGTGCGGGCTAGGCTTAAGGCCGGGGCACAAGTGCGGGCTAGGCTTAAGGCCGGGGCACAAGTGCGGGCTAGGCTTAAGGCCGGGGCACAAGTGCAGTGCGGGCTAGGCTTAAGGCCTGGGCGCAAGTGCAGTGCTGGCTAGGATCAAGGCAGGGGGCACAAATGCTGGCTAGGCTTAAGGCATGGGCACAAGTGCCAGCTAGGCTTAAGGCCTGGGCACAAGTGCAGGCTAGGCTTAAGGCCTGAGCAAAAGTGCAGGCAGGGCTTAAGGCCGGGGCACAGGTGCAGGCTAGACTTAAGGCCGGGGCACAGGTGCGGGCTAGGCTTAAGGCCGGGGCACAGGTGCGGGCTAGGCTTAAGGCCGGGGCACAAGTGCAGTGCGGGCTAGGCTTAAGGCCGGGGCACAAGTGCAGTGCGGGCTAGGCTTAAGGCCGGGGCACAAGTGCGGGCTAGGCTTAAGGCCGGGGCACAAGTGCGGGCTAGGCTTAAGGCCGGGGCACAAGTGCGGGCTAGGCTTAAGGCCGGGGCACAAGTGCGGGCTAGGCTTAAGGCCTGGGCACAAGTGCAGTGCGGGCAAGGCTTAAGGCCTGGGCGCAAGTGCAGTGCTGGCTAGGATCAAGGCAGGGGGCACAAATGCTGGCTAGGCTTAAGGCATGGGCACAAGTGCCAGCTAGGCTTAAGGCCTGGGCACAAGTGCAGGCTAGGCTTAAGGCCTTAGCAAAAGTGCAGGCTAGGCTTAAGGCCGGGGCACAGGTGCAGGCTAGGCTTAAGGCCGGGGCACAGGTGCGGGCTAGGCTTAAGGCCGGGGCACAAGAGCGGGCTAGGCTTAAGGCCGGGGCACAAGTGCGGGCTAGGCTTAAGGCCGGGGCACAAGTGCGGGCTAGGCTTAAGGCCGGGGCACAAGTGCGGGCTAGGCTTAAGGCCGGGGCACAAGTGCGGGCTAGGCTTAAGGCCAGGGCACAAGTGCGGGCTAGGCTTAAGGCCTGGGCACAAGTGCGGGCTAGGCTTAAGTCCGGGGCACAAGTGCGGGCTAGGCCTAAGGCCTGGGCACAAGTGCGGGCTAGGCTTAAGGCCTGGGCACAAGTGCGGGCTAGGCTTAAGGCCTGGGCACAAGTGCGGGCTAGGCTTAAGGCCGGGGCACAAGTGCGGGCTAGGCTTAAGGCCGGGACACAAGTGCGGGCTAGGCTTAAGGCCGGGGCACAAGTGCGGGCTAGGTTTAAGGCCGGGGCACAAGTGCGGGCTAGGCTTAAGGCCGGGGCACAAGTGCGGGCTAGGCTTAAGGCCGGGGCACAAGTGCGGGCTAGGCTTAAGGCCGGGGCACAAGTGCGGGCTAGGCTTAAGGCCTGGGCACAAGTGCAGTGCGGGCTAGGCTTAAGGCCTGGGCACAAGTGCAGTGCGGGCTAGGCTTAAGGCCTGGGCACAAGTGCAGTGCTGGCTAGGATCAAGGCAGGAGGCACAAATGCTGGCTAGGCTTAAGGCATGGGCACAAGTGCCAGCTAGGCTTAAGGCCTGAGCAAAAGTGCAGGCTAGGCTTAAGGCTGGGGCACAGGTGCAGGCTAGGCTTAAGGCCGGGGCACAGGTGCGGGCTAGGCATATGGCCGGGGCACAGGTGCGGGCTAGGCTTAAGGCCAGGGCACAAGTGCGGGCTAGGCTTAAGGCCGGGGCACAGGTGCAGGCTAGGCTTAAGGCCGGGGCACAAGTGCAGTCAAGGCTTAAGGCCGGGGCACAGGTGCGGGCTAGGCTTAAGGCCGGGGCACAGGTGTGGGCTAGGCTTAAGGCCGAGGCACAGGTGCGGGCTAGGCTTAAGGCCAAGGCACAGGTGCGGGCTAGGCTTCAGGCCGGGGCACAAGTGCGGGCTAGGCTTAAGGCCGGGGCACAAGTGCGGGCTAGGCTTAAGGCCGGGGCACAAGTGCGGGCTAGGCTTAAGGCCGGGGCACAGGTGCAGGCTAGGCTTAAGGCCGGGGCACAGGTGCAGGCTAGGCTTAAGGCCAGGGCACAAGTGCGGGCTAGGCTTAAGGCCGGGGCACAAGTGCGGGCTAGGCTTAAGGCCGGGGCACAAGTGCGGGCTAGGCTTAAGGCCGGGGCACAAGTGCAGTGCGGGCTAGGCTTAAGGCCTGGGCGCAAGTGCAGTGCTGGCTAGGATCAAGGCAGGGGGCACAAATGCTGGCTAGGCTTAAGGCATGGGCACAAGTGCCAGCTAGGCTTAAGGCCTGGGCACAAGTGCAGGCTAGGCTTAAGGCCTGAGCAAAAGTGCAGGCAGGGCTTAAGGCCGCGGCACAGGTGCAGGCTAGGCTTAAGGCCGGGGCACAGGTGCGGGCTAGGCTTAAGGCCGGGGCACAGGTGCGGGCTAGGCTTAAGGCCGAGCACAAGTGCAGTGCGGGCTAGGCTTAAGGCCGGGGCACAAGTGCGGGCTAGGCTTAAGGCCGGGGCACAAGTGCGGGCTAGGCTTAAGGCCTGAGCAAAAGTGCAGGCTAGGCATAAGGCCTGGGCACAAGTGCGGGCTAGGCTTAAGGCATGGGCACAAGTGCAGTGCTGGCTAGGCTTAAGGCCTGGGCACAAGTGCAGTGCTGGCTAGGATCAAGGCAGGGGCACAAGGGCGGGCCTGGCTTAAGGCAGGGGCACAAGGGCGGGCTTGGCTTAAGGCCAGGGCACTAGTGCGGGCTAGGCCTAAGGCCTGGGCACAAGTGCAGGCTTGGCTTAAGGCCTGGGCACAAGTGCGGGCTAGGCTTAAGGCCTGGGCACAAGTGTGGGCTAGGCTTAAGGCCGGGGCACAAGTGCGGGCTAGGCTTAAGGCCTGGGCACAAGTGCAGTGCTGGCTAGGATCAAGGCAGGGGGCACAAGTGCTGGCTAGGCTTAAGGCATGGGCACAAGTGCTGGCTAGGCTTAAGGCATGGGCACAAGTGCTGGCTAGGCTTAAGGCATACAGCTAACTCTTTGCACTCTTTGCATAAAGGGTTAGGCACCCATAGGGGTGAAGAGCTAGCTTTCACCCCTCTACTCTGTACTTGGACATTTAGGACTAGATCCTTTGTTGTACAGTGCGGAGCCTCTCCATAACCCCATGCTCCAAGCGACCAGGCAATTCTTGTCTGTCCTCCGTAAATGGGTAATGCCTTCTTCCCAATTACAGTCCTGCATGCGCATTCAGACGGGACAAGAGCGAAGAATGTAAAGCTGGCCCTATGTGCATAACCAACATGAAGCTGAAGACAAAAACAAACAAACAAGCATTCAAGGGGCTCAAAAGTGCGGGCTAGGCTTAAGGCCTGGGCACAAGTGCGGGCTAGGCTTAAGGCCGGGGCACAAGTGCGGGCTAGGCTTAAGGCCGGGGCACAAGTGCGGGCTAGGCTTAAGTCCGGGGAACAAGTGCGGGCTAGGCTTAAGGCCGGGGCACAAGTGCAGGCTAGGCTTAAGGCCGGGGCAGAAGTGCGGGCTAGGCTTAAGGCCGGGGCACAAGTGCGGGCTAGGCTTAAGGCCTGGGCACAAGTGCGGGCTAGGCTTAAGGCCGGGGCACAAGTGCGGGCTAGGCCTAAGGCCTGGGCACAAGTGCGGGCTAGGCTTAAGGCCTGGGCACAAGTGCGGGCTAGGCTTAAGGCCTGGGCACAAGTGCCGGCTAGGCTTAAGGCCGGGGCACAAGTGCGGGCTAGGCTTAAGGCCGGGACACAAGTGCGGGCAAGGCTTAAGGCCGAGGCACAAGTTCGGGCTAGGTTTAAGGCCGGGGCACAAGTGCAGGCTAGGCTTAAGGCCGGGGCACAAGTGCGGGCTAGGCTTAAGGCCGGGGCACAAGTGCGGGCTAGGCTTAAGGCCGGGGCACAAGTTCGGGCTAGGCTTAAGGCCTGGGCACAAGTGCAGTGCGGGCTAGGCTTAAGGCCTGGGCACAAGTGCAGAGCTGGCTAGAATCAAGGCAGGGGGCACAAATGCTGGCTAGGCTTAAGGCATGGGCACAAGTGCCAGCTAGGCTTAAGGCCTGGGCACAAGTGCAGGCTAGGCTTAAGGCCTGAGCAAAAGTGCAGGCTAGGCTTAAGGCCGGGGCACAGGTGCAGGCTAGGCTTAAGGCTGGGGCACAGGTGCGGGCTAGGCTTAAGGCCGGGGCACAAGTGCGGGCTAGGTTTAAGGCCGGGGCACAAGTGCGGGCTAGGCTTAAGGCCGGGGCACAAGTGCGGGCTAGGCTTAAGGCCGGGGCACAAGTGCGGGCTAGGCTTAAGGCCGGGGCACAAGTGCGGGCTAGGCTTAAGGCCTGGGCACAAGTGCAGTGCGGGCTAGGCTTAAGGCCTGGGCACAAGTGCAGTGCTGGCTAGGATCAAGGCAGGGGGCACAAATGCTGGCTAGGCTTAAGGCATGGGCACAAGTGCCAGCTAGGCTTAAGGCCTGGGCACAAGTGCAGGCTAGGCTTAAGGCCTGAGCAAAAGTGCAGGCTAGGCTTAAGGCCGGGGCACAGGTGCAGGCTAGGCTTAAGGCCGGGGCACAGGTGCGGGCTAGGCTTAAGGCCGGGGCACAGGTGCGGGCTAGGCTTAAGGCCGGGGCACAAGTGCAGTGCGGGCTAGGCTTAAGGCCGGGGCACAAGTGCAGTGCGGGCTAGGCTTAAGGCCGGGGAACAAGTGCGGGCTAGGCTTAAGGCCGGGGAACAAGTGCGGGCTAGGCTTAAGGCCGGGGCACAAGTGCGGGCTAGGCTTAAGGCCGGGGCACAAGTGCGGGCTAGGCTTATGGCCTGGGCACAAGTGCAGTGCGGGCTAGGCTTAAGGCCTGGGTGCAAGTGCAGTGCTGGCTACGATCAAGGCAGGGGGCACAAATGCTGGCTAGGCTTAAGGCATGGGCACAAGTGCCAGCTAGGCTTAAGGCCTGGGCACAAGTGCAGGCTAGGCTTAAGGCCTGAGCAAAAGTGCAGGCTAGGCTTAAGGCCGGGGCACAGGTGCAGGCTAGGCTTAAGGCCGGGGCACAGGTGCGGGCTAGGTTTAAGGCCGGAGCACAGGTGCGGGCTAGGCATAAGGCAGCGGCACAAGTGCGGGCTAAACATAAGGCAGGGGCACAAGTGCAGGCTAGGCTTTAGGCCTGGGCACAAGTGCGGGCTAGGCTTAAGGCCAGGGCACAGGTGCGGGCTAAGCTTAAGGCCGGGGCACAGGTGCAGGCTAGGCTTAAGGCCGGGGCACAGGTGCGGGCTAGGCTTAAGGCCGGGGCACAGGTGCGGGCTGGGCTTAAGGCCTGGGCACAAGTGCAGGCTAGACTTAAGGCCTGAGCAAAAGTGCAGGCTAGGCTTAAGGCCGGGGCACAGGTGCAGGCTAGGCTTAAGGCCGGGGCACAGGTGCGGGCTAGGCTTAAGGCCAGGGCACAAGTGCGGGCTAGGCTTAAGGCCGGGGCACAAGTGCGGGCTAGGCTTAAGGCCGGGGCACAAGTGCGGGCTAGGCTTAAGGCCGGGGCACAAGTGCAGTGCGGGCTAGGCTTAAGGCCTGGGTGCAAGTGCAGTGCTGGCTAGGATCAAGGCAGGGGGCACAAATGCTGGCTAGGCTTAAGGCATGGGCACAAGTGCCAGCTAGGCTTAAGGCCTGGGCACAAGTGCAGGCTAGGCTTAAGGCCTGAGCAAAAGTGCAGGCAGGGCTTAAGGCCGGGGCACAGGTGCAGGCTAGGCTTAAGGCCGGGGCACAGGTGCGGGCTAGGCTTAAGGCCGGGGCACAGGTGCGGGCTAGGCTTAAGGCCGGGGCTCAAGTGCGGGCTAGGATTAAGGCCGGGGCACAAGTGCGGGCTAGGCTTAAGGCCGGGGCACAAGTGCAGGCTAGGCATAAGGCAGCGGCACAAGTGCTGGTTAGGTATAAGGCAAGGGCACAAGTGCGGGCTAGGCGTAAGGCAGGGGCACAAGTGCGGGCTAGGCGTAAGGCAGGGGCACAAGTGCGGGCTAGGCATAAGGCAGGGGCACAAGTGCGGGCTAGGCATAAGGCAGGGGCACAAGTGCGGGCTAGGCATAAGGCAGCGGCACAAGTGCGGGCTAAACATAAGGCAGGGGCACAAGTGCAGGCTAGGCTTTAGGCCTGGGCACAATTGCGGGCTAGGCTTAAGGCCGGGGCACAAGTGTGGGCTAGGCTTAAGGCCGGGGCACAAGTGCGGGCTAGGCTTAAGGCCTGGGCACAAGTTCGGGCTAGGCTAAAGGCCTGGGCACAAGTGCGGGCTAGGCTTAAGGCCTGGGCACAAGTGCGGGCTAGGTTTAAGGCATGGGCACAAGTGCAGTGCGGGCTAGGCTTAAGGCCTGGGCACAAGTGCAGTGCTGGCTAGGATCAAGGCAGGGGGCACAAATGCTGGCTAGGCTTAAGGCATGGGCACAAGTGCCAGCTAGGCTTAAGGCCTGGGCACAAGTGCAGGCTAGGCTTAAGGCCTGAGCAAAAGTGCAGGCTAGGCATAAGGCCTGGGCACAAGTGCGGGCTAGGCTTAAGGCATGGGCACAAGTGCAGTGCTGGCTAGGCTTAAGGCCTGGGCACAAGTGCAGTGCTGGCTAGGATCAAGGCAGGGGCACAAGGGCGGGCCTGGCTTAAGGCAGGGGCACAAGGGCGGGCTTGGCTTAAGGCCAGGGCACAAGTGCGGGCTAGGCCTAAGGCCTGGGCACAAGTACGGGCTTGGCTTAAGGCCTGGGCACAAGTGCGGGCTAGGCTTAAGGCCTGGGCACAAGTGTGGGCTAGGCTTAAGGCCGGGGCACAAGTGCGGGCTAGGCTTAAGGCCGGTGCACAAGTGCAGTGCTGGCTAGGATCAAGGCAGGGGGCACAAGTGCTGGCTAGGCTTAAGGCATGGGCACAAGTGCTGGCTAGGCTTAAGGCATGGGCACAAGTGCTGGCTAGGCTTAAGGCATACAGCTAACTCTTTGCACTCTTTGCATAAAGGGTTAGGCACCCATAGGGGTGAAGAGCTAGCTTTCACCCCTCTACTCTGTACTTGGACATTTAGGACTAGATCCTTTGTTGTACAGTGCGGAGCCTCTCCATAACCCCATGCTCCAAGCGACCAGGCAATTCTTGTCTGTCCTCCGTAAATGGGTAATGCCTTCTTCCCAATTACAGTCCTGCATGCGCATTCAGACGGGACAAGAGCGAAGAATGTAAAGCTGGCCCTATGTGCATAACCAACATGAAGCTGAAGACAAAAACAAACAAACAAGCATTCAAGGGGCTCAAAAGTGCGGGCTAGGCTTAAGGCCTGGGCACAAGTGCGGGCTAGGCTTAAGGCCGGGGCACAAGTGCGGGCTAGGCTTAAGGCCGGGGCACAAGTGCGGGCTAGGCTTAAGTCCGGGGAACAAGTGCGGGCTAGGCTTAAGGCCGGGGCACAAGTGCGGGCTAGGCTTAAGGCCGGGGCAGAAGTGCGGGCTAGGCTTAAGGCCGGGGCACAAGTGCGGGCTAGGCTTAAGGCCTGGGCACAAGTGCGGGCTAGGCTTAAGGCCGGGGCACAAGTGCGGGCTAGGCCTAAGGCCTGGGCACAAGTGCGGGCTAGGCTTAAGGCCTGGGCACAAGTGCGGGCTAGGCTTAAGGCCTGGGCACAAGTGCCGGCTAGGCTTAAGGCCGGGGCAAAAGTGCGGGCTAGGCTTAAGGCCGGGACACAAGTGCGGGCAAGGCTTAAGGCCGAGGCACAAGTTCGGGCTAGGTTTAAGGCCGGGGCACAAGTGCAGGCTAGGCTTAAGGCCGGGGCACAAGTGCGGGCTAGGCTTAAGGCCGGGGCACAAGTGCGGGCTAGGCTTAAGGCCGGGGCACAAGTTCGGGCTAGGCTTAAGGCCTGGGCACAAGTGCAGTGCGGGCTAGGCTTAAGGCCTGGGCACAAGTGCAGAGCTGGCTAGAATCAAGGCAGGGGGCACAAATGCTGGCTAGGCTTAAGGCATGGGCACAAGTGCCAGCTAGGCTTAAGGCCTGGGCACAAGTGCAGGCTAGGCTTAAGGCCTGAGCAAAAGTGCAGGCTAGGCTTAAGGCCGGGGCACAGGTGCAGGCTAGGCTTAAGGCTGGGGCACAGGTGCGGGCTAGGCTTAAGGCCGGGGCACAAGTGCGGGCTAGGTTTAAGGCCGGGGCACAAGTGCGGGCTAGGCTTAAGGCCGGGGCACAAGTGCGGGCTAGGCTTAAGGCCGGGGCACAAGTGCGGGCTAGGCTTAAGGCCGGGGCACAAGTGCGGGCTAGGCTTAAGGCCTGGGCACAAGTGCAGTGCGGGCTAGGCTTAAGGCCTGGGCACAAGTGCAGTGCTGGCTAGGATCAAGGCAGGGGGCACAAATGCTGGCTAGGCTTAAGGCATGGGCACAAGTGCCAGCTAGGCTTAAGGCCTGGGCACAAGTGCAGGCTAGGCTTAAGGCCTGAGCAAAAGTGCAGGCTAGGCTTAAGGCCGGGGCACAGGTGCAGGCTAGGCTTAAGGCCGGGGCACAGGTGCGGGCTAGGCTTAAGGCCGGGGCACAGGTGCGGGCTAGGCTTAAGGCCGGGGCACAAGTGCAGTGCGGGCTAGGCTTAAGGCCGGGGCACAAGTGCAGTGCGGGCTAGGCTTAAGGCCGGGGAACAAGTGCGGGCTAGGCTTAAGGCCGGGGCACAAGTGCGGGCTAGGCTTAAGGCCGGGGCACAAGTGCGGGCTAGGCTTAAGGCCGGGGCACAAGTGCGGGCTAGGCTTATGGCCTGGGCACAAGTGCAGTGCGGGCTAGGCTTAAGGCCTGGGTGCAAGTGCAGTGCTGGCTACGATCAAGGCAGGGGGCACAAATGCTGGCTAGGCTTAAGGCATGGGCACAAGTGCCAGCTAGGCTTAAGGCCTGGGCACAAGTGCAGGCTAGGCTTAAGGCCTGAGCAAAAGTGCAGGCTAGGCTTAAGGCCGGGGCACAGGTGCAGGCTAGGCTTAAGGCCGGGGCACAGGTGCGGGCTAGGTTTAAGGCCGGAGCACAGGTGCGGGCTAGGCATAAGGCAGCGGCACAAGTGCGGGCTAAACATAAGGCAGGGGCACAAGTGCAGGCTAGGCTTTAGGCCTGGGCACAAGTGCGGGCTAGGCTTAAGGCCAGGGCACAGGTGCGGGCTAGGCTTAAGGCCGGGGCACAGGTGCGGGCTAGGCTTAAGGCCGGGGCACAGGTGCGGGCTAGGCTTAAGGCCGGGGCACAGGTGCGGGCTAGGCTTAAGGCCTGGGCACAAGTGCAGGCTAGACTTAAGGCCTGAGCAAAAGTGCAGGCTAGGCTTAAGGCCGGGGCACAGGTGCAGGCTAGGCTTAAGGCCGGGGCACAGGTGCGGGCTAGGCTTAAGGCCAGGGCACAAGTGCGGGCTAGGCTTAAGGCCGGGGCACAAGTGCGGGCTAGGCTTAAGGCCGGGGCACAAGTGCGGGCTAGGCTTAAGGCCGGGGCACAAGTGCAGTGCGGGCTAGGCTTAAGGCCTGGGTGCAAGTGCAGTGCTGGCTAGGATCAAGGCAGGGGGCACAAATGCTGGCTAGGCTTAAGGCATGGGCACAAGTGCCAGCTAGGCTTAAGGCCTGGGCACAAGTGCAGGCTAGGCTTAAGGCCTGAGCAAAAGTGCAGGCAGGGCTTAAGGCCGGGGCACAGGTGCAGGCTAGGCTTAAGGCCGGGGCACAGGTGCGGGCTAGGCTTAAGGCCGGGGCACAGGTGCGGGCTAGGCTTAAGGCCGGGGCTCAAGTGCGGGCTAGGATTAAGGCCGGGGCACAAGTGCGGGCTAGGCTTAAGGCCGGGGCACAAGTGCAGGCTAGGCATAAGGCAGCGGCACAAGTGCTGGTTAGGTATAAGGCAAGGGCACAAGTGCGGGCTAGGCGTAAGGCAGGGGCACAAGTGCGGGCTAGGCGTAAGGCAGGGGCACAAGTGCGGGCTAGGCATAAGGCAGGGGCACAAGTGCGGGCTAGGCATAAGGCAGGGGCACAAGTGCGGGCTAGGCATAAGGCAGCGGCACAAGTGCGGGCTAAACATAAGGCAGGGGCACAAGTGCAGGCTAGGCTTTAGGCCTGGGCACAATTGCGGGCTAGGCTTAAGGCCGGGGCACAAGTGTGGGCTAGGCTTAAGGCCGGGGCACAAGTGCGGGCTAGGCTTAAGGCCGAGCACAAGTGCAGTGCGGGCTAGGCTTAAGGCCGGGGCACAAGTGCGGGCTAGGCTTAAGGCCGGGGCACAAGTGCGGGCTAGGCTTAAGGCCGGGGCACAAGTGCGGGCTAGGCTTAAGGCCGGGGCACAAGTGCGGGCTAGGCTTAAGGCCTGGGCACAAGTGCGGGCTAGGCTTAAGGCCTGGGCACAAGTGCGGGCTAGGCTTAAGGCCTGGGCACAAGTGCGGGCTAGGTTTAAGGCGTGGGCACAAGTGCGGGCTAGGCTTAAGGCCGGGGCACAAGTGCGGGCTAGGCTTAAGGCCGGGACACAAGTGCGGGCTAGGCTTAAGGCCGGGGCACAAGTGCGGGCTAGGTTTAAGGCCGGGGCACAAGTGCGGGCTAGGCTTAAGGCCGGGGCACAAGTGCGGGCTAGGCTTAAGGCCGGGGCACAAGTGCGGGCTAGGCTTAAGGCCGGGGCACAAGTGCGGGCTAGGCTTAAGGCCTGGGCACAAGTGCAGTGCGGGCTAGGCTTAAGGCCTGGGCACAAGTGCAGTGCTGGCTAGGATCAAGGCAGGGGGCACAAATGCTGGCTAAGCTTAAGGCATGGGCACAAAAGCCAGCTAGGCTTAAGGCCTGAGCAAAAGTGCAGGCTAGGCTTAAGGCCGGGGCACAGGTGCAGGCTAGGCTTAAGGCCGGGGCACAGGTGCGGGCTAGGCTTATGGCCGGGGCACAGGTGCGTGCTAGGCTTAAGGCCAGGGCACAAGTGCGGGCTAGGCTTAAGGCCGGGGCACAGGTGCGGGCTAGGCTTAAGGCCGGGGCACAAGTGCAGTCAAGGCTTAAGGCCGGGGCACAGGTGCGGGCTAGGCTTAAGGCCGGGGCACAGGTGTGGGCTAGGCTTAAGGCCGAGGCACAGGTGCGGGCTAGGCTTAAGGCCAAGGCACAGGTGCGGGCTAGGCATATGGCCGGGGCACAGGTGCGGGCTAGGCTTAAGGCCAGGGCACAAGTGCGGGCTAGGCTTAAGGCCGGGGCACAGGTGCGGGCTAGGCTTAAGGCCGGGGCACAAGTGCAGTGCGGGCTAGGCTTAAGGCCGGGGCACAAGTGCAGTGCGGGCTAGGCTTAAGGCCGGGGCACAAGTGCGGGCTAGGCTTAAGGCCGGGGCACAAGTGCGGGCTAGGCTTAAGGCCGGGGCACAAGTGCAGGCTAGGCTTAAGGCCGGGGCACAAGTGCGGGCTAGGCTTAAGGCCGGGGCACAAGTGCAGTGCGGGCTAGGCTTAAGGCCTGGGCGCAAGTGCAGTGCTGGCTAGGATCAAGGCAGAAGGCACAAATGCTGGCTAGGCTTAAGGCATGGGCACAAGTGCGAGCTAGGCTTAAGGCCTGGGCACAAGTGCAGGCTAGGCTTAAGGCCTGAGCAAAAGTGCAGGCTAGGCTTAAGGCCGGGGCACAGGTGCAGGCTAGGCTTAAGGCCGGGGCACAGGTGCGGGCTAGGCTTAAGGCCGGGGCACAGGTGCGGGCTAGGCTTAAGGCCGGGGCACAAGTGCGGGCTAGGCTTAAGGCCGGGGCACAAGTGCGGGCTAGGCATAAGGCAGCGGCACAAGTGCTGGTTAGGTATAAGGCAAGGGCACAAGTGCGGGCTAGGCGTAAGGCAGGGGCACAAGTGCGGGCTAGGCGTAAGGCAGGGGCACAAGTGCGGGCTAGGCATAAGGCAGGGGCACAAGTGCGGGCTAGGCATAAGGCAGGGGCACAAGTGCGGGCTAGGCATAAGGCAGCGGCACAAGTGCGGGCTAAACATAAGGCAGGGGCACAAGTGCAGGCTAGGCTTTAGGCCTGGGCACAATTGCGGGCTAGGCTTAAGGCCGGGGCACAAGTGTGGGCTAGGCTTAAGGCCGGGGCACAAGTGCGGGCTAGGCTTAAGGCCTGGGCACAAGTTCGGGCTAGGCTTAAGGCCTGGGCACAAGTGCGGGCTAGGCTTAAGGCCTGGGCACAAGTGCGGGCTAGGCTTAAGGCCTGGGCACAAGTGCAGTGCGGGCTAGGCTTAACGCCTGGGCACAAGTGCAGTGCTGGCTAGGATCAAGGCAGGGGGCACAAATGCTGGCTAGGCTTAAGGCATGGGCACAAGTGCCAGCTAGGCTTAAGGCCTGGGCACAAGTGCAGGCTAGGCTTAAGGCCTGAGCAAAAGTGCAGGCTAGGCATAAGGCCTGGGCACAAGTGCGGGCTAGGCTTAAGGCATGGGCACAAGTGCAGTGCTGGCTAGGCTTAAGGCCTGGGCACAAGTGCAGTGCTGGCTAGGATCAAGGCAGGGGCACAAGGGCGGGCCTGGCTTAAGGCAGGGGCACAAGGGCGGGCTTGGCTTAAGGCCAGGGCACTAGTGCGGGCTAGGCCTAAGGCCTGGGCACAAGTGCAGGCTTGGCTTAAGGCCTGGGCACAAGTGCGGGCTAGGCTTAAGGCCTGGGCACAAGTGTGGGCTAGGCTTAAGGCCGGGGCACAAGTGCGGGCTAGGCTTAAGGCCTGGGCACAAGTGCAGTGCTGGCTAGGATCAAGGCAGGGGGCACAAGTGCTGGCTAGGCTTAAGGCATGGGCACAAGTGCTGGCTAGGCTTAAGGCATGGGCACAAGTGCTGGCTAGGCTTAAGGCATACAGCTAACTCTTTGCACTCTTTGCATAAAGGGTTAGGCACCCATAGGGGTGAAGAGCTAGCTTTCACCCCTCTACTCTGTACTTGGACATTTAGGACTAGATCCTTTGTTGTACAGTGCGGAGCCTCTCCATAACCCCATGCTCCAAGCGACCAGGCAATTCTTGTCTGTCCTCCGTAAATGGGTAATGCCTTCTTCCCAATTACAGTCCTGCATGCGCATTCAGACGGGACAAGAGCGAAGAATGTAAAGCTGGCCCTATGTGCATAACCAACATGAAGCTGAAGACAAAAACAAACAAACAAGCATTCAAGGGGCTCAAAAGTGCGGGCTAGGCTTAAGGCCTGGGCACAAGTGCGGGCTAGGCTTAAGGCCGGGGCACAAGTGCGGGCTAGGCTTAAGGCCGGGGCACAAGTGCGGGCTAGGCTTAAGTCCGGGGAACAAGTGCGGGCTAGGCTTAAGGCCGGGGCACAAGTGCGGGCTAGGCTTAAGGCCGGGGCAGAAGTACGGGCTAGGCTTAAGGCCGGGGCACAAGTGCGGGCTAGGCTTAAGGCCTGGGCACAAGTGCGGGCTAGGCTTAAGGCCGGGGCACAAGTGCGGGCTAGGCCTAAGGCCTGGGCACAAGTGCGGGCTAGGCTTAAGGCCTGGGCACAAGTGCGGGCTAGGCTTAAGGCCTGGGCACAAGTGCCGGCTAGGCTTAAGGCCGGGGCACAAGTGCGGGCTAGGCTTAAGGCCGGGACACAAGTGCGGGCAAGGCTTAAGGCCGAGGCACAAGTTCGGGCTAGGTTTAAGGCCGGGGCACAAGTGCAGGCTAGGCTTAAGGCCGGGGCACAAGTGCGGGCTAGGCTTAAGGCCGGGGCACAAGTGCGGGCTAGGCTTAAGGCCGGGGCACAAGTTCGGGCTAGGCTTAAGGCCTGGGCACAAGTGCAGTGCGGGCTAGGCTTAAGGCCTGGGCACAAGTGCAGAGCTGGCTAGAATCAAGGCAGGGGGCACAAATGCTGGCTAGGCTTAAGGCATGGGCACAAGTGCCAGCTAGGCTTAAGGCCTGGGCACAAGTGCAGGCTAGGCTTAAGGCCTGAGCAAAAGTGCAGGCTAGGCTTAAGGCCGGGGCACAGGTGCAGGCTAGGCTTAAGGCTGGGGCACAGGTGCGGGCTAGGCTTAAGGCCGGGGCACAAGTGCGGGCTAGGTTTAAGGCCGGGGCACAAGTGCGGGCTAGGCTTAAGGCCGGGGCACAAGTGCGGGCTAGGCTTAAGGCCGGGGCACAAGTGCGGGCTAGGCTTAAGGCCGGGGCACAAGTGCGGGCTAGGCTTAAGGCCTGGGCACAAGTGCAGTGCGGGCTAGGCTTAAGGCCTGGGCACAAGTGCAGTGCTGGCTAGGATCAAGGCAGGGGGCACAAATGCTGGCTAGGCTTAAGGCATGGGCACAAGTGCCAGCTAGGCTTAAGGCCTGGGCACAAGTGCAGGCTAGGCTTAAGGCCTGAGCAAAAGTGCAGGCTAGGCTTAAGGCCGGGGCACAGGTGCAGGCTAGGCTTAAGGCCGGGGCACAGGTGCGGGCTAGGCTTAAGGCCGGGGCACAGGTGCGGGCTAGGCTTAAGGCCGGGGCACAAGTGCAGTGCGGGCTAGGCTTAAGGCCGGGGCACAAGTGCAGTGCGGGCTAGGCTTAAGGCCGGGGAACAAGTGCGGGCTAGGCTTAAGGCCGGGGCACAAGTGCGGGCTAGGCTTAAGGCCAGGGCACAGGTGCGGGCTAGGCTTAAGGCCGAGGCACAGGTGCGGGCTAGGCTTAAGGCCAGGGCACAGGTGTGGGCTAGGCTTAAGGCCGGGGCACAGGTGCGGGCTAGGCTTAAGGCCTGGGCACAAGTGCAGGCTAGGCTTAAGGCCTGAGCAAAAGTGCAGGCTAGGCTTAAGGCCGGGGCACAGGTGCAGGCTAGGCTTAAGGCCGGGGCACAGGTGTGGGCTAGGCTTAAGGCCAGGGCACAAGTGCGGGCTAGGCTTAAGGCCGGGGCACAAGTGCGGGCTAGGCTTAAGGCCGGGGCACAAGTGCGGGCTAGGCATAAGGCAGCGGCACAAGTGCTGGTTAGGCAAAAGGCAAGGGCACAAGTGCGGGCTAGGCATAAGGCAGGGGCACAAGTGCGGGCTAGTCATAAGGCAGGGGCACAAGTGCGGGCTAGGCATAAGGCAGGGACACAAGTGCGGGCTAGGCTTAAGGCCAGGGCACAGGTGCGGGCTAGGCTTAAGGCCGAGGCACAGGTGCGGGCTAGGCTTAAGGCCAGGGCACAGGTGCGGGCTAGGCTTAAGGCCGGGGCACAGGTGCGGGCTAGGCTTAAGGCCTGGGCACAAGTGCAGGCTAGGCTTAAGGCCTGAGCAAAAGTGCAGGCTAGGCTTAAGGCCGGGGCACAGGTGCAGGCTAGGTTTAAGGCCGGGGCACAGGTGTGGGCTAGGCTTAAGGCCAGGGCACAAGTGCGGGCTAGGCTTAAGGCTGGGGCACAAGTGCGGGCTAGGCTTAAGGCCGGGGCACAAGTGCGGGCTAGGCATAAGGCAGCGGCACAAGTGCTGGTTAGGCAAAAGGCAAGGGCACAAGTGCGGGCTAGGCATAAGGCAGGGGCACAAGTGCGGGCTAGTCATAAGGCAGGGGCACAAGTGCGGGCTAGGCATAAGGCAGGGACACAAGTGCGGGCTAAACATAAGGCAGGGGCACAAGTGCAGGCTAGGCTTTAGGCCTGGGCACAAGTGCGGGCTAGGCTTAAGGCCTGGGCACAAGTGCGAGCTAGGCTTAAGGCCTGAGAAAAAGTGCGGGCTAGGCTTAAGGCCTGGGCACAAGTGCGGGCTAGGCTTAAGGCCGGGGCACAAGTGCGGGCTAGGCTTAAGGCTGGGGCACAAGTGCCGGCTAGGCTTAAGGCCGGGGCACAAGTGCGGGCTAGGCTTAAGGCCAGGGCACAAGTGCGGGCTAGGCTTAAGGCCGGGGCACAAGTGCGGGCTAGGCTTAAGGCCAGGGCACAAGTGCGGGCTAGGCTTAAGGCCTGGGCACAAGTGCGCGCTAGGTTTAAGTCCGGGGCACAAGTGCGGGCTAGGCTTAAGGCCTGGGCACAAGTGCGGGCTAGGCTTAAGGCCTGGGCACAAGTGCGGGCTAGGCTTAAGGGCGGGGCACAAGTGCGGGCTAGGCTTAAGGCCGGGACACAAGTGCGGGCTAGGCTTAAGGCCGGGGCACAAGTGCGGGCTAGGTTTAAGGCCGGGGCACAAGTGCGGGCTAGGCTTAAGGCCGGGGCACAAGTGCGGGATAGGCTTAAGGCCGGGGCACAAGTGCGGGCTAGGCTTAAGGCCGGGGCACAAGTGCGGGCTAGGCTTAAGGCCGGGGCACAAGTGCGGGATAGGCTTAAGGCCGGGGCACAAGTGCGGGCTAGGCTTAAGGCCGGGGCACAAGTGCAGGCTAGGCTTAAGGCCGGGGCACAGGTGCAGGCTAGGCTTAAGGCCGGGGCAGAGGTGCGGGCTAGGCTTATGGCCGGTGCACAGGTGCGGGCTAGGCTTAAGGCCAGGGCACAAGTGCGGGCTAGGCTTAAGGCCGGGGCACAGGTGCGGGCTAGGCTTAAGGCCGGGGCACAGGTGCAGTCAAGGCTTAAGGCCGGGGCACAGGTGCGGGTCTAGGCTTAAGGCCGGGGCACAGGTGTGGGCTAGGCTTAAGGCCGAGGCACAGGTGCGGGCTAGGCTTAAGGCCAAGGCACAGGTGCGGGCTAGGCTTCAGGCCGGGGCACAAGTGCGGGCTAGGCTTAAGGCTGGGGCACAAGTGCGGGCTAGGCTTAAGGCCGGGGCACAAGTGCGGGCTAGGCTTAAGGCCGGGGCACAAGTGCGGGCTAGGCTTAAGGCCGGGGCACAAGTGCGGGCTAGGCTTAAGGCCGGGGCACAAGTGCAGTGCGGGCTAGGCTTAAGGCCTGGGCGCAAGTGCAGTGCTGGCTAGGATCAAGGCAGGGGGCACAAATGCTGGCTAGGCTTAAGGCATGGGCACAAGTGCCAGCTAGGCTTAAGGCCTGGGCACAAGTGCAGGCTAGGCTTAAGGCCTGAGCAAAAGTGCAGGCAGGGCTTAAGGCCGGGGCACAGGTGCAGGCTAGACTTAAGGCCGGGGCACAGGTGCGGGCTAGGCTTAAGGCCGGGGCACAGGTGCGGGCTAGGCTTAAGGCCGGGGCACAAGTGCAGTGCGGGCTAGGCTTAAGGCCGGGGCACAAGTGCAGTGCGGGCTAGGCTTAAGGCCGGGGCACAAGTGCGGGCTAGGCTTAAGGCCGGGGCACAAGTGCGGGCTAGGCTTAAGGCCGGGGCACAAGTGCGGGCTAGGCTTAAGGCCGGGGCACAAGTGCGGGCTAGGCTTAAGGCCTGGGCACAAGTGCAGTGCGGGCAAGGCTTAAGGCCTGGGCGCAAGTGCAGTGCTGGCTAGGATCAAGGCAGGGGGCACAAATGCTGGCTTTGCTTAAGGCATGGGCACAAGTGCCAGCTAGGCTTAAGGCCTGGGCACAAGTGCAGGCTAGGCTTAAGGCCTTAGCAAAAGTGCAGGCTAGGCTTAAGGCCGGGGCACAGGTGCAGGCTAGGCTTAAGGCCGGGGCACAGGTGCGGGCTAGGCTTAAGGCCGGGGCACAAGAGCGGGCTAGGCTTAAGGCCGGGGCACAAGTGCGGGCTAGGCTTAAGGCCGGGGCACAAGTGCGGGCTAGGCTTAAGGCCGGGGCACAAGTGCGGGCTAGGCTTAAGGCCGGGGCACAAGTGCGGGCTAGGCTTAAGGCCAGGGCACAAGTGCGGGCTAGGCTTAAGGCCTGGGCACAAGTGCGGGCTAGGCTTAAGTCCGGGGCACAAGTGCGGGCTAGGCCTAAGGCCTGGGCACAAGTGCGGGCTAGGCTTAAGGCCTGGGCACAAGTGCGGGCTAGGCTTAAGGCCTGGGCACAAGTGCGGGCTAGGCTTAAGGCCGGGGCACAAGTGCGGGCTAGGCTTAAGGCCGGGACACAAGTGCGGGCTAGGCTTAAGGCCGGGGCACAAGTGCGGGCTAGGTTTAAGGCCGGGGCACAAGTGCGGGCTAGGCTTAAGGCCGGGGCACAAGTGCGGGCTAGGCTTAAGGCCGGGGCACAAGTGCGGGCTAGGCTTAAGGCCGGGGCACAAGTGCGGGCTAGGCTTAAGGCCTGGGCACAAGTGCAGTGCGGGCTAGGCTTAAGGCCTGGGCACAAGTGCAGTGCGGGCTAGGCTTAAGGCCTGGGCACAAGTGCGGGCTAGGCTTAAGGCCGGGGCACAAGTGCGGGCTAGGCTTAAGGCCGGGGCACAAGTGCGGGCTAGGCTTAAGGCCTGGGCACAAGTGCGGGCTAGGCTTAAGTACGGGGCACAAGTGCGGGCTAGGCTTAAGGCCTGGGCACAAGTGCAGTGCGGGCTAGGCTTAAGGCCGGGGCACAAGTGCAGTGCGGGCTAGGCTTAAGGCCGGGGCACAAGTGCGGGCTAGGCTTAAGGCCGGGGCACAAGTGCGGGCTAGGCTTAAGGCCGGGGCACAAGTGCAGGCTAGGCTTAAGGCCGGGGCACAAGTGCGGGCTAGGCTTAAGGCCGGGGCACAAGTGCAGTGCGGGCTAGGCTTAAGGCCTGGGCGCAAGTGCAGTGCTGGCTAGGATCAAGGCAGAAGGCACAAATGCTGGCTAGGCTTAAGGCATGGGCACAAGTGCGAGCTAGGCTTAAGGCCTGGGCACAAGTGCAGGCTAGGCTTAAGGCCTGAGCAAAAGTGCAGGCTAGGCTTAAGGCCGGGGCACAGGTGCAGGCTAGGCTTAAGGCCGGGGCACAGGTGCGGGCTAGGCTTAAGGCCGGGGCACAGGTGCGGGCTAGGCTTAAGGCCGGGGCACAAGTGCGGGCTAGGCTTAAGGCCGGGGCACAAGTGCGGGCTAGGCATAAGGCAGCGGCACAAGTGCTGGTTAGGTATAAGGCAAGGGCACAAGTGCGGGCTAGGCGTAAGGCAGGGGCACAAGTGCGGGCTAGGCGTAAGGCAGGGGCACAAGTGCGGGCTAGGCATAAGGCAGGGGCACAAGTGCGGGCTAGGCATAAGGCAGGGGCACAAGTGCGGGCTAGGCATAAGGCAGCGGCACAAGTGCGGGCTAAACATAAGGCAGGGGCACAAGTGCAGGCTAGGCTTTAGGCCTGGGCACAATTGCGGGCTAGGCTTAAGGCCGGGGCACAAGTGTGGGCTAGGCTTAAGGCCGGGGCACAAGTGCGGGCTAGGCTTAAGGCCTGGGCACAAGTTCGGGCTAGGCTTAAGGCCTGGGCACAAGTGCGGGCTAGGCTTAAGGCCTGGGCACAAGTGCGGGCTAGGCTTAAGGCCTGGGCACAAGTGCAGTGCGGGCTAGGCTTAACGCCTGGGCACAAGTGCAGTGCTGGCTAGGATCAAGGCAGGGGGCACAAATGCTGGCTAGGCTTAAGGCATGGGCACAAGTGCCAGCTAGGCTTAAGGCCTGGGCACAAGTGCAGGCTAGGCTTAAGGCCTGAGCAAAAGTGCAGGCTAGGCATAAGGCCTGGGCACAAGTGCGGGCTAGGCTTAAGGCATGGGCACAAGTGCAGTGCTGGCTAGGCTTAAGGCCTGGGCACAAGTGCAGTGCTGGCTAGGATCAAGGCAGGGGCACAAGGGCGGGCCTGGCTTAAGGCAGGGGCACAAGGGCGGGCTTGGCTTAAGGCCAGGGCACTAGTGCGGGCTAGGCCTAAGGCCTGGGCACAAGTGCAGGCTTGGCTTAAGGCCTGGGCACAAGTGCGGGCTAGGCTTAAGGCCTGGGCACAAGTGTGGGCTAGGCTTAAGGCCGGGGCACAAGTGCGGGCTAGGCTTAAGGCCTGGGCACAAGTGCAGTGCTGGCTAGGATCAAGGCAGGGGGCACAAGTGCTGGCTAGGCTTAAGGCATGGGCACAAGTGCTGGCTAGGCTTAAGGCATGGGCACAAGTGCTGGCTAGGCTTAAGGCATACAGCTAACTCTTTGCACTCTTTGCATAAAGGGTTAGGCACCCATAGGGGTGAAGAGCTAGCTTTCACCCCTCTACTCTGTACTTGGACATTTAGGACTAGATCCTTTGTTGTACAGTGCGGAGCCTCTCCATAACCCCATGCTCCAAGCGACCAGGCAATTCTTGTCTGTCCTCCGTAAATGGGTAATGCCTTCTTCCCAATTACAGTCCTGCATGCGCATTCAGACGGGACAAGAGCGAAGAATGTAAAGCTGGCCCTATGTGCATAACCAACATGAAGCTGAAGACAAAAACAAACAAACAAGCATTCAAGGGGCTCAAAAGTGCGGGCTAGGCTTAAGGCCTGGGCACAAGTGCGGGCTAGGCTTAAGGCCGGGGCACAAGTGCGGGCTAGGCTTAAGGCCGGGGCACAAGTGCGGGCTAGGCTTAAGTCCGGGGAACAAGTGCGGGCTAGGCTTAAGGCCGGGGCACAAGTGCGGGCTAGGCTTAAGGCCGGGGCAGAAGTACGGGCTAGGCTTAAGGCCGGGGCACAAGTGCGGGCTAGGCTTAAGGCCTGGGCACAAGTGCGGGCTAGGCTTAAGGCCGGGGCACAAGTGCGGGCTAGGCCTAAGGCCTGGGCACAAGTGCGGGCTAGGCTTAAGGCCTGGGCACAAGTGCGGGCTAGGCTTAAGGCCTGGGCACAAGTGCCGGCTAGGCTTAAGGCCGGGGCACAAGTGCGGGCTAGGCTTAAGGCCGGGACACAAGTGCGGGCAAGGCTTAAGGCCGAGGCACAAGTTCGGGCTAGGTTTAAGGCCGGGGCACAAGTGCAGGCTAGGCTTAAGGCCGGGGCACAAGTGCGGGCTAGGCTTAAGGCCGGGGCACAAGTGCGGGCTAGGCTTAAGGCCGGGGCACAAGTTCGGGCTAGGCTTAAGGCCTGGGCACAAGTGCAGTGCGGGCTAGGCTTAAGGCCTGGGCACAAGTGCAGAGCTGGCTAGAATCAAGGCAGGGGGCACAAATGCTGGCTAGGCTTAAGGCATGGGCACAAGTGCCAGCTAGGCTTAAGGCCTGGGCACAAGTGCAGGCTAGGCTTAAGGCCTGAGCAAAAGTGCAGGCTAGGCTTAAGGCCGGGGCACAGGTGCAGGCTAGGCTTAAGGCTGGGGCACAGGTGCGGGCTAGGCTTAAGGCCGGGGCACAAGTGCGGGCTAGGTTTAAGGCCGGGGCACAAGTGCGGGCTAGGCTTAAGGCCGGGGCACAAGTGCGGGCTAGGCTTAAGGCCGGGGCACAAGTGCGGGCTAGGCTTAAGGCCGGGGCACAAGTGCGGGCTAGGCTTAAGGCCTGGGCACAAGTGCAGTGCGGGCTAGGCTTAAGGCCTGGGCACAAGTGCAGTGCTGGCTAGGATCAAGGCAGGGGGCACAAATGCTGGCTAGGCTTAAGGCATGGGCACAAGTGCCAGCTAGGCTTAAGGCCTGGGCACAAGTGCAGGCTAGGCTTAAGGCCTGAGCAAAAGTGCAGGCTAGGCTTAAGGCCGGGGCACAGGTGCAGGCTAGGCTTAAGGCCGGGGCACAGGTGCGGGCTAGGCTTAAGGCCGGGGCACAGGTGCGGGCTAGGCTTAAGGCCGGGGCACAAGTGCAGTGCGGGCTAGGCTTAAGGCCGGGGCACAAGTGCAGTGCGGGCTAGGCTTAAGGCCGGGGAACAAGTGCGGGCTAGGCTTAAGGCCGGGGCACAAGTGCGGGCTAGGCTTAAGGCCAGGGCACAGGCGCGGGCTAGGCTTAAGGCCGAGGCACAGGTGCGGGCTAGGCTTAAGGCCAGGGCACAGGTGTGGGCTAGGCTTAAGGCCGGGGCACAGGTGCGGGCTAGGCTTAAGGCCTGGGCACAAGTGCAGGCTAGGCTTAAGGCCTGAGCAAAAGTGCAGGCTAGGCTTAAGGCCGGGGCACAGGTGCAGGCTAGGCTTAAGGCCGGGGCACAGGTGTGGGCTAGGCTTAAGGCCAGGGCACAAGTGCGGGCTAGGCTTAAGGCCGGGGCACAAGTGCGGGCTAGGCTTAAGGCCGGGGCACAAGTGCGGGCTAGGCATAAGGCAGCGGCACAAGTGCTGGTTAGGCAAAAGGCAAGGGCACAAGTGCGGGCTAGGCATAAGGCAGGGGCACAAGTGCGGGCTAGTCATAAGGCAGGGGCACAAGTGCGGGCTAGGCATAAGGCAGGGACACAAGTGCGGGCTAGGCTTAAGGCCAGGGCACAGGTGCGGGCTAGGCTTAAGGCCGAGGCACAGGTGCGGGCTAGGCTTAAGGCCAGGGCACAGGTGCGGGCTAGGCTTAAGGCCGGGGCACAGGTGCGGGCTAGGCTTAAGGCCTGGGCACAAGTGCAGGCTAGGCTTAAGGCCTGAGCAAAAGTGCAGGCTAGGCTTAAGGCCGGGGCACAGGTGCAGGCTAGGTTTAAGGCCGGGGCACAGGTGTGGGCTAGGCTTAAGGCCAGGGCACAAGTGCGGGCTAGGCTTAAGGCTGGGGCACAAGTGCGGGCTAGGCTTAAGGCCGGGGCACAAGTGCGGGCTAGGCATAAGGCAGCGGCACAAGTGCTGGTTAGGCAAAAGGCAAGGGCACAAGTGCGGGCTAGGCATAAGGCAGGGGCACAAGTGCGGGCTAGTCATAAGGCAGGGGCACAAGTGCGGGCTAGGCATAAGGCAGGGACACAAGTGCAGGCTAAACATAAGGCAGGGGCACAAGTGCAGGCTAGGCTTTAGGCCTGGGCACAAGTGCGGGCTAGGCTTAAGGCCTGGGCACAAGTGCGAGCTAGGCTTAAGGCCTGAGAAAAAGTGCGGGCTAGGCTTAAGGCCTGGGCACAAGTGCGGGCTAGGCTTAAGGCCGGGGCACAAGTGCGGGCTAGGCTTAAGGCTGGGGCACAAGTGCCGGCTAGGCTTAAGGCCGGGGCACAAGTGCGGGCTAGGCTTAAGGCCAGGGCACAAGTGCGGGCTAGGCTTAAGGCCGGGGCACAAGTGCGGGCTAGGCTTAAGGCCAGGGCACAAGTGCGGGCTAGGCTTAAGGCCTGGGCACAAGTGCGCGCTAGGTTTAAGTCCGGGGCACAAGTGCGGGCTAGGCTTAAGGCCTGGGCACAAGTGCGGGCTAGGCTTAAGGCCTGGGCACAAGTGCGGGCTAGGCTTAAGGGCGGGGCACAAGTGCGGGCTAGGCTTAAGGCCGGGACACAAGTGCGGGCTAGGCTTAAGGCCGGGGCACAAGTGCGGGCTAGGTTTAAGGCCGGGGCACAAGTGCGGGCTAGGCTTAAGGCCGGGGCACAAGTGCGGGATAGGCTTAAGGCCGGGGCACAAGTGCGGGCTAGGCTTAAGGCCGGGGCACAAGTGCGGGCTAGGCTTAAGGCCGGGGCACAAGTGCGGGATAGGCTTAAGGCCGGGGCACAAGTGCGGGCTAGGCTTAAGGCCGGGGCACAAGTGCAGGCTAGGCTTAAGGCCGGGGCACAGGTGCAGGCTAGGCTTAAGGCCGGGGCAGAGGTGCGGGCTAGGCTTATGGCCGGTGCACAGGTGCGGGCTAGGCTTAAGGCCAGGGCACAAGTGCGGGCTAGGCTTAAGGCCGGGGCACAGGTGTGGGCTAGGCTTAAGGCCGGGGCACAGGTGCAGTCAAGGCTTAAGGCCGGGGCACAGGTGCGGGTCTAGGCTTAAGGCCGGGGCACAGGTGTGGGCTAGGCTTAAGGCCGAGGCACAGGTGCGGGCTAGGCTTAAGGCCAAGGCACAGGTGCGGGCTAGGCTTCAGGCCGGGGCACAAGTGCGGGCTAGGCTTAAGGCTGGGGCACAAGTGCGGGCTAGGCTTAAGGCCGGGGCACAAGTGCGGGCTAGGCTTAAGGCCGGGGCACAAGTGCGGGCTAGGCTTAAGGCCGGGGCACAAGTGCGGGCTAGGCTTAAGGCCGGGGCACAAGTGCAGTGCGGGCTAGGCTTAAGGCCTGGGCGCAAGTGCAGTGCTGGCTAGGATCAAGGCAGGGGGCACAAATGCTGGCTAGGCTTAAGGCATGGGCACAAGTGCCAGCTAGGCTTAAGGCCTGGGCACAAGTGCAGGCTAGGCTTAAGGCCTGAGCAAAAGTGCAGGCAGGGCTTAAGGCCGGGGCACAGGTGCAGGCTAGACTTAAGGCCGGGGCACAGGTGCGGGCTAGGCTTAAGGCCGGGGCACAGGTGCGGGCTAGGCTTAAGGCCGGGGCACAAGTGCAGTGCGGGCTAGGCTTAAGGCCGGGGCACAAGTGCAGTGCGGGCTAGGCTTAAGGCCGGGGCACAAGTGCGGGCTAGGCTTAAGGCCGGGGCACAAGTGCGGGCTAGGCTTAAGGCCGGGGCACAAGTGCGGGCTAGGCTTAAGGCCGGGGCACAAGTGCGGGCTAGGCTTAAGGCCTGGGCACAAGTGCAGTGCGGGCAAGGCTTAAGGCCTGGGCGCAAGTGCAGTGCTGGCTAGGATCAAGGCAGGGGGCACAAATGCTGGCTAGGCTTAAGGCATGGGCACAAGTGCCAGCTAGGCTTAAGGCCTGGGCACAAGTGCAGGCTAGGCTTAAGGCCTTAGCAAAAGTGCAGGCTAGGCTTAAGGCCGGGGCACAGGTGCAGGCTAGGCTTAAGGCCGGGGCACAGGTGCGGGCTAGGCTTAAGGCCGGGGCACAAGAGCGGGCTAGGCTTAAGGCCGGGGCACAAGTGCGGGCTAGGCTTAAGGCCGGGGCACAAGTGCGGGCTAGGCTTAAGGCCGGGGCACAAGTGCGGGCTAGGCTTAAGGCCGGGGCACAAGTGCGGGCTAGGCTTAAGGCCAGGGCACAAGTGCGGGCTAGGCTTAAGGCCTGGGCACAAGTGCGGGCTAGGCTTAAGTCCGGGGCACAAGTGCGGGCTAGGCCTAAGGCCTGGGCACAAGTGCGGGCTAGGCTTAAGGCCTGGGCACAAGTGCGGGCTAGGCTTAAGGCCTGGGCACAAGTGCGGGCTAGGCTTAAGGCCGGGGCACAAGTGCGGGCTAGGCTTAAGGCCGGGACACAAGTGCGGGCTAGGCTTAAGGCCGGGGCACAAGTGCGGGCTAGGTTTAAGGCCGGGGCACAAGTGCGGGCTAGGCTTAAGGCCGGGGCACAAGTGCGGGCTAGGCTTAAGGCCGGGGCACAAGTGCGGGCTAGGCTTAAGGCCGGGGCACAAGTGCGGGCTAGGCTTAAGGCCTGGGCACAAGTGCAGTGCGGGCTAGGCTTAAGGCCTGGGCACAAGTGCAGTGCGGGCTAGGCTTAAGGCCTGGGCACAAGTGCGGGCTAGGCTTAAGGCCGGGGCACAAGTGCGGGCTAGGCTTAAGGCCGGGGCACAAGTGCGGGCTAGGCTTAAGGCCTGGGCACAAGTGCGGGCTAGGCTTAAGTCCGGGGCACAAGTGCGGGCTAGGCTTAAGGCCTGGGCACAAGTGCAGTGCGGGCTAGGCTTAAGGCCTGGGCACAAGTGCAGTGCGGGCTAGGCTTAAGGCCTGGGCACAAGTGCGGGCTAGGCTTAAGGCCGGGGCACAAGTGCGGGCTAGGCTTAAGGCCGGGGCACAAGTGCGGGCTAGGCTTAAGGCCTGGGCACAAGTGCGGGCTAGGCTTAAGTCCGGGGCACAAGTGCGGGCTAGGCCTAAGGCCTGGGCACAAGTGCGGGCTAGGCTTAAGGCCTGGGCACAAGTGCGGGCTAGGCTTAAGGCCTGGGCACAAGTGCGGGCTAGGCTTAAGGCCGGGGCACAAGTGCGGGCTAGGCTTAAGGCCGGGACACAAGTGCGGGCTAGGCTTAAGGCCGGGGCACAAGTGCGGGCTAGGTTTAAGGCCGGGGCACAAGTGCGGGCTAGGCTTAAGGCCGGGGCACAAGTGCGGGCTAGGCTTAAGGCCGGGGCACAAGTGCGGGCTAGGCTTAAGGCCGGGGCACAAGTGCGGGCTAGGCTTAAGGCCTGGGCACAAGTGCAGTGCGGGTTAGGCTTAAGGCCTGGGCACAAGTGCAGTGCGGGCTAGGCTTAAGGCCTGGGCACAAGTGCAGTGCTGGCTAGGATCAAGGCAGGAGGCACAAATGCTGGCTAGGCTTAAGGCATGGGCACAAGTGCCAGCTAGGCTTAAGGCCTGAGCAAAAGTGCAGGCTAGGCTTAAGGCTGGGGCACAGGTGCAGGCTAGGCTTAAGGCCGGGGCACAGGTGCGGGCTAGGCATATGGCCGGGGCACAGGTGCGGGCTAGGCTTAAGGCCAGGGCACAAGTGCGGGCTAGGCTTAAGGCCGGGGCACAGGTGCAGGCTAGGCTTAAGGCCGGGGCACAAGTGCAGTCAAGGCTTAAGGCCGGGGCACAGGTGCGGGCTAGGCTTAAGGCCGGGGCACAGGTGTGGGCTAGGCTTAAGGCCGAGGCACAGGTGCGGGCTAGGCTTAAGGCCAAGGCACAGGTGCGGGCTAGGCTTCAGGCCGGGGCACAAGTGCGGGCTAGGCTTAAGGCCGGGGCACAAGTGCGGGCTAGGCTTAAGGCCGGGGCACAAGTGCGGGCTAGGCTTAAGGCCGGGGCACAGGTGCAGGCTAGGCTTAAGGCCGGGGCACAGGTGCGGGCTAGGCTTAAGGCCAGGGCACAAGTGCGGGCTAGGCTTAAGGCCGGGGCACAAGTGCGGGCTAGGCTTAAGGCCGGGGCACAAGTGCGGGCTAGGCTTAAGGCCGGGGCACAAGTGCAGTGCGGGCTAGGCTTAAGGCCTGGGCGCAAGTGCAGTGCTGGCTAGGATCAAGGCAGGGGGCACAAATGCTGGCTAGGCTTAAGGCATGGGCACAAGTGCCAGCTAGGCTTAAGGCCTGGGCACAAGTGCAGGCTAGGCTTAAGGCCTGAGCAAAAGTGCAGGCAGGGCTTAAGGCCGGGGCACAGGTGCAGGCTAGGCTTAAGGCCGGGGCACAGGTGCGGGCTAGGCTTAAGGCCGGGGCACAGGTGCGGGCTAGGCTTAAGGCCGAGCACAAGTGCAGTGCGGGCTAGGCTTAAGGCCGGGGCACAAGTGCGGGCTAGGCTTAAGGCCGGGGCACAAGTGCGGGCTAGGCTTAAGGCCGGGGCACAAGTGCGGGCTAGGCTTAAGGCCGGGGCACAAGTGCGGGCTAGGCTTAAGGCCTGGGCACAAGTGCGGGCTAGGCTTAAGGCCTGGGCACAAGTGCGGGCTAGGCTTAAGGCCTGGGCACAAGTGCGGGCTAGGTTTAAGGCGTGGGCACAAGTGCGGGCTAGGCTTAAGGCCGGGGCACAAGTGCGGGCTAGGCTTAAGGCCGGGACACAAGTGCGGGCTAGGCTTAAGGCCGGGGCACAAGTGCGGGCTAGGTTTAAGGCCGGGGCACAAGTGCGGGCTAGGCTTAAGGCCGGGGCACAAGTGCGGGCTAGGCTTAAGGCCGGGGCACAAGTGCGGGCTAGGCTTAAGGCCGGGGCACAAGTGCGGGCTAGGCTTAAGGCCTGGGCACAAGTGCAGTGCGGGCTAGGCTTAAGGCCTGGGCACAAGTGCAGTGCTGGCTAGGATCAAGGCAGGGGGCACAAATGCTGGCTAAGCTTAAGGCATGGGCACAAATGCCAGCTAGGCTTAAGGCCTGAGCAAAAGTGCAGGCTAGGCTTAAGGCCGGGGCACAGGTGCAGGCTAGGCTTAAGGCCGGGGCACAGGTGCGGGCTAGGCTTATGGCCGGGGCACAGGTGCGGGCTAGGCTTAAGGCCAGGGCACAAGTGCGGGCTAGGCTTAAGGCCGGGGCACAGGTGCGGGCTAGGCTTAAGGCCGGGGCACAAGTGCAGTCAAGGCTTAAGGCCGGGGCACAGGTGCGGGCTAGGCTTAAGGCCGGGGCACAGGTGTGGGCTAGGCTTAAGGCCGAGGCACAGGTGCGGGCTAGGCTTAAGGCCAAGGCACAGGTGCGGGCTAGGCTTATGGCTGGGGCACAGGTGCGGGCTAGGCTTAAGGCCAGGGCACAAGTGCGGGCTAGGCTTAAGGCCGGGGCACAGGTGCGGGCTAGGCTTAAGGCCGGGGCACAAGTGCAGTGCGGGCTAGGCTTAAGGCCGGGGCACAAGTGCAGTGCGGGCTAGGCTTAAGGCCGGGGCACAAGTGCGGGCTAGGCTTAAGGCCGGGGCACAAGTGCGGGCTAGGCTTAAGGCCGGGGCACAAGTGCAGGCTAGGCTTAAGGCCGGGGCACAAGTGCGGGCTAGGCTTAAGGCCTGGGCACAAGTGCAGTGCGGGCTAGGCTTAAGGCCTGGGCGCAAGTGCAGTGCTGGCTAGGATCAAGGCAGGGGGCACAAATGCTGGCTAGGCTTAAGGCATGGGCACAAGTGCCAGCTAGGCTTAAGGCCTGGGCACAAGTGCAGGCTAGGCTTAAGGCCTGAGCAAAAGTGCAGGCTAGGCTTAAGGCCGGGGCACAGGTGCAGGCTAGGCTTAAGGCCGGGGCACAGGTGCGGGCTAGGCTTAAGGCCGGGGCACAGGTGCGGGCTAGGCTTAAGGCCGGGGCACAAGTGCGGGCTAGGCTTAAGGCCGGGGCACAAGTGCGGGCTAGGCATAAGGCAGCGGCACAAGTGCTGGTTAGGTATAAGGCAAGGGCACAAGTGCGGGCTAGGCGTAAGGCAGGGGCACAAGTGCGGGCTAGGCGTAAGGCAGGGGCACAAGTGCGGGCTAGGCATAAGGCAGGGGCACAAGTGCGGGCTAGGCATAAGGCAGGGGCACAAGTGCGGGCTAGGCATAAGGCAGCGGCACAAGTGCGGGCTAAACATAAGGCAGGGGCACAAGTGCAGGCTAGGCTTTAGGCCTGGGCACAATTGCGGGCTAGGCTTAAGGCCGGGGCACAAGTGTGGGCTAGGCTTAAGGCCGCGGCACAAGTGCGGGCTAGGCTTAAGGCCTGGGCACAAGTTCGGGCTAGGCTTAAGGCCTGGGCACAAGTGCGGGCTAGGCTTAAGGCCTGGGCACAAGTGCGGGCTAGGCTTAAGGCCTGGGCACAAGTGCAGTGCGGGCTAGGCTTAACGCCTGGGCACAAGTGCAGTGCTGGCTAGGATCAAGGCAGGGGGCACAAATGCTGGCTAGGCTTAAGGCATGGGCACAAGTGCCAGCTAGGCTTAAGGCCTGGGCACAAGTGCAGGCTAGGCTTAAGGCCTGAGCAAAAGTGCAGGCTAGGCATAAGGCCTGGGCACAAGTGCGGGCTAGGCTTAAGGCATGGGCACAAGTGCAGTGCTGGCTAGGCTTAAGGCCTGGGCACAAGTGCAGTGCTGGCTAGGATCAAGGCAGGGGCACAAGGGCGGGCCTGGCTTAAGGCAGGGGCACAAGGGCGGGCTTGGCTTAAGGCCAGGGCACTAGTGCGGGCTAGGCCTAAGGCCTGGGCACAAGTGCAGGCTTGGCTTAAGGCCTGGGCACAAGTGCGGGCTAGGCTTAAGGCCTGGGCACAAGTGTGGGCTAGGCTTAAGGCCGGGGCACAAGTGCGGGCTAGGCTTAAGGCCTGGGCACAAGTGCAGTGCTGGCTAGGATCAAGGCAGGGGGCACAAGTGCTGGCTAGGCTTAAGGCATGGGCACAAGTGCTGGCTAGGCTTAAGGCATGGGCACAAGTGCTGGCTAGGCTTAAGGCATACAGCTAACTCTTTGCACTCTTTGCATAAAGGGTTAGGCACCCATAGGGGTGAAGAGCTAGCTTTCACCCCTCTACTCTGTACTTGGACATTTAGGACTAGATCCTTTGTTGTACAGTGCGGAGCCTCTCCATAACCCCATGCTCCAAGCGACCAGGCAATTCTTGTCTGTCCTCCGTAAATGGGTAATGCCTTCTTCCCAATTACAGTCCTGCATGCGCATTCAGACGGGACAAGAGCGAAGAATGTAAAGCTGGCCCTATGTGCATAACCAACATGAAGCTGAAGACAAAAACAAACAAACAAGCATTCAAGGGGCTCAAAAGTGCGGGCTAGGCTTAAGGCCTGGGCACAAGTGCGGGCTAGGCTTAAGGCCGGGGCACAAGTGCGGGCTAGGCTTAAGGCCGGGGCACAAGTGCGGGCTAGGCTTAAGTCCGGGGAACAAGTGCGGGCTAGGCTTAAGGCCGGGGCACAAGTGCGGGCTAGGCTTAAGGCCGGGGCAGAAGTGCGGGCTAGGCTTAAGGCCGGGGCACAAGTGCGGGCTAGGCTTAAGGCCTGGGCACAAGTGCGGGCTAGGCTTAAGGCCGGGGCACAAGTGCGGGCTAGGCCTAAGGCCTGGGCACAAGTGCGGGCTAGGCTTAAGGCCTGGGCACAAGTGCGGGCTAGGCTTAAGGCCTGGGCACAAGTGCCGGCTAGGCTTAAGGCCGGGGCACAAGTGCGGGCTAGGCTTAAGGCCGGGACACAAGTGCGGGCAAGGCTTAAGGCCGAGGCACAAGTTCGGGCTAGGTTTAAGGCCGGGGCACAAGTGCAGGCTAGGCTTAAGGCCGGGGCACAAGTGCGGGCTAGGCTTAAGGCCGGGGCACAAGTGCGGGCTAGGCTTAAGGCCGGGGCACAAGTTCGGGCTAGGCTTAAGGCCTGGGCACAAGTGCAGTGCGGGCTAGGCTTAAGGCCTGGGCACAAGTGCAGAGCTGGCTAGAATCAAGGCAGGGGGCACAAATGCTGGCTAGGCTTAAGGCATGGGCACAAGTGCCAGCTAGGCTTAAGGCCTGGGCACAAGTGCAGGCTAGGCTTAAGGCCTGAGCAAAAGTGCAGGCTAGGCTTAAGGCCGGGGCACAGGTGCAGGCTAGGCTTAAGGCTGGGGCACAGGTGCGGGCTAGGCTTAAGGCCGGGGCACAAGTGCGGGCTAGGTTTAAGGCCGGGGCACAAGTGCGGGCTAGGCTTAAGGCCGGGGCACAAGTGCGGGCTAGGCTTAAGGCCGGGGCACAAGTGCGGGCTAGGCTTAAGGCCGGGGCACAAGTGCGGGCTAGGCTTAAGGCCTGGGCACAAGTGCAGTGCGGGCTAGGCTTAAGGCCTGGGCACAAGTGCAGTGCTGGCTAGGATCAAGGCAGGGGGCACAAATGCTGGCTAGGCTTAAGGCATGGGCACAAGTGCCAGCTAGGCTTAAGGCCTGGGCACAAGTGCAGGCTAGGCTTAAGGCCTGAGCAAAAGTGCAGGCTAGGCTTAAGGCCGGGGCACAGGTGCAGGCTAGGCTTAAGGCCGGGGCACAGGTGCGGGCTAGGCTTAAGGCCGGGGCACAGGTGCGGGCTAGGCTTAAGGCCGGGGCACAAGTGCAGTGCGGGCTAGGCTTAAGGCCGGGGCACAAGTGCAGTGCGGGCTAGGCTTAAGGCCGGGGAACAAGTGCGGGCTAGGCTTAAGGCCGGGGCACAAGTGCGGGCTAGGCTTAAGGCCGGGGCACAAGTGCGGGCTAGGCTTAAGGCCGGGGCACAAGTGCGGGCTAGGCTTATGGCCTGGGCACAAGTGCAGTGCGGGCTAGGCTTAAGGCCTGGGTGCAAGTGCAGTGCTGGCTACGATCAAGGCAGGGGGCACAAATGCTGGCTAGGCTTAAGGCATGGGCACAAGTGCCAGCTAGGCTTAAGGCCTGGGCACAAGTGCAGGCTAGGCTTAAGGCCTGAGCAAAAGTGCAGGCTAGGCTTAAGGCCGGGGCACAGGTGCAGGCTAGGCTTAAGGCCGGGGCACAGGTGCGGGCTAGGTTTAAGGCCGGAGCACAGGTGCGGGCTAGGCATAAGGCAGCGGCACAAGTGCGGGCTAAACATAAGGCAGGGGCACAAGTGCAGGCTAGGCTTTAGGCCTGGGCACAAGTGCGGGCTAGGCTTAAGGCCAGGGCACAGGTGCGGGCTAGGCTTAAGGCCGGGGCACAGGTGCGGGCTAGGCTTAAGGCCGGGGCACAGGTGCGGGCTAGGCTTAAGGCCGGGGCACAGGTGCGGGCTAGGCTTAAGGCCTGGGCACAAGTGCAGGCTAGACTTAAGGCCTGAGCAAAAGTGCAGGCTAGGCTTAAGGCCGGGGCACAGGTGCAGGCTAGGCTTAAGGCCGGGGCACAGGTGCGGGCTAGGCTTAAGGCCAGGGCACAAGTGCGGGCTAGGCTTAAGGCCGGGGCACAAGTGCGGGCTAGGCTTAAGGCCGGGGCACAAGTGCGGGCTAGGCTTAAGGCCGGGGCACAAGTGCAGTGCGGGCTAGGCTTAAGGCCTGGGTGCAAGTGCAGTGCTGGCTAGGATCAAGGCAGGGGGCACAAATGCTGGCTAGGCTTAAGGCATGGGCACAAGTGCCAGCTAGGCTAAAGGCCTGGGCACAAGTGCAGGCTAGGCTTAAGGCCTGAGCAAAAGTGCAGGCAGGGCTTAAGGCCGGGGCACAGGTGCAGGCTAGGCTTAAGGCCGGGGCACAGGTGCGGGCTAGGCTTAAGGCCGGGGCACAGGTGCGGGCTAGGCTTAAGGCCGGGGCTCAAGTGCGGGCTAGGATTAAGGCCGGGGCACAAGTGCGGGCTAGGCTTAAGGCCGGGGCACAAGTGCAGGCTAGGCATAAGGCAGCGGCACAAGTGCTGGTTAGGTATAAGGCAAGGGCACAAGTGCGGGCTAGGCGTAAGGCAGGGGCACAAGTGCGGGCTAGGCGTAAGGCAGGGGCACAAGTGCGGGCTAGGCATAAGGCAAGGGCACAAGTGCGGGCTAGGCATAAGGCAGGGGCACAAGTGCGGGCTAGGCATAAGGCAGCGGCACAAGTGCGGGCTAAACATAAGGCAGGGGCACAAGTGCAGGCTAGGCTTTAGGCCTGGGCACAATTGCGGGCTAGGCTTAAGGCCGGGGCACAAGTGTGGGCTAGGCTTAAGGCCGGGGCACAAGTGCGGGCTAGGCTTAAGGCCTGGGCACAAGTTCGGGCTAGGCTAAAGGCCTGGGCACAAGTGCGGGCTAGGCTTAAGGCCTGGGCACAAGTGCGGGCTAGGTTTAAGGCATGGGCACAAGTGCAGTGCGGGCTAGGCTTAAGGCCTGGGCACAAGTGCAGTGCTGGCTAGGATCAAGGCAGGGGGCACAAATGCTGGCTAGGCTTAAGGCATGGGCACAAGTGCCAGCTAGGCTTAAGGCCTGGGCACAAGTGCAGGCTAGGCTTAAGGCCTGAGCAAAAGTGCAGGCTAGGCATAAGGCCTGGGCACAAGTGCGGGCTAGGCTTAAGGCATGGGCACAAGTGCAGTGCTGGCTAGGCTTAAGGCCTGGGCACAAGTGCAGTGCTGGCTAGGATCAAGGCAGGGGCACAAGGGCGGGCCTGGCTTAAGGCAGGGGCACAAGGGCGGGCTTGGCTTAAGGCCAGGGCACAAGTGCGGGCTAGGCCTAAGGCCTGGGCACAAGTGCGGGCTTGGCTTAAGGCCTGGGCACAAGTGCGGGCTAGGCTTAAGGCCTGGGCACAAGTGTGGGCTAGGCTTAAGGCCGGGGCACAAGTGCGGGCTAGGCTTAAGGCCGGTGCACAAGTGCAGTGCTGGCTAGGATCAAGGCAGGGGGCACAAGTGCTGGCTAGGCTTAAGGCATGGGCACAAGTGCTGGCTAGGCTTAAGGCATGGGCACAAGTGCTGGCTAGGCTTAAGGCATACAGCTAACTCTTTGCACTCTTTGCATAAAGGGTTAGGCACCCATAGGGGTGAAGAGCTAGCTTTCACCCCTCTACTCTGTACTTGGACATTTAGGACTAGATCCTTTGTTGTACAGTGCGGAGCCTCTCCATAACCCCATGCTCCAAGCGACCAGGCAATTCTTGTCTGTCCTCCGTAAATGGGTAATGCCTTCTTCCCAATTACAGTCCTGCATGCGCATTCAGACGGGACAAGAGCGAAGAATGTAAAGCTGGCCCTATGTGCATAACCAACATGAAGCTGAAGACAAAAACAAACAAACAAGCATTCAAGGGGCTCAAAAGTGCGGGCTAGGCTTAAGGCCTGGGCACAAGTGCGGGCTAGGCTTAAGGCCGGGGCACAAGTGCGGGCTAGGCTTAAGGCCGGGGCACAAGTGCGGGCTAGGCTTAAGTCCGGGGAACAAGTGCGGGCTAGGCTTAAGGCCGGGGCATAAGTGCGGGCTAGGCTTAAGGCCAGGGCAGAAGTGCGGGCTAGGCTTAAGGCCGGGGCACAAGTGCGGGCTAGGCTTAAGGCCTGGGCACAAGTGCGGGCTAGGCTTAAGGCCGGGGCACAAGTGCGGGCTAGGCCTAAGGCCTGGGCACAAGTGCGGGCTAGGCTTAAGGCCTGGGCACAAGTGCGGGCTAGGCTTAAGGCCTGGGCACAAGTGCCGGCTAGGCTTAAGGCCGGGGCACAAGTGCGGGCTAGGCTTAATTCCGGGACACAAGTGCGGGCAAGGCTTAAGGCCGGGGCACAAGTGCGGGCTAGGCTTAAGGCCGGGGCACAAGTTCGGGCTAGGCTTAAGGCCTGGGCACAAGTGCAGTGCGGGCTAGGCTTAAGGCCTGGGCACAAGTGCAGAGCTGGCTAGAATCAAGGCAGGGGGCACAAATGCTGGCTAGGCTTAAGGCATGGGCACAAGTGCCAGCTAGGCTTAAGGCCTGGGCACAAGTGCAGGCTAGGCTTAAGGCCTGAGCAAAAGTGCAGGCTAGGCTTAAGGCCGGGGCACAGGTGCAGGCTAGGCTTAAGGCTGGGGCACAGGTGCGGGCTAGGCTTAAGGCCGGGGCACAAGTGCGGGCTAGGTTTAAGGCCGGGGCACAAGTGCGGGCTAGGCTTAAGGCCGGGGCACAAGTGCGGGCTAGGCTTAAGGCCGGGGCACAAGTGCGGGCTAGGCTTAAGGCCGGGGCACAAGTGCGGGCTAGGCTTAAGGCCTGGGCACAAGTGCAGTGCGGGCTAGGCTTAAGGCCTGGGCACAAGTGCAGTGCTGGCTAGGATCAAGGCAGGGGGCACAAATGCTGGCTAGGCTTAAGGCATGGGCACAAGTGCCAGCTAGGCTTAAGGCCTGGGCACAAGTGCAGGCTAGGCTTAAGGCCTGAGCAAAAGTGCAGGCTAGGCTTAAGGCCGGGGCACAGGTGCAGGCTAGGCTTAAGGCCGGGGCACAGGTGCGGGCTAGGCTTAAGGCCGGGGCACAGGTGCGGGCTAGGCTTAAGGCCGGGGCACAAGTGCAGTGCGGGAAAGGCTTAAGGCCGGGGCACAAGTGCAGTGCGGGCTAGGCTTAAGGCCGGGGAACAAGTGCGGGCTAGGCTTAAGGCCGGGGCACAAGTGCGGGCTAGGCTTAAGGCCGGGGCACAAGTGCGGGCTAGGCTTAAGGCCGGGGCACAAGTGCGGGCTAGGCTTATGGCCTGGGCACAAGTGCAGTGCGGGCTAGGCTTAAGGCCTGGGTGCAAGTGCAGTGCTGGCTACGATCAAGGCAGGGGGCACAAATGCTGGCTAGGCTTAAGGCATGGGCACAAGTGCCAGCTAGGCTTAAGGCCTGGGCACAAGTGCAGGCTAGGCTTAAGGCCTGAGCAAAAGTGCAGGCTAGGCTTAAGGCCGGGGCACAGGTGCAGGCTAGGCTTAAGGCCGGGCACAGGTGCGGGCTAGGTTTAAGGCCGGAGCACAGGTGCGGGCTAGGCATAAGGCAGCGGCACAAGTGCGGGCTAAACATAAGGCAGGGGCACAAGTGCAGGCTAGGCGTAAGGCAGGGGCACAAGTGCGGGCTAGGCTTAAGGCCGGGGCACAAGTGCGGGCTAGGCTTATGGCCTGGGCACAAGTGCAGTGCGGGCTAGGCTTAAGGCCTGGGTGCAAGTGCAGTGCTGGCTACGATCAAGGCAGGGGGCACAAATGCTGGCTAGGCTTAAGGCATGGGCACAAGTGCCAGCTAGGCTTAAGGCCTGGGCACAAGTGCAGGCTAGGCTTAAGGCCTGAGCAAAAGTGCAGGCTAGGCTTAAGGCCGGGGCACAGGTGCAGGCTAGGCTTAAGGCCGGGGCACAGGTGCGGGCTAGGTTTAAGGCCGGAGCACAGGTGCGGGCTAGGCATAAGGCAGCGGCACAAGTGCGGGCTAAACATAAGGCAGGGGCACAAGTGCAGGCTAGGCTTTAGGCCTGGGCACAAGTGCGGGCTAGGCTTAAGGCCAGGGCACAGGTGCGGGCTAGGCTTAAGGCCGGGGCACAGGTGCGGGCTAGGCTTAAGGCCGGGGCACAGGTGCGGGCTAGGCTTAAGGCCGGGGCACAGGTGCGGGCTAGGCTTAAGGCCTGGGCACAAGTGCAGGCTAGGCTTAAGGCCTGAGCAATAGTGCAGGCTAGGCTTAAGGCCGGGGCACAGGTGCAGGCTAGGCTTAAGGCCGGGGCACAGGTGCGGGCTAGGTTTAAGGCCGGAGCACAGGTGCGGGCTAGGCATAAGGCAGCGGCACAAGTGCGGGCTAAACATAAGGCAGGAGCACAAGTGCAGGCTAGGCGTAAGGCAGGGGCACAAGTGCGGGCTAGGCGTAAGGCAGGGGCACAAGTGCGGGCTAGGCATAAGGCAGGGGCACAAGTGCGGGCTAGGCATAAGGCAGGGGCACAAGTGCGGGCTAGGCATAAGGCAGCGGCACAAGTGCGGGCTAAACATAAGGCAGGGGCACAAGTGCAGGCTAGGCTTTAGGCCTGGGCACAATTGCGGGCTAGGCTTAAGGCCGGGGCACAAGTGTGGGCTAGGCTTAAGGCCGCGGCACAAGTGCGGGCTAGGCTTAAGGCCTGGGCACAAGTTCGGGCTAGGCTTAAGGCCTGGGCACAAGTGCGGGCTAGGCTTAAGGCCTGGGCACAAGTGCGGGCTAGGCTTAAGGCCTGGGCACAAGTGCAGTGCGGGCTAGGCTTAACGCCTGGGCACAAGTGCAGTGCTGGCTAGGATCAAGGCAGGGGGCACAAATGCTGGCTAGGCTTAAGGCATGGGCACAAGTGCCAGCTAGGCTTAAGGCCTGGGCACAAGTGCAGGCTAGGCTTAAGGCCTGAGCAAAAGTGCAGGCTAGGCATAAGGCCTGGGCACAAGTGCGGGCTAGGCTTAAGGCATGGGCACAAGTGCAGTGCTGGCTAGGCTTAAGGCCTGGGCACAAGTGCAGTGCTGGCTAGGATCAAGGCAGGGGCACAAGGGCGGGCCTGGCTTAAGGCAGGGGCACAAGGGCGGGCTTGGCTTAAGGCCAGGGCACTAGTGCGGGCTAGGCCTAAGGCCTGGGCACAAGTGCAGGCTTGGCTTAAGGCCTGGGCACAAGTGCGGGCTAGGCTTAAGGCCTGGGCACAAGTGTGGGCTAGGCTTAAGGCCGGGGCACAAGTGCGGGCTAGGCTTAAGGCCTGGGCACAAGTGCAGTGCTGGCTAGGATCAAGGCAGGGGGCACAAGTGCTGGCTAGGCTTAAGGCATGGGCACAAGTGCTGGCTAGGCTTAAGGCATGGGCACAAGTGCTGGCTAGGCTTAAGGCATACAGCTAACTCTTTGCACTCTTTGCATAAAGGGTTAGGCACCCATAGGGGTGAAGAGCTAGCTTTCACCCCTCTACTCTGTACTTGGACATTTAGGACTAGATCCTTTGTTGTACAGTGCGGAGCCTCTCCATAACCCCATGCTCCAAGCGACCAGGCAATTCTTGTCTGTCCTCCGTAAATGGGTAATGCCTTCTTCCCAATTACAGTCCTGCATGCGCATTCAGACGGGACAAGAGCGAAGAATGTAAAGCTGGCCCTATGTGCATAACCAACATGAAGCTGAAGACAAAAACAAACAAACAAGCATTCAAGGGGCTCAAAAGTGCGGGCTAGGCTTAAGGCCTGGGCACAAGTGCGGGCTAGGCTTAAGGCCGGGGCACAAGTGCGGGCTAGGCTTAAGGCCGGGGCACAAGTGCGGGCTAGGCTTAAGTCCGGGGAACAAGTGCGGGCTAGGCTTAAGGCCGGGGCACAAGTGCGGGCTAGGCTTAAGGCCGGGGCAGAAGTGCGGGCTAGGCTTAAGGCCGGGGCACAAGTGCGGGCTAGGCTTAAGGCCTGGGCACAAGTGCGGGCTAGGCTTAAGGCCGGGGCACAAGTGCGGGCTAGGCCTAAGGCCTGGGCACAAGTGCGGGCTAGGCTTAAGGCCTGGGCACAAGTGCGGGCTAGGCTTAAGGCCTGGGCACAAGTGCCGGCTAGGCTTAAGGCCGGGGCACAAGTGCGGGCTAGGCTTAAGGCCGGGACACAAGTGCGGGCAAGGCTTAAGGCCGAGGCACAAGTTCGGGCTAGGTTTAAGGCCGGGGCACAAGTGCAGGCTAGGCTTAAGGCCGGGGCACAAGTGCGGGCTAGGCTTAAGGCCGGGGCACAAGTGCGGGCTAGGCTTAAGGCCGGGGCACAAGTTCGGGCTAGGCTTAAGGCCTGGGCACAAGTGCAGTGCGGGCTAGGCTTAAGGCCTGGGCACAAGTGCAGAGCTGGCTAGAATCAAGGCAGGGGGCACAAATGCTGGCTAGGCTTAAGGCATGGGCACAAGTGCCAGCTAGGCTTAAGGCCTGGGCACAAGTGCAGGCTAGGCTTAAGGCCTGAGCAAAAGTGCAGGCTAGGCTTAAGGCCGGGGCACAGGTGCAGGCTAGGCTTAAGGCTGGGGCACAGGTGCGGGCTAGGCTTAAGGCCGGGGCACAAGTGCGGGCTAGGTTTAAGGCCGGGGCACAAGTGCGGGCTAGGCTTAAGGCCGGGGCACAAGTGCGGGCTAGGCTTAAGGCCGGGGCACAAGTGCGGGCTAGGCTTAAGGCCGGGGCACAAGTGCGGGCTAGGCTTAAGGCCTGGGCACAAGTGCAGTGCGGGCTAGGCTTAAGGCCTGGGCACAAGTGCAGTGCTGGCTAGGATCAAGGCAGGGGGCACAAATGCTGGCTAGGCTTAAGGCATGGGCACAAGTGCCAGCTAGGCTTAAGGCCTGGGCACAAGTGCAGGCTAGGCTTAAGGCCTGAGCAAAAGTGCAGGCTAGGCTTAAGGCCGGGGCACAGGTGCAGGCTAGGCTTAAGGCCGGGGCACAGGTGCGGGCTAGGCTTAAGGCCGGGGCACAGGTGCGGGCTAGGCTTAAGGCCGGGGCACAAGTGCAGTGCGGGCTAGGCTTAAGGCCGGGGCACAAGTGCAGTGCGGGCTAGGCTTAAGGCCGGGGAACAAGTGCGGGCTAGGCTTAAGGCCGGGGCACAAGTGCGGGCTAGGCTTAAGGCCGGGGCACAAGTGCGGGCTAGGCTTAAGGCCGGGGCACAAGTGCGGGCTAGGCTTATGGCCTGGGCACAAGTGCAGTGCGGGCTAGGCTTAAGGCCTGGGTGCAAGTGCAGTGCTGGCTACGATCAAGGCAGGGGGCACAAATGCTGGCTAGGCTTAAGGCATGGGCACAAGTGCCAGCTAGGCTTAAGGCCTGGGCACAAGTGCAGGCTAGGCTTAAGGCCTGAGCAAAAGTGCAGGCTAGGCTTAAGGCCGGGGCACAGGTGCAGGCTAGGCTTAAGGCCGGGGCACAGGTGCGGGCTAGGTTTAAGGCCGGAGCACAGGTGCGGGCTAGGCATAAGGCAGCGGCACAAGTGCGGGCTAAACATAAGGCAGGGGCACAAGTGCAGGCTAGGCTTTAGGCCTGGGCACAAGTGCGGGCTAGGCTTAAGGCCAGGGCACAGGTGCGGGCTAGGCTTAAGGCCGGGGCACAGGTGCGGGCTAGGCTTAAGGCCGGGGCACAGGTGCGGGCTAGGCTTAAGGCCGGGGCACAGGTGCGGGCTAGGCTTAAGGCCTGGGCACAAGTGCAGGCTAGACTTAAGGCCTGAGCAAAAGTGCAGGCTAGGCTTAAGGCCGGGGCACAGGTGCAGGCTAGGCTTAAGGCCGGGGCACAGGTGCGGGCTAGGCTTAAGGCCAGGGCACAAGTGCGGGCTAGGCTTAAGGCCGGGGCACAAGTGCGGGCTAGGCTTAAGGCCGGGGCACAAGTGCGGGCTAGGCTTAAGGCCGGGGCACAAGTGCAGTGCGGGCTAGGCTTAAGGCCTGGGTGCAAGTGCAGTGCTGGCTAGGATCAAGGCAGGGGGCACAAATGCTGGCTAGGCTTAAGGCATGGGCACAAGTGCCAGCTAGGCTTAAGGCCTGGGCACAAGTGCAGGCTAGGCTTAAGGCCTGAGCAAAAGTGCAGGCAGGGCTTAAGGCCGGGGCACAGGTGCAGGCTAGGCTTAAGGCCGGGGCACAGGTGCGGGCTAGGCTTAAGGCCGGGGCACAGGTGCGGGCTAGGCTTAAGGCCGGGGCTCAAGTGCGGGCTAGGATTAAGGCCGGGGCACAAGTGCGGGCTAGGCTTAAGGCCGGGGCACAAGTGCAGGCTAGGCATAAGGCAGCGGCACAAGTGCTGGTTAGGTATAAGGCAAGGGCACAAGTGCGGGCTAGGCGTAAGGCAGGGGCACAAGTGCGGGCTAGGCGTAAGGCAGGGGCACAAGTGCGGGCTAGGCATAAGGCAGGGGCACAAGTGCGGGCTAGGCATAAGGCAGGGGCACAAGTGCGGGCTAGGCATAAGGCAGCGGCACAAGTGCGGGCTAAACATAAGGCAGGGGCACAAGTGCAGGCTAGGCTTTAGGCCTGGGCACAATTGCGGGCTAGGCTTAAGGCCGGGGCACAAGTGTGGGCTAGGCTTAAGGCCGGGGCACAAGTGCGGGCTAGGCTTAAGGCCTGGGCACAAGTTCGGGCTAGGCTAAAGGCCTGGGCACAAGTGCGGGCTAGGCTTAAGGCCTGGGCACAAGTGCGGGCTAGGTTTAAGGCATGGGCACAAGTGCAGTGCGGGCTAGGCTTAAGGCCTGGGCACAAGTGCAGTGCTGGCTAGGATCAAGGCAGGGGGCACAAATGCTGGCTAGGCTTAAGGCATGGGCACAAGTGCCAGCTAGGCTTAAGGCCTGGGCACAAGTGCAGGCTAGGCTTAAGGCCTGAGCAAAAGTGCAGGCTAGGCATAAGGCCTGGGCACAAGTGCGGGCTAGGCTTAAGGCATGGGCACAAGTGCAGTGCTGGCTAGGCTTAAGGCCTGGGCACAAGTGCAGTGCTGGCTAGGATCAAGGCAGGGGCACAAGGGCGGGCCTGGCTTAAGGCAGGGGCACAAGGGCGGGCTTGGCTTAAGGCCAGGGCACAAGTGCGGGCTAGGCCTAAGGCCTGGGCACAAGTGCGGGCTTGGCTTAAGGCCTGGGCACAAGTGCGGGCTAGGCTTAAGGCCTGGGCACAAGTGTGGGCTAGGCTTAAGGCCGGGGCACAAGTGCGGGCTAGGCTTAAGGCCGGTGCACAAGTGCAGTGCTGGCTAGGATCAAGGCAGGGGGCACAAGTGCTGGCTAGGCTTAAGGCATGGGCACAAGTGCTGGCTAGGCTTAAGGCATGGGCACAAGTGCTGGCTAGGCTTAAGGCATACAGCTAACTCTTTGCACTCTTTGCATAAAGGGTTAGGCACCCATAGGGGTGAAGAGCTAGCTTTCACCCCTCTACTCTGTACTTGGACATTTAGGACTAGATCCTTTGTTGTACAGTGCGGAGCCTCTCCATAACCCCATGCTCCAAGCGACCAGGCAATTCTTGTCTGTCCTCCGTAAATGGGTAATGCCTTCTTCCCAATTACAGTCCTGCATGCGCATTCAGACGGGACAAGAGCGAAGAATGTAAAGCTGGCCCTATGTGCATAACCAACATGAAGCTGAAGACAAAAACAAACAAACAAGCATTCAAGGGGCTCAAAAGTGCGGGCTAGGCTTAAGGCCTGGGCACAAGTGCGGGCTAGGCTTAAGGCCGGGGCACAAGTGCGGGCTAGGCTTAAGGCCGGGGCACAAGTGCGGGCTAGGCTTAAGTCCGGGGAACAAGTGCGGGCTAGGCTTAAGGCCGGGGCATAAGTGCGGGCTAGGCTTAAGGCCAGGGCAGAAGTGCGGGCTAGGCTTAAGGCCGGGGCACAAGTGCGGGCTAGGCTTAAGGCCTGGGCACAAGTGCGGGCTAGGCTTAAGGCCGGGGCACAAGTGCGGGCTAGGCCTAAGGCCTGGGCACAAGTGCGGGCTAGGCTTAAGGCCTGGGCACAAGTGCGGGCTAGGCTTAAGGCCTGGGCACAAGTGCCGGCTAGGCTTAAGGCCGGGGCACAAGTGCGGGCTAGGCTTAATTCCGGGACACAAGTGCGGGCAAGGCTTAAGGCCGAGGCACAAGTTCGGGCTAGGTTTAAGGCCGGGGCACAAGTGCAGGCTAGGCTTAAGGCCGGGGCACAAGTGCGGGCTAGGCTTAAGGCCGGGGCACAAGTGCGGGCTAGGCTTAAGGCCGGGGCACAAGTTCGGGCTAGGCTTAAGGCCTGGGCACAAGTGCAGTGCGGGCTAGGCTTAAGGCCTGGGCACAAGTGCAGAGCTGGCTAGAATCAAGGCAGGGGGCACAAATGCTGGCTAGGCTTAAGGCATGGGCACAAGTGCCAGCTAGGCTTAAGGCCTGGGCACAAGTGCAGGCTAGGCTTAAGGCCTGAGCAAAAGTGCAGGCTAGGCTTAAGGCCGGGGCACAGGTGCAGGCTAGGCTTAAGGCTGGGGCACAGGTGCGGGCTAGGCTTAAGGCCGGGGCACAAGTGCGGGCTAGGTTTAAGGCCGGGGCACAAGTGCGGGCTAGGCTTAAGGCCGGGGCACAAGTGCGGGCTAGGCTTAAGGCCGGGGCACAAGTGCGGGCTAGGCTTAAGGCCGGGGCACAAGTGCGGGCTAGGCTTAAGGCCTGGGCACAAGTGCAGTGCGGGCTAGGCTTAAGGCCTGGGCACAAGTGCAGTGCTGGCTAGGATCAAGGCAGGGGGCACAAATGCTGGCTAGGCTTAAGGCATGGGCACAAGTGCCAGCTAGGCTTAAGGCCTGGGCACAAGTGCAGGCTAGGCTTAAGGCCTGAGCAAAAGTGCAGGCTAGGCTTAAGGCCGGGGCACAGGTGCAGGCTAGGCTTAAGGCCGGGGCACAGGTGCGGGCTAGGCTTAAGGCCGGGGCACAGGTGCGGGCTAGGCTTAAGGCCGGGGCACAAGTGCAGTGCGGGCTAGGCTTAAGGCCGGGGCACAAGTGCAGTGCGGGCTAGGCTTAAGGCCGGGGAACAAGTGCGGGCTAGGCTTAAGGCCGGGGCACAAGTGCGGGCTAGGCTTAAGGCCGGGGCACAAGTGCGGGCTAGGCTTAAGGCCGGGGCACAAGTGCGGGCTAGGCTTATGGCCTGGGCACAAGTGCAGTGCGGGCTAGGCTTAAGGCCTGGGTGCAAGTGCAGTGCTGGCTACGATCAAGGCAGGGGGCACAAATGCTGGCTAGGCTTAAGGCATGGGCACAAGTGCCAGCTAGGCTTAAGGCCTGGGCACAAGTGCAGGCTAGGCTTAAGGCCTGAGCAAAAGTGCAGGCTAGGCTTAAGGCCGGGGCACAGGTGCAGGCTAGGCTTAAGGCCGGGGCACAGGTGCGGGCTAGGTTTAAGGCCGGAGCACAGGTGCGGGCTAGGCATAAGGCAGCGGCACAAGTGCGGGCTAAACATAAGGCAGGGGCACAAGTGCAGGCTAGGCTTTAGGCCTGGGCACAAGTGCGGGCTAGGCTTAAGGCCAGGGCACAGGTGCGGGCTAGGCTTAAGGCCGGGGCACAGGTGCGGGCTAGGCTTAAGGCCGGGGCACAGGTGCGGGCTAGGCTTAAGGCCGGGGCACAGGTGCGGGCTAGGCTTAAGGCCTGGGCACAAGTGCAGGCTAGACTTAAGGCCTGAGCAAAAGTGCAGGCTAGGCTTAAGGCCGGGGCACAGGTGCAGGCTAGGCTTAAGGCCGGGGCACAGGTGCGGGCTAGGTTTAAGGCCGGAGCACAGGTGCGGGCTAGGCATAAGGCAGCGGCACAAGTGCGGGCTAAACATAAGGCAGGGGCACAAGTGCAGGCTAGGCTTTAGGCCTGGGCACAAGTGCGGGCTAGGCTTAAGGCCAGGGCACAGGTGCGGGCTAGGCTTAAGGCCGGGGCACAGGTGCGGGCTAGGCTTAAGGCCGGGGCACAGGTGCGGGCTAGGCTTAAGGCCGGGGCACAGGTGCGGGCTAGGCTTAAGGCCGGGGCACAAGTGCAGTGCGGGCTAGGCTTAAGGCCGGGGCACAAGTGCAGTGCGGGCTAGGCTTAAGGCCGGGGAACAAGTGCGGGCTAGGCTTAAGGCCGGGGCACAAGTGCGGGCTAGGCTTAAGGCCGGGGCACAAGTGCGGGCTAGGCTTAAGGCCGGGGCACAAGTGCGGGCTAGGCTTATGGCCTGGGCACAAGTGCAGTGCGGGCTAGGCTTAAGGCCTGGGTGCAAGTGCAGTGCTGGCTACGATCAAGGCAGGGGGCACAAATGCTGGCTAGGCTTAAGGCATGGGCACAAGTGCCAGCTAGGCTTAAGGCCTGGGCACAAGTGCAGGCTAGGCTTAAGGCCTGAGCAAAAGTGCAGGCTAGGCTTAAGGCCGGGGCACAGGTGCAGGCTAGGCTTAAGGCCGGGGCACAGGTGCGGGCTAGGTTTAAGGCCGGAGCACAGGTGCGGGCTAGGCATAAGGCAGCGGCACAAGTGCGGGCTAAACATAAGGCAGGGGCACAAGTGCAGGCTAGGCTTTAGGCCTGGGCACAAGTGCGGGCTAGGCTTAAGGCCAGGGCACAGGTGCGGGCTAGGCTTAAGGCCGGGGCACAGGTGCGGGCTAGGCTTAAGGCCGGGGCACAGGTGCGGGCTAGGCTTAAGGCCGGGGCACAGGTGCGGGCTAGGCTTAAGGCCTGGGCACAAGTGCAGGCTAGACTTAAGGCCTGAGCAAAAGTGCAGGCTAGGCTTAAGGCCGGGGCACAGGTGCAGGCTAGGCTTAAGGCCGGGGCACAGGTGCGGGCTAGGCTTAAGGCCAGGGCACAAGTGCGGGCTAGGCTTAAGGCCGGGGCACAAGTGCGGGCTAGGCTTAAGGCCGGGGCACAAGTGCGGGCTAGGCTTAAGGCCGGGGCACAAGTGCAGTGCGGGCTAGGCTTAAGGCCTGGGTGCAAGTGCAGTGCTGGCTAGGATCAAGGCAGGGGGCACAAATGCTGGCTAGGCTTAAGGCATGGGCACAAGTGCCAGCTAGGCTTAAGGCCTGGGCACAAGTGCAGGCTAGGCTTAAGGCCTGAGCAAAAGTGCAGGCAGGGCTTAAGGCCGGGGCACAGGTGCAGGCTAGGCTTAAGGCCGGGGCACAGGTGCGGGCTAGGCTTAAGGCCGGGGCACAGGTGCGGGCTAGGCTTAAGGCCGGGGCTCAAGTGCGGGCTAGGATTAAGGCCGGGGCACAAGTGCGGGCTAGGCTTAAGGCCGGGGCACAAGTGCAGGCTAGGCATAAGGCAGCGGCACAAGTGCTGGTTAGGTATAAGGCAAGGGCACAAGTGCGGGCTAGGCGTAAGGCAGGGGCACAAGTGCGGGCTAGGCGTAAGGCAGGGGCACAAGTGCGGGCTAGGCATAAGGCAGGGGCACAAGTGCGGGCTAGGCATAAGGCAGGGGCACAAGTGCGGGCTAGGCATAAGGCAGCGGCACAAGTGCGGGCTAAACATAAGGCAGGGGCACAAGTGCAGGCTAGGCTTTAGGCCTGGGCACAATTGCGGGCTAGGCTTAAGGCCGGGGCACAAGTGTGGGCTAGGCTTAAGGCCGGGGCACAAGTGCGGGCTAGGCTTAAGGCCTGGGCACAAGTTCGGGCTAGGCTAAAGGCCTGGGCACAAGTGCGGGCTAGGCTTAAGGCCTGGGCACAAGTGCGGGCTAGGTTTAAGGCATGGGCACAAGTGCAGTGCGGGCTAGGCTTAAGGCCTGGGCACAAGTGCAGTGCTGGCTAGGATCAAGGCAGGGGGCACAAATGCTGGCTAGGCTTAAGGCATGGGCACAAGTGCCAGCTAGGCTTAAGGCCTGGGCACAAGTGCAGGCTAGGCTTAAGGCCTGAGCAAAAGTGCAGGCTAGGCATAAGGCCTGGGCACAAGTGCGGGCTAGGCTTAAGGCATGGGCACAAGTGCAGTGCTGGCTAGGCTTAAGGCCTGGGCACAAGTGCAGTGCTGGCTAGGATCAAGGCAGGGGCACAAGGGCGGGCCTGGCTTAAGGCAGGGGCACAAGGGCGGGCTTGGCTTAAGGCCAGGGCACAAGTGCGGGCTAGGCCTAAGGCCTGGGCACAAGTGCGGGCTTGGCTTAAGGCCTGGGCACAAGTGCGGGCTAGGCTTAAGGCCTGGGCACAAGTGTGGGCTAGGCTTAAGGCCGGGGCACAAGTGCGGGCTAGGCTTAAGGCCGGTGCACAAGTGCAGTGCTGGCTAGGATCAAGGCAGGGGGCACAAGTGCTGGCTATGCTTAAGGCATGGGCACAAGTGCTGGCTAGGCTTAAGGCATGGGCACAAGTGCTGGCTAGGCTTAAGGCATACAGCTAACTCTTTGCACTCTTTGCATAAAGGGTTAGGCACCCATAGGGGTGAAGAGCTAGCTTTCACCCCTCTACTCTGTACTTGGACATTTAGGACTAGATCCTTTGTTGTACAGTGCGGAGCCTCTCCATAACCCCATGCTCCAAGCGACCAGGCAATTCTTGTCTGCCCTCTGTAAATGGGTAATGCCTTCTTCCCAATTACAGTCGTGCATGCGCATTCAGACGGGACAAGAGTGAAGAATGTAAAGCTGGCCTTATGTGCATAACCAACATGAAGCTGAAGACAAAAACAAACAAACAAGCATTCAAGGGGCTCAAAATTGCGGGCTAGGCTTAAGGCCTGGGCGCAAGTGCGGGCTAGGCTTAAGGCCGGGGCACAAGTGCGGGCTAGGCTTAAGGCCGGGGCACAAGTGCGGGCTAGGCTTAAGGCCGGGGCACAAGTGCGGGCTAGGCTTAAGGCCGGGGCACAAGTGCGGGCTAGGCTTAAGGCCGGGGCAGAAGTGCGGGCTTGGCTTAAGGCCGGGGCACAAGTGCGGGCTAGGCTTAAGGCCTGGGCACAAGTGCGGGCTAGGCTTAAGGCCGGGGCACAAGTGCGGGCTAGGCCTAAGGCCTGGGCACAAGTGCGGGCTAGGCTTAAGGCCTGGGCACAAGTGCGGGCTAGGCTTAAGGCCTGGGCACAAGTGCGGGCTAGGCTTAAGGCCGGGGCACAAGTGCGGGCTAGGCTTAAGGCCGGGACACAAGTGCGGGCAAGGCTTAAGGCCGGGGCACAAGTGCGGGCTAGGTTTAAGGCCGGGGCACAAGTGCGGGCTAGGCTTAAGGCCGGGGCACAAGTGCGGGCTAGGCTTAAGGCCGGGGCACAAGTGCGGGCTAGGCTTAAGGCCGGGGCACAAGTTCGGGCTAGGCTTAAGGCCTGGGCACAAGTGCAGTGCGGGCTAGGCTTAAGGCCTGGGCACAAGTGCAGAGCTGGCTAGAATCAAGGCAGGGGGCACAAATGCTGGCTAGGCTTAAGGCATGGGCACAAGTGCCAGCTAGGCTTAAGGCCTGGGCACAAGTGCAGGCTAGGCTTAAGGCCTGAGCAAAAGTGCAGGCTAGGCTTAAGGCCGGGGCACAGGTGCAGGCTAGGCTTAAGGCCGGGGCACAGGTGCGGGCTAGGCTTAAGGCCGGGGCACAAGTGCGGGCTAGGTTTAAGGCCGGGGCACAAGTGCGGGCTAGGCTTAAGGCCGGGGCACAAGTGCGGGCTAGGCTTAAGGCCGGGGCACAAGTGCGGGCTAGGCTTAAGGCCGGGGCACAAGTGCGGGCTAGGCTTAAGGCCTGGGCACAAGTGCAGTGCGGGCTAGGCTTAAGGCCTGGGCACAAGTGCAGTGCTGGCTAGGATCAAGGCAGGGGGCACAAATGCTGGCTAGGCTTAAGGCATGGGCACAAGTGCCAGCTAGGCTTAAGGCCTGGGCACAAGTGCAGGCTAGGCTTAAGGCCTGAGCAAAAGTGCAGGCTAGGCTTAAGGCCGGGGCACAGGTGCAGGCTAGGCTTAAGGCCAGGGCACAGGTGCGGGCTAGGCTTAAGGCCGGGGCACAGGTGCGGGCTAGGCTTAAGGCCGGGGCACAAGTGCAGTGCGGGCTAGGCTTAAGGCCGGGGCACAAGTGCAGTGCGGGCTAGGCTTAAGGCCGGGGCACAAGTGCGGGCTAGGCTTAAGGCCGGGGCACAAGTGCGGGCTAGGCTTAAGGCCGGGACACAAGTGCGGGCTAGGCTTAAGGCCGGGGCACAAGTGCGGGCTAGGCTTATGGCCTGGGCACAAGTGCAGTGCGGGCTAGGCTTAAGGCCTGGGTGCAAGTGCAGTGCTGGCTAGGATCAAGGCAGGGGGCACAAATGCTGGCTAGGCTTAAGGCATGGGCACAAGTGCCAGCTAGGCTTAAGGCCCGGGCACAAGTGCAGGCTAGGCTTAAGGCCTGAGCAAAAGTGCAGGCTAGGCTTAAGGCCGGGGCACAGGTGCAGGCTAGGCTTAAGGCCGGGGCACAGGTGCGGGCTAGGCTTAAGGCTGGGGCACAGGTGCGGGCTAGGCATAAGGCAGCGGCACAAGTGCCGGCTAAACATAAGGCAGGGGCACAAGTGCAGGCTAGGCTTTAGGCCTGGGCACAAGTGCGGGCTAGGCTTAAGGCCAGGGCACAGGTGCGGGCTAGGCTTAAGGCCGGGGCACAGGTGCGGGCTAGGCTTAAGGCCAGGGCACAGGTGCGGGCTAGGCTTAAGGCCGGGGCACAGGTGCGGGCTAGGCTTAAGGCCTGGGCACAAGTGCAGGCTAGGCTTAAGGCTGGGGCACAGGTGCAGGCTAGGCTTAAGGCCGGGGCACAGGTGCGGGCTAGGCTTAAGGCCAGGGCACAAGTGCGGGCTAGGCTTAAGGCCGGGGCACAAGTGCGGGCTAGGCTTAAGGCCGGGGCACAAGTGCGGGCTAGGCATAAGGCAGCGGCACAAGTGCTGGTTAGGCATAAGGCAAGGGCACAAGTGCGGGCTAGGCATAAGGCAGGGGCACAAGTGCGGGCTAGGCATAAGGCAGGGGCACAAGTGCGGGCTAGGCATAAGGCAGGGACACAAGTGCGGGCTAAACATAAGGCAGGGGCACAAGTGCAGGCTAGGCTTTAGGCCTGGGCACAAGTGCGGGCTAGGCTTAAGGCCTGGGCACAAGTGCGAGCTAGGCTTAAGGCCTGAGAAAAAGTGCGGGCTTGGCTTAAGGCCTGGGCACAAGTGCGGGCTAGGCTTAAGGCCGGGGCACAAGTGCGGGCTAGGCTTAAGGCTGGGGCACAAGTGCGGGCTAGGCTTAAGGCCGGGGCACAAGTGCGGGCTAGGCTTAAGGCCGGGGCACAAGTGCGGGCTAGGCTTAAGGCCGGGGCACAAGTGCGGGCTAGGCTTAAGGCCGGGGCACAAGTGCGGGCTAGGCTTAAGGCCTGGGCACAAGTGCGGGCTAGGCTTAAGTCCGGGGCACAAGTGCGGGCTAGGCCTAAGGCCTGGGCACAAGTGCGGGCTAGGCTTAAGGCCTGGGCACAAGTGCGGGCTAGGCTTAAGGCCTGGGCACAAGTGCGGGCTAGGCTTAAGGCCGGGGCACAAGTGCGGGCTAGGCTTAAGGCCGGGACACAAGTGCGGGCTAGGCTTAAGGCCGGGGCACAAGTGCGGGCTAGGTTTAAGGCCGGGGCACAAGTGCGGGCTAGGCTTAAGGCCAGGGCACAAGTGCGGGCTAGGCTTAAGGCCGGGGCACAAGTGCTAGCTAGGCTTAAGGCCGGGGCACAAGTGCGGGCTAGGCTTAAGGCATGGGCACAAGTGCAGTGCGGGCTAGGCTTAAGGCCTGGGCACAAGTGCAGTGCTGGCTAGGATCAAGGCAGGGGGCACAAATGCTGGCTAGGCTTAAGGCATGGGCACAAGTGCCAGCTAGGCTTAAGGCCTGAGCAAGAGTGCAGGCTAGGCTTAAGGCCGGGGCACAGGTGCAGGCTAGGCTTAAGGCCGGGGCACAGGTGCGGGCTAGGCTTATGGCCGGGGCACAGGTGCGGGCTAGGCTTAAGGCCAGGGCACAAGTGCGGGCTAGGCTTAAGGCCGGGGCAGAAGTGCGGGCTAGGCTTAAGGCCGGGGCACAAGTGCGGGCTAGGCTTAAGGCCGGGGCACAAGTGCAGTGCGGGCTAGGCTTAAGGCCTGGGCGCAAGTGCAGTGCTGGCTAGGATCAAGGCAGGGGGCACAAATGCTGGCTAGGCTTAAGGCATGGGCACAAGTGCCAGCTAGGCTTAAGGCCTGGGCACAAGTGCAGGCTAGGCTTAAGGCCTGAGCAAAAGTGCAGGCAGGGCTTAAGGCCGGGGCACAGGTGCAGGCTAGGCTTAAGGCCGGGGCAAAGGTGCGGGCTAGGCTTAAGGCCGGGGCACAGGTGCGGGCTAGGCTTAAGGCCGGGGCACAAGTGCAGTGCGGGCTAGGCTTAAGGCCGGGGCACAAGTGCAGTGCGGGCTAGGCTTAAGGCCGGGGCACAAGTGCGGGCTAGGCTTAAGGCCGGGGCACAAGTGCGGGCTAGGCTTAAGGCCGGGGCACAAGTGCAGGCTAGGCTTAAGGCCGGGGCACAAGTGCGGGCTAGGCTTAAGGCCTGGGCACAAGTGCAGTGCGGGCTAGGCTTAAGGCCTGGGCGCAAGTGCAGTGCTGGCTAGGATCAAGGCAGGGGGCACAAATGCTGGCTAGGCTTAAGGCATGGGCACAAGTGCCAGCTAGGCTTAAGGCCTGAGCAAGAGTGCAGGCTAGGCTTAAGGCCGGGGCACAGGTGCAGGCTAGGCTTAAGGCCGGGGCACAGGTGCGGGCTAGGCTTATGGCCGGGGCACAGGTGCGGGCTAGGCTTAAGGCCAGGGCACAAGTGCGGGCTAGGCTTAAGGCCGGGGCACAAGTGCGGGCTAGGCTTAAGGCCGGGGCACAAGTGCGGGCTAGGCTTAAGGCCGGGGCACAAGTGCAGTGCGGGCTAGGCTTAAGGCCTGGGCGCAAGTGCAGTGCTGGCTAGGATCAAGGCAGGGGGCACAAATGCTGGCTAGGCTTAAGGCATGGGCACAAGTGCCAGCTAGGCTTAAGGCCTGGGCACAAGTGCAGGCTAGGCTTAAGGCCTGAGCAAAAGTGCAGGCAGGGCTTAAGGCCGGGGCACAGGTGCAGGCTAGGCTTAAGGCCGGGGCAAAGGTGCGGGCTAGGCTTAAGGCCGGGGCACAGGTGCGGGCTAGGCTTAAGGCCGGGGCACAAGTGCAGTGCGGGCTAGGCTTAAGGCCGGGGCACAAGTGCAGTGCGGGCTAGGCTTAAGGCCGGGGCACAAGTGCGGGCTAGGCTTAAGGCCGGGGCACAAGTGCGGGCTAGGCTTAAGGCCGGGGCACAAGTGCAGGCTAGGCTTAAGGCCGGGGCACAAGTGCGGGCTAGGCTTAAGGCCTGGGCACAAGTGCAGTGCGGGCTAGGCTTAAGGCCTGGGCGCAAGTGCAGTGCTGGCTAGGATCAAGGCAGGGGGCACAAATGCTGGCTAGGCTTAAGGCATGGGCACAAGTGCCAGCTAGGCTTAAGGCCTGGGCACAAGTGCAGGCTAGGCTTAAGGCCTGAGCAAAAGTGCAGGCTAGGCTTAAGGCCGGGGCACAGGTGCAGGCTAGGCTTAAGGCCGGGGGCACAGGTGCGGGCTAGGCTTAAGGCCGGGGCACAGGTGCGGGCTAGGCTTAAGGCCGGGGCACAAGTGCGGGCTAGGCTTAAGGCCGGGGCACAAGTGCAGGCTAGGCATAAGGCAGCGGCACAAGTGCTGGTTAGGTATAAGGCAAGGGCACAAGTGCGGGCTAGGCGTAAGGCAGGGGCACAAGTGCGGGCTAGGCGTAAGGCAGGGGCACAAGTGCGGGCTAGGCATAAGGCAGGGGCACAAGTGCGGGCTAGGCATAAGGCAGGGGCACAAGTGCGGGCTAGGCATAAGGCAGCGGCACAAGTGCGGGCTAAACATAAGGCAGGGGCACAAGTGCAGGCTAGGCTTTAGGCCTGGGCACAATTGCGGGCTAGGCTTAAGGCCTGGGCACAAGTGTGGGCTAGGCTTAAGGCCGGGGCACAAGTGCGGGCTAGGCTTAAGGCCTGGGCACAAGTTCGGGCTAGGCTTAAGGCCTGGGCACAAGTGCGGGCTAGGCTTAAGGCCTGGGCACAAGTGCGGGCTAGGCTTAAGGCCTGGGCACAAGTGCAGTGCGGGCTAGGCTTAAGGCCTGGGCACAAGTGCAGTGCTGGCTAGGATCAAGGCAGGGGGCACAAATGCTGGCTAGGCTTAAGGCATGGGCACAAGTGCCAGCTAGGCTTAAGGCCTGGGCACAAGTGCAGGCTAGGCTTAAGGCCTGAGCAAAAGTGCAGGCTAGGCATAAGGCCTGGGCACAAGTGCGGGCTAGGCTTAAGGCATGGGCACAAGTGCAGTGCTGGCTAGGCTTAAGGCCTGGGCACAAGTGCAGTGCTGGCTAGGATCAAGGCAGGGGCACAAGGGCGGGCCTGGCTTAAGGCAGGGGCACAAGGGCGGGCTTGGCTTAAGGCCAGGGCACAAGTGCGGGCTAGGCCTAAGGCCTGGGCACAAGTGCAGGCTTGGCTTAAGGCCTGGGCACAAGTGCGGGCTAGACTTAAGGCCTGGGCACAAGTGTGGGCTAGGCTTAAGGCCGGGGCACAAGTGCGGGCTAGGCTTAAGGCCTGGGCACAAGTGCAGTGCTGGCTAGGATCAAGGCAGGGGGCACAAGTGCTGGCTAGGCTTAAGGCATGGGCACAAGTGCTGGCTAGGCTTAAGGCATGGGCACAAGTGCTGGCTAGGCTAAAGGCATACAGCTAACTCTTTGCACTCTTTGCATAAAGGGTTAGGCAGCCATAGGGGTGAAGAGCTAGCTTTCACCCCTCTACTCTGTACTTGGACATTTAGGACTAGATCCTTTGTTGTACAGTGCGGAGCCTCTCCATAACCCCATGCTCCAAGCGACCAGGCAATTCTTGTCTGTCCTCCGTAAATGGGTAATGCCTTCTTCCCAATTACAGTCGTGCATGCGCATTCAGACGGGACAAGAGCGAAGAATGTAAAGCTGGCCCTATGTGCATAACCAACATGAAGCTGAAGACAAAAACAAACAAACAAGCATTCAAGGGGCTCAAAAGTGCGGGCTAGGCTTAAGGCCGGGGCACAAGTGCGGGCTAGGTTTAAGGCCGGGGCACAAGTGCGGGCTAGGCTTAAGGCCGGGGCACAAGTGCGGGCTAGGCTTAAGGCCGGGGCACAAGTGCGGGCTAGGCTTAAGGCCGGGGCACAAGTGCGGGCTAGGCTTAAGGCCTGGGCACAAGTGCAGTGCGGGCTAGGCTTAAGGCCTGGGCACAAGTGCAGTGCTGGCTAGGATCAAGGCAGGGGGCACAAATGCTGGCTAGGCTTAAGGCATGGGCACAAGTGCCAGCTAGGCTTAAGGCCTGGGCACAAGTGCAGGCTAGGCTTAAGGCCTGAGCAAAAGTGCAGGCTAGGCTTAAGGCCGGGGCACAGGTGCAGGCTAGGCTTAAGGCCGGGGCACAGGTGCGGGCTAGGCTTAAGGCCGGGGCACAAGTGCAGTGCGGGCTAGGCTTAAGGCCGGGGCACAAGTGCAGTGCGGGCTAGGCTTAAGGCCGGGGAACAAGTGCGGGCTAGGCTTAAGGCCGGGGCACAAGTGCGGGCTAGGCTTAAGGCCGGGGCACAAGTGCGGGCTAGGCTTAAGGCCGGGGCATAAGTGCGGGCTAGGCTTATGGCCTGGGCACAAGTGCAGTGCGGGCTAGGCTTAAGGCCTGGGTGCAAGTGCAGTGCTGGCTACGATCAAGGCAGGGGGCACAAATGCTGGCTAGGCTTAAGGCATGGGCACAAGTGCCAGCTAGGCTTAAGGCCTGGGCACAAGTGCAGGCTAGGCTTAAGGCCTGAGCAAAAGTGCAAGCTAGGCTTAAGGCCGGGGCACAGGTGCAGGCTAGGCTTAAGGCCGGGGCACAGGTGCGGGCTAGGCTTAAGGCCGGGGCACAGGTGCGGGCTAGGCATAAGGCAGCGGCACAAGTGCGGGCTAAACATAAGACAGGGGCACAAGTGCAGGCTAGGCTTTAGGCCTGGGCACAAGTGCGGGCTAGGCTTAAGGCCAGGGCACAGGTGCGGGCTAGGCTTAAGGCCGGGGCACAGGTGCGGGCTAGGCTTAAGGCCAGGGCACAGGTGCGGGCTAGGCTTAAGGCCGGGGCACAGGTGCGGGCTAGGCTTAAGGCCTGGGCACAAGTGCAGGCTAGGCTTAAGGCCTGAGCAAAAGTGCAGGCTAGGCTTAAGGCCGGGGCACAGGTGCAGGCTAGGCTTAAGGCCGGGGCACAGGTGCGGGCTAGGCTTAAGGCCAGGGCACAAGTGCGGGCTAGGCTTAAGGCCGGGGCACAAGTGCGGGCTAGGCTTAAGGCCGGGGCACAAGTGCGGGCTAGGCATAAGGCAGCGGCACAAGTGCTGGTTAGGCATAAGGCAAGGGCACAAGTGCGGGCTAGGCATAAGGCAGGGGCACAAGTGCGGGCTAGGCATAAGGCAGGGGCACAAGTGCGGGCTAGGCATAAGGCAGGGACACAAGTGCGGGCTAAACATAAGGCAGGGGCACAAGTGCAGGCTAGGCTTTAGGCCTGGGCACAAGTGCAGGCTAGGCTTAAGGCCTGGGCACAAGTGCGAGCTAGGCTTAAGGCCTGAGAAAAAGTGCGGGCTAGGCTTAAGGCCTGGGCACAAGTGCGGGCTAGGCTTAAGGCCGGGGCACAAGTGCGGGCTAGGCTTAAGGCTGGGGCACAAGTGCCGGCTAGGCTTAAGGCCGGGGCACAAGTGCGGGCTAGGCTTAAGGCCAGGGCACAAGTGCGGGCTAGGCTTAAGGCCGGGGCACAAGTGCGGGCTAGGCTTAAGGCCAGGGCACAAGTGCGGGCTAGGCTTAAGGCCAGGGCACAAGTGCGGGCTAGGCTTAAGGCCAGGGCACAAGTGTGGGCTAGGCTTAAGGCCTGGGCACAAGTGCGCGCTAGGCTTAAGTCCGGGGCACAAGTGCAGGCTAGGCTTAAGGCCTGGGCACAAGTGCGGGCTAGGCTTAAGGCCTGGGCACAAGTGCGGGCTAGGCTTAAGGCCTGGGCACAAGTGCGGGCTAGGCTTAAGGCCTGGGCACAAGTGCGGGCTAGGCTTAAGGCCGGGGCACAAGTGCGGGCTAGGCTTAAGGCCGGGACACAAGTGCGGGCAAGGCTTAAGGCCGGGGCACAAGTGCGGGCTAGGTTTAAGGCCGGGGCACAAGTGCGGGCTAGGCTTAAGGCCGGGGCACAAGTGCGGGCTAGGCTTAAGGCCGGGGCACAAGTGCGGGCTAGGCTTAAGGCCGGGGCACAAGTTCGGGCTAGGCTTAAGGCCTGGGCACAAGTGCAGTGCGGGCTAGGCTTAAGGCCTGGGCACAAGTGCAGAGCTGGCTAGAATCAAGGCAGGGGGCACAAATGCTGGCTAGGCTTAAGGCATGGGCACAAGTGCCAGCTAGGCTTAAGGCCTGGGCACAAGTGCAGGCTAGGCTTAAGGCCTGAGCAAAAGTGCAGGCTAGGCTTAAGGCCGGGGCACAGGTGCAGGCTAGGCTTAAGGCCGGGGCACAGGTGCGGGCTAGGCTTAAGGCCGGGGCACAAGTGCGGGCTAGGTTTAAGGCCGGGGCACAAGTGCGGGCTAGGCTTAAGGCCGGGGCACAAGTGCGGGCTAGGCTTAAGGCCGGGGCACAAGTGCGGGCTAGGCTTAAGGCCGGGGCACAAGTGCGGGCTAGGCTTAAGGCCTGGGCACAAGTGCAGTGCGGGCTAGGCTTAAGGCCTGGGCACAAGTGCAGTGCTGGCTAGGATCAAGGCAGGGGGCACAAATGCTGGCTAGGCTTAAGGCATGGGCACAAGTGCCAGCTAGGCTTAAGGCCTGGGCACAAGTGCAGGCTAGGCTTAAGGCCTGAGCAAAAGTGCAGGCTAGGCTTAAGGCCGGGGCACAGGTGCAGGCTAGGCTTAAGGCCAGGGCACAGGTGCGGGCTAGGCTTAAGGCCGGGGCACAGGTGCGGGCTAGGCTTAAGGCCGGGGCACAAGTGCAGTGCGGGCTAGGCTTAAGGCCGGGGCACAAGTGCAGTGCGGGCTAGGCTTAAGGCCGGGGCACAAGTGCGGGCTAGGCTTAAGGCCGGGGCACAAGTGCGGGCTAGGCTTAAGGCCGGGACACAAGTGCGGGCTAGGCTTAAGGCCGGGGCACAAGTGCGGGCTAGGCTTATGGCCTGGGCACAAGTGCAGTGCGGGCTAGGCTTAAGGCCTGGGTGCAAGTGCAGTGCTGGCTAGGATCAAGGCAGGGGGCACAAATGCTGGCTAGGCTTAAGGCATGGGCACAAGTGCCAGCTAGGCTTAAGGCCCGGGCACAAGTGCAGGCTAGGCTTAAGGCCTGAGCAAAAGTGCAGGCTAGGCTTAAGGCCGGGGCACAGGTGCAGGCTAGGCTTAAGGCCGGGGCACAGGTGCGGGCTAGGCTTAAGGCTGGGGCACAGGTGCGGGCTAGGCATAAGGCAGCGGCACAAGTGCCGGCTAAACATAAGGCAGGGGCACAAGTGCAGGCTAGGCTTTAGGCCTGGGCACAAGTGCGGGCTAGGCTTAAGGCCAGGGCACAGGTGCGGGCTAGGCTTAAGGCCGGGGCACAGGTGCGGGCTAGGCTTAAGGCCAGGGCACAGGTGCGGGCTAGGCTTAAGGCCGGGGCACAGGTGCGGGCTAGGCTTAAGGCCTGGGCACAAGTGCAGGCTAGGCTTAAGGCTGGGGCACAGGTGCAGGCTAGGCTTAAGGCCGGGGCACAGGTGCGGGCTAGGCTTAAGGCCAGGGCACAAGTGCGGGCTAGGCTTAAGGCCGGGGCACAAGTGCGGGCTAGGCTTAAGGCCGGGGCACAAGTGCGGGCTAGGCATAAGGCAGCGGCACAAGTGCTGGTTAGGCATAAGGCAAGGGCACAAGTGCGGGCTAGGCATAAGGCAGGGGCACAAGTGCGGGCTAGGCATAAGGCAGGGGCACAAGTGCGGGCTAGGCATAAGGCAGGGACACAAGTGCGGGCTAAACATAAGGCAGGGGCACAAGTGCAGGCTAGGCTTTAGGCCTGGGCACAAGTGCGGGCTAGGCTTAAGGCCTGGGCACAAGTGCGAGCTAGGCTTAAGGCCTGAGAAAAAGTGCGGGCTTGGCTTAAGGCCTGGGCACAAGTGCGGGCTAGGCTTAAGGCCGGGGCACAAGTGAGGGCTAGGCTTAAGGCTGGGGCACAAGTGCGGGCTAGGCTTAAGGCCGGGGCACAAGTGCGGGCTAGGCTTAAGGCCGGGGCACAAGTGCGGGCTAGGCTTAAGGCCGGGGCACAAGTGCGGGCTAGGCTTAAGGCCGGGGCACAAGTGCGGGCTAGGCTTAAGGCCTGGGCACAAGTGCGGGCTAGGCTTAAGTCCGGGGCACAAGTGCGGGCTAGGCCTAAGGCCTGGGCACAAGTGCGGGCTAGGCTTAAGGCCTGGGCACAAGTGCGGGCTAGGCTTAAGGCCTGGGCACAAGTGCGGGCTAGGCTTAAGGCCGGGGCACAAGTGCGGGCTAGGCTTAAGGCCGGGACACAAGTGCGGGCTAGGCTTAAGGCCGGGGCACAAGTGCGGGCTAGGTTTAAGGCCGGGGCACAAGTGCGGGCTAGGCTTAAGGCCGGGGCACAAGTGCGGGCTAGGCTTAAGGCCGGGGCACAAGTGCTAGCTAGGCTTAAGGCCGGGGCACAAGTGCGGGCTAGGCTTAAGGCATGGGCACAAGTGCAGTGCGGGCTAGGCTTAAGGCCTGGGCACAAGTGCAGTGCTGGCTAGGATCAAGGCAGGGGGCACAAATGCTGGCTAGGCTTAAGGCATGGGCACAAGTGCCAGCTAGGCTTAAGGCCTGAGCAAGAGTGCAGGCTAGGCTTAAGGCCGGGGCACAGGTGCAGGCTAGGCTTAAGGCCGGGGCACAGGTGCGGGCTAGGCTTATGGCCGGGGCACAGGTGCGGGCTAGGCTTAAGGCCAGGGCACAAGTGCGGGCTAGGCTTAAGGCCGGGGCACAAGTGCGGGCTAGGCTTAAGGCCGGGGCACAAGTGCGGGCTAGGCTTAAGGCCGGGGCACAAGTGCAGTGCGGGCTAGGCTTAAGGCCTGGGCGCAAGTGCAGTGCTGGCTAGGATCAAGGCAGGGGGCACAAATGCTGGCTAGGCTTAAGGCATGGGCACAAGTGCCAGCTAGGCTTAAGGCCTGGGCACAAGTGCAGGCTAGGCTTAAGGCCTGAGCAAAAGTGCAGGCAGGGCTTAAGGCCGGGGCACAGGTGCAGGCTAGGCTTAAGGCCGGGGCAAAGGTGCGGGCTAGGCTTAAGGCCGGGGCACAGGTGCGGGCTAGGCTTAAGGCCGGGGCACAAGTGCAGTGCGGGCTAGGCTTAAGGCCGGGGCACAAGTGCAGTGCGGGCTAGGCTTAAGGCCGGGGCACAAGTGCGGGCTAGGCTTAAGGCCGGGGCACAAGTGCGGGCTAGGCTTAAGGCCGGGGCACAAGTGCAGGCTAGGCTTAAGGCCGGGGCACAAGTGCGGGCTAGGCTTAAGGCCTGGGCACAAGTGCAGTGCGGGCTAGGCTTAAGGCCTGGGCGCAAGTGCAGTGCTGGCTAGGATCAAGGCAGGGGGCACAAATGCTGGCTAGGCTTAAGGCATGGGCACAAGTGCCAGCTAGGCTTAAGGCCTGGGCACAAGTGCAGGCTAGGCTTAAGGCCTGAGCAAAAGTGCAGGCTAGGCTTAAGGCCGGGGCACAGGTGCAGGCTAGGCTTAAGGCCGGGGGCACAGGTGCGGGCTAGGCTTAAGGCCGGGGCACAGGTGCGGGCTAGGCTTAAGGCCGGGGCACAAGTGCGGGCTAGGCTTAAGGCCGGGGCACAAGTGCAGGCTAGGCATAAGGCAGCGGCACAAGTGCTGGTTAGGTATAAGGCAAGGGCACAAGTGCGGGCTAGGCGTAAGGCAGGGGCACAAGTGCGGGCTAGGCGTAAGGCAGGGGCACAAGTGCGGGCTAGGCATAAGGCAGGGGCACAAGTGCGGGCTAGGCATAAGGCAGGGGCACAAGTGCGGGCTAGGCATAAGGCAGCGGCACAAGTGCGGGCTAAACATAAGGCAGGGGCACAAGTGCAGGCTAGGCTTTAGGCCTGGGCACAATTGCGGGCTAGGCTTAAGGCCTGGGCACAAGTGTGGGCTAGGCTTAAGGCCGGGGCACAAGTGCGGGCTAGGCTTAAGGCCTGGGCACAAGTTCGGGCTAGGCTTAAGGCCTGGGCACAAGTGCGGGCTAGGCTTAAGGCCTGGGCACAAGTGCGGGCTAGGCTTAAGGCCTGGGCACAAGTGCAGTGCGGGCTAGGCTTAAGGCCTGGGCACAAGTGCAGTGCTGGCTAGGATCAAGGCAGGGGGCACAAATGCTGGCTAGGCTTAAGGCATGGGCACAAGTGCCAGCTAGGCTTAAGGCCTGGGCACAAGTGCAGGCTAGGCTTAAGGCCTGAGCAAAAGTGCAGGCTAGGCATAAGGCCTGGGCACAAGTGCGGGCTAGGCTTAAGGCATGGGCACAAGTGCAGTGCTGGCTAGGCTTAAGGCCTGGGCACAAGTGCAGTGCTGGCTAGGATCAAGGCAGGGGCACAAGGGCGGGCCTGGCTTAAGGCAGGGGCACAAGGGCGGGCTTGGCTTAAGGCCAGGGCACAAGTGCGGGCTAGGCCTAAGGCCTGGGCACAAGTGCAGGCTTGGCTTAAGGCCTGGGCACAAGTGCGGGCTAGACTTAAGGCCTGGGCACAAGTGTGGGCTAGGCTTAAGGCCGGGGCACAAGTGCGGGCTAGGCTTAAGGCCTGGGCACAAGTGCAGTGCTGGCTAGGATCAAGGCAGGGGGCACAAGTGCTGGCTAGGCTTAAGGCATGGGCACAAGTGCTGGCTAGGCTTAAGGCATGGGCACAAGTGCTGGCTAGGCTAAAGGCATACAGCTAACTCTTTGCACTCTTTGCATAAAGGGTTAGGCAGCCATAGGGGTGAAGAGCTAGCTTTCACCCCTCTACTCTGTACTTGGACATTTAGGACTAGATCCTTTGTTGTACAGTGCGGAGCCTCTCCATAACCCCATGCTCCAAGCGACCAGGCAATTCTTGTCTGTCCTCCGTAAATGGGTAATGCCTTCTTCCCAATTACAGTCGTGCATGCGCATTCAGACGGGACAAGAGCGAAGAATGTAAAGCTGGCCCTATGTGCATAACCAACATGAAGCTGAAGACAAAAACAAACAAACAAGCATTCAAGGGGCTCAAAAGTGCGGGCTAGGCTTAAGGCCGGGGCACAAGTGCGGGCTAGGTTTAAGGCCGGGGCACAAGTGCGGGCTAGGCTTAAGGCCGGGGCACAAGTGCGGGCTAGGCTTAAGGCCGGGGCACAAGTGCGGGCTAGGCTTAAGGCCGGGGCACAAGTGCGGGCTAGGCTTAAGGCCTGGGCACAAGTGCAGTGCGGGCTAGGCTTAAGGCCTGGGCACAAGTGCAGTGCTGGCTAGGATCAAGGCAGGGGGCACAAATGCTGGCTAGGCTTAAGGCATGGGCACAAGTGCCAGCTAGGCTTAAGGCCTGGGCACAAGTGCAGGCTAGGCTTAAGGCCTGAGCAAAAGTGCAGGCTAGGCTTAAGGCCGGGGCACAGGTGCAGGCTAGGCTTAAGGCCGGGGCACAGGTGCGGGCTAGGCTTAAGGCCGGGGCACAGGTGCGGGCTAGGCTTAAGGCCGGGGCACAAGTGCAGTGCGGGCTAGGCTTAAGGCCGGGGCACAAGTGCAGTGCGGGCTAGGCTTAAGGCCGGGGAACAAGTGCGGGCTAGGCTTAAGGCCGGGGCACAAGTGCGGGCTAGGCTTAAGGCCGGGGCACAAGTGCGGGCTAGGCTTAAGGCCGGGGCATAAGTGCGGGCTAGGCTTATGGCCTGGGCACAAGTGCAGTGCGGGCTAGGCTTAAGGCCTGGGTGCAAGTGCAGTGCTGGCTACGATCAAGGCAGGGGGCACAAATGCTGGCTAGGCTTAAGGCATGGGCACAAGTGCCAGCTAGGCTTAAGGCCTGGGCACAAGTGCAGGCTAGGCTTAAGGCCTGAGCAAAAGTGCAAGCTAGGCTTAAGGCCGGGGCACAGGTGCAGGCTAGGCTTAAGGCCGGGGCACAGGTGCGGGCTAGGCTTAAGGCCGGGGCACAGGTGCGGGCTAGGCATAAGGCAGCGGCACAAGTGCGGGCTAAACATAAGACAGGGGCACAAGTGCAGGCTAGGCTTTAGGCCTGGGCACAAGTGCGGGCTAGGCTTAAGGCCAGGGCACAGGTGCGGGCTAGGCTTAAGGCCGGGGCACAGGTGCGGGCTAGGCTTAAGGCCAGGGCACAGGTGCGGGCTAGGCTTAAGGCCGGGGCACAGGTGCGGGCTAGGCTTAAGGCCTGGGCACAAGTGCAGGCTAGGCTTAAGGCCTGAGCAAAAGTGCAGGCTAGGCTTAAGGCCGGGGCACAGGTGCAGGCTAGGCTTAAGGCCGGGGCACAGGTGCGGGCTAGGCTTAAGGCCAGGGCACAAGTGCGGGCTAGGCTTAAGGCCGGGGCACAAGTGCG